>NW_022437006.1:201490-240146 GCF_009761245.1 Sapajus apella
GCATGCCAGGATGCCCAGCTAATTTTTATATTTGTAGTAGAGATGAAGTTTTGCCATGTTGGCCAGGCTGGTCTCAAACTCCTGATCTCAAGTGATCTGCCCACCTCAGCCTTCCAAAGTGCAGGGATTACAGGTGTGAGCCATCATGCCTGGCCTGACTCAGATTTAATTTCAATAAATGAAGTGATTGTAATTAATGGCACTACTAAAGCAAAGACTGTTTTATTATGTAAATTAGGCAGGACATAAGATTTACTGTTTTAAATGAATACTTATCCTTTCTTGGATATAAAGAAGAGGTGAGAAGTAAAAAGGAAACATAACTAGTAAGACATAAATTAACATTTTTTCCATTTAGGCAATAAAGAGAATAAAACAAAAATCAGGCTGGACACAGTGGCTCAGGCCTGTAATCCCAGCACTTTGGGAGGCCGAGGAGAGCAGATCACCTGAGGTCAGGAGTTCAAGACCAGCGTGGCCAACCTGGTGAAACCTCATCTCTACTAAAAATACAAAAATTAGCCAGGCATGGAAGCATGTGCCTGTAATCTCAGCTACTTGGGAGACAGAGGCAGAAAAATCGTTTGAACCCAGAAGGTAGTGAGCCGAGATCATGCCACTGCACTCCAGCCTGGGCAACTGAGTGAGATCTGTCTCAAAAACAAAAACAAAAATCATAGCAACCTGCCAGTCATACTTGATTCAATTTACTATGTTTTTCTTCTTCTGATAAGGGAAGAGGAATGTCAAGTAGGAATGGGACTCACAGAAACAGAAAGACAAATTTATAAAGCATTTCTTGATATAATACCAGGATTAGCCATGAAAATTAATTTTGTTGTACATAAGGCCAACAATTTGTGGAAAAAGAATGACCATGGATTTTAATTTAATTTAAAAGGCATGGCAAATGTACCTGCTTCTTTTAAAGTGTTGCATTTCTGATATATAGATGTCCGCAAGGTAGGTGCCCTTACATTATACAGCCTTATCTTATCAATCCGAGAGTCAAAGACCCGAAGCAAAGGATCTTTCTCTTCCCACTGAGACATAATTTTATTATCAATAAAGGTGGCAAACATCTGTGTTTCAATGAAGCGTGAAAGAAATGGCAGGTAAGGCTCAGGCTGGTCAGACAGAAAGGAAGCCTGTAATGAGATAATTAGGAAATTATTAGTGCAAAGAGACCATCTCAACACTCTATGATAAGCCTGAAAAAAATTATGTTAACTCAGGACATTCTTTTTAAGTCTTCTAAATTCAAAAATTCTTAAAAATCCACTTTTCTTTCAATTTTCCTAAATTCAGAGAATGTAGGTCACTCAGGTCTCTAGCACCGATCCTAACTTACAAAACTGATTTACATTCTGATCCTTATGACCATTATGTAGAAGAGAGGGCATCATTAATGAAAGATGGCAGATAGATAAGTTGCTATACGATTGTCAAGCAACTTTACTTGCAGTTAAAAATTTTTATCCCTTTCCCCAGTGAGCTATAATTTCTTCTGTTCTCTATTCCTAGCCTATGCAATATACATTCAAGCCATAAGGTAGTGAGATGATTAACTGATACAATAAACATATCAGCATTTATCTTAAAAAAAAAAAAAAAGGACATGAAATTTATGCTTATGGGTGAAATTCTTTCGTTCTTCTTCAAGGGAATGCTTTTCTAGACTCTGTTAGAAACCAATAGATGAGTGTTAAGCCAAGGTCAAATTCCTTCCACACTTGTGCTGACACAAGAGTCTCAGCCTTAACAACTAAAAAAGGCACTGCCTGGAAGCTGGGCATGGTGGTGCCCACCTACAGTCCCAGCCACTAGGGAGGCTGAAGTGGGAGGACTCTGTGAGCCCAGCAGTTTGAGGCCAGCCTAAAGAAATACAGTGAGATACCATTTCCAAAAAACAAACAAATAAAACAAAGCATTGCCTGAAAAGCCATCAGAAGCAAGCCTTTGGAGAACATGTACAATAAGTTGTACACCTTTCCTGTTACTAGCCTGTCTGATGCATGGGATGGTTCAGTACATCATAATCAGTTCCTAATTCAAAGTTTTAACTTTTTTTCTGTTGTTCTTCATGTCCATTGTGTATAGGAATTCTAGATTCAAAGCAGTACTAGCTAAAATTTGGAAGTAAATTCCTATTTTGGTTGCTGGGTTAGTTTTTATTTTTGTATGACAGAAGCCAGAAGGGGAAAGATGAAAGGGTAAGTTCTGACATAAGGTGACTTTTAAAAATATTCATCAGCTTCTTGCTAGCATATGTATTTTTCATTCTGAAATTTAGGAGGTCTTTTTAAAATTTCCTTATGGAATTCCACTTACTCACTCTATAGTTCAGGTATATATACATAAATCCAAATAACCACAGAAACAGTCATAGTAGTCTCTAGAAATCAGTTCACCTCCACCAATAAATATCAATTTTACTTTTTAATAGATCAAATGCCATTTTAAAAAAAATCTGGATTTTGACATTCAGACGCTCACAGACTATAAAATTTGAGGTCAGCAAAGATGTGGCTTGTAGAACAAATATGTCCTGCAAATTTTCCTAGTGAAAGATAATTATAAGCCTTCTGGAATCCAACAGAAAATTTTCATTTCTTTAGGGGTTATATAAAAAGAATTTCATTTATAGTTTGAGGCTACATAAAGATTAAGAAGGAAGGAAGTATCAGGGCTTGATTTAGGTAAGAATTTGAATTGTCCCAAGGATAAACCTAGGATATACACAGATTACTTCTAAGCTAGATAAGAAAAAGTATGGAAAATGGTTAAGATTCATGAGAAAGGAACCTAAGGGCAGGAACACACTTAAAGAAGGAAAGTCTTGTTAATATTAAAGAAGTTTTCTCAAACACAAAGTGCATCAGGATGCTTTTGTAGTTCATAAATGTAGTGATTGGCTTTTCATGCTCATGTGTGAGATGTGCCTTTATCAAACTTTGTTACCATGTTGGCACATTACCTGTCTGATGGGAAAAACAAAGCACATCAGAATATAACTGTTCAATATACAACATTATCCTCCAACAGAAAAAATATCTGATGAAGTAAAAAAATTATCTTTTATTTATTTATTTTTTTGAGACAGGGTTTCACTCTCTTGCCCCAACTGGAGTGCAGTGGAATCATCTTCCCTCACTATAGCCTCAACTTCCCAGGCTCAAGTGATCCTACCTCAGCCTCCGGAGTCATTGGGACCACAAATGCACACCACTATGCCTGGCTAATATTAAATTTTTTTGTAGAGATGAGTTATCGCTATGTTGCCTAGGCTGGTCTCAGACTCCTGGCCTCAAATGATCCTCCAGCCTCAGCCTCCTAGTGTTGGGATTATGGGTGTGAGCCACCATGCCCAGACATTATGTACCTTTATGCAAATTTTTAATTATTTCCAAAAATTATCCACTGTTGTAGATTAGCCTCTTGGAATGTATCAACCCCTTCAGACGGCCTTTCACGGCACAAAGATGCCACTTAGTGAAATCCACGATACATTCTAATAGCGGTATTGTACCTCGGCAATCACAGAGGCAGAGAACCAAACTGTACCCTGGTAACCTAAAAAAGTTAATATATAATCCTAAGTATATCTGTCTGGAAAAAAAAAAATCTAGGAGATAGGTGAAAAAAACCTGGCAGAAGAATCCAGTACTCCTCACAGGACAATGGAAAGCTGATATCATTTTCTATCTTCCCTTACCAAAATCTTTGGAACCATTTTAAACTTACAGTCATAAGATCTAATTTAGTCACTCTTTTTCTCCTTTGATCTTAGAATGAGAGAGAAATTTGGCTTCTGAAACTAAACTGCTACATTTACATGGACAAGTTGTGACTTCCTGATAGGATAAAGACTAAATATATATAAATTTATTCAAAAAGGAGTAGGCTTATTTAACTAGACTTGATCATAAAATAAGTGCAAATAAAACCATTATAAGGTCAAACAGTATTAATGGATTTGGAAAACCTGCAAAATCTAAGAGTTTTTCTATAATTTTTTGTTTCTGTCTCTGAGACACAGTCTCACTTTGTTGCCCAGGCTGGAATGCATTGGCGCCATCTCAGCTCACTGCAAACTCTGCCTCCCCGGTTCAAGTGATTCTCCTGCCTCAGCCTCCTGAGTAGCTAGGACTACAGGTGCACACCACCATGCCCGACTAATTTTTTGTATTTTTAGTAGAGATGGCGTTTGACCACATTGGCCAGGCTGGTCTTGAACTTTGGACCTCGTGATCCACCTGCCTCAGACTCCTCAAGTGCTGGGATTACAGGCATGAGCCACTGTACCTGGCTTGAGTTTCTATAATTTAAGTATCTTCAAGGTAAATAAAAATTTAAAATGAGATTACAGGCAATTTAACACACCATTTAATGACCAGCTCAATGAAGCTGGCTGATTTGCTTTCTTGTAAAATTATTTTATCTAATGCAAAAATGCTTGGTAAAGGAAAGTCCTTAATGGGATGTAGGATAAAAAGTCTACATTTAAAAAAGGTTAACAAAACTAATAATATGTGGGTAAGCATAGGCATAAAAGAAAAAAAAATTAAAAATCAGTAATAAAGGCACTAATCACCACAAAAAGGAAAACTATGGTTCTTTTTACTTTGTCAAAGTTCTGCATCTGTTCCCGGTTGGTCAGCCAAGATTCCATGTCCTGAGCAGTCTGAATGACAAATGCTTCATAATCTGCAAACATCTGTGTAAAGCGGTTAGCAAAGACCTCTCGGAGCTGTACATTGAGCTGGTAGTCCCTTAGTTCTGCCTCTTCACACTGCAGTTTTAAATCCTTGTCTTTTTCACCCAGAGAAGCAGAGAGGTCCATTTTTTCCACAGCCACACCAGTCCGCTTGGCCAGAGCCTGCAAGCGGGCTATGGTTTCATTGCCCTTTAGTAACTCATACATGGTGATGTTATTAGTGGAGACATTGCCGTTCTTTTTGTCACTGACCAAGTCTTTCAGAACCAGATTCTTCAGTTTGCTGGTATTCTCACTGCAATGTAGGCTGCCCTCAGGAGGGATCCCAAATTGAAGAAGAACCTCAGAGAGTTCTTGGATAAAATCCACTTTATTGGGGAACTGTGGAAATTCTTCAGGCAACTCAATAAAATGGTTGTCAATGTCCACAAAACATAAATTAGCCTGAAAGAGAAAAATGAAATACAAAGGTTTAAAATAAACGAATTCTATGTTCTAAAATATTCTTGCCAGCCAGCCATGGTGGCTCACACCTATAATTCCAGCACTTTGGGAGGCCAAAGCAAAAAGGGTCGCTTGAGCCCAGGAGTTTGAGACAAGACTGGGAAACATGGCAAGACCTCATTTCTACAAAGAGAAAAAACAAAAAAAATCTTTCCAACTATCACAAACAAAAGCATAGATTATGATGCCTTTTATGTTAATCTTCACAAGGTTTAGAATTTCTTATTCTTTAAAAATAACCTCCTTTTCCATCAATTTCCCCTATGTGAGTATTTTTATGCCATATTTAATATATATGATAATTTTTTCTGGGTCTCAGCAATATATTATAATCTGATATGATTTTCTAACATTTGGCATCCATTAGGCATTCCCATGTGGGTTTGGGTGCCCAGACTCGTAAGACCTTACAATTAAATAATATTAGGTAAAGTGCTCACTTGAACTTTCTTTGCCACTCCACTGCTCTAACATCTGTAATTTAGAATTGACAATAATCATTAAAAATCAGCAGCTATAGTATCTCCCAATAGGATGAAAGTGGTAACATCAATCCAATTCACAGATAATCCACAAATTTTCACTTTACTCAAAATTTACTAAACCTCCTAGAGCAAAATCATTTCAGAAGTCATTATACCTAATGCAGGAGGCAGAAAGAGGTGGTACAGGCAAGTGCATATATAACTACAAATGATTAACCTCTGAATAATCAGAAATTTACTCAAGATATTTTGAGTTGAGAAAAAACGGTGACAAAAATAAGAAGAAATTTTTTTTTTGAGTTTGCTTACACTCTACATTTGGAATTTATTTTGAATAAATATTTTTCAAATAGATACAGAAAATTCAAGAGGATAAGCATATGCAAAAAGTTCTGATTATCCCTCAGGTATCTGTAGACTCCAAATTGTATTTTATACCTACACTGTCCATATTCTCTTAATCAGAACAAGGTTGTTAAAAGAAGGTTGTGCTTCTAGACTGGGGTGCGGGATGCCAAAAGTGTAGCCTATCACATACAAATAATATTGGGCCAAGTGCAATGGCTCACGCCTGTAATCCCAACACTTTGGGAGGCCGAGGGGGGCGGATCACGAGATCAAGAGATCGAGACCATCCTGGCCAATACAGTGAAACCCCATCTCTACTAAAATATAAAAATTAGCTGGGCATGGTGGCGCACATCTGTAGTCCCAGCTACTCGGGAGGCTGAGGCAGGAGAATTGCTTGAACCTGGGAGGCGGAGGTTGCAGTGAGCCGAGATCGCACCACTACACTCCAGCCTGGTGCCTGGTGACAGTGAAACTCTGTCTCAAAAAAAAAAAAAAAAAAAAAAATTGATTACATTAATGGTTGAACACAAGGCATGGGGTGGAAGTCAATAAACAAAGTACGAAGCTTCACCATTTGTTTCTCCCTGGCTTTCCCACCCCCAGGTCACCAAGGGGAAAATTCATACTGTTCTTTAATCCTAGATGGCAAAGTAAGGGGAAAGGAAAAAGCAAACAGTTGGATATTTGTTTTTCTCTTGATCCTTGCTCTTCATGTTAGATACCAATTAGCAAGCTGCACAGTGAAATTCTAAATTAAGTTCAATAAAAACTCAAAATGAGGCCTGGCACAGTGGCTCACGCCTGTAATTCCAACACTTTGGGAGGCTGAGGTGGGCAGATGACTTGAGGTCAGGAGTTTGAGACCAGCCTGGCCACCATGGTAAAACCCCATCTCTACTATACAAATTAGCTGGGCATGGTGGCATGTGCCTATAATCTCAGCTACTCAGGAAGCTGAGGCAGGAGTATCACTTGGACCCAGAAGGCAGAGGTTGCAGTGAGCCAAGATTGTGCCACTGCACTCCAGTCTAGGCAAAACAGAGCAAGACTCTGTTGGAAAAAAAAAAAAAAAAATCAAGATTTCTCTCCATTCAAAGCCAAATGATTAGCAATGATTCCTAAAGTCTGATGTAATTTTTGAATCCAGCCTTTTCATTTTGCAGATGAAGAAACCAAGGCCTAAGAAGTTAGGTGACTTCCTGGCACCTGTTCCAAATGTGCACCCTCAAACAGACTGGTGGCTTATGGCCTTTCCCCGCTATTTTTCCTCACCTCCAATGTCAGTAATTTTCTAAATAAATTAAGAACTGAAATGTCACATCTTGCTGAAGACAGTAGTACTGCCTACACCATTCTTTACATTGAAAGACTTAAATGGAGAAAGTAGGTCACATAATTCAAATGGATGATTCAGTATCTTTAAAATGGAAAAAAAAATTTACTAAGTTGCTAATCTAAATGTTAACCAGCAACCTCCCACCACTTAGACTTTGTACTATCCCCTTTATTAATGCCTTCCTACTACCTTTTTCTACCCCTCTCCTCCTCCTATGAGAAGGGAAAATGATACATTTTCTGAAATTTGAAAGATTATTATGCTCACGAAATCGCTGCTGAGCCGAAAGTGTGCTACAAGGTAGGAGTTCCAACACCACAGCTACTGGCCTGTCTTCATGATCCAATAAAAGTCTCCTAGGTCTGCTTAAGAGGGCCCAAGCTGGGGCTTTGATTACCACAAAGTAGAACAGGAAATACAAACTGTGTTATGAAAATGTATTGAAGAAAACCAAAAACCCCTTTCTCTAAAACAAACAAGAACTCTCCATTCTGATACATCACTTCTCACTCTTAACACCATTAAATTAAAAAAATTGTTCAGAAGAGCTCAGTAAGTACTACCTGATAAAAATTTATTCAACACCTCAATCTGACATCATTTTAGGACTAAATATGTCTACTGATCAACACTGCTCACAAGCCTTCGTGATATGTAACTACTTCCTATTAAAAACAAAAAAAGTTAATAAATAAAATAAAACAACAACAACAACAAAAGTGGGCCAGGTGTGGTGACTCATGCATGTAATCTCAGCACTTTGGGAGGCTGAGGCGGGTGGGTCATTTGAGGTCAAGAGTTCAAGACCAGCCTGGCCAACATGGTGACGCCCCATCTCTAGTGAAAAATACAAAAATTAAGTGGACATGGTGGCGTACACCTGTAATCCCAGCTTCTCAGGAAGGTAAGTCAAGAGAATTGCTTGAACCTGGGAAGCGGAAGTTACAGTGAGCTGAGGTGGCGCCATCGCACTATAGCCTGGGCAACAGAGTAAGATGCCGTCTTCAAAAAAAAAAAAAAAAAAAGTTCCCTCAAAAGAAAACAAAACAAAAACTTAAAGGTTAATCATCTCTTCTGTCATGAAACCTTCCTAAACCCTTACCCTAAAGGCATTCTGATCTCTGTATCTTCTCTGTTCACTCATTCCTTACTAACTTACTTTTTAAGCTGTTACTCGTATTTGTAAATGACTTTTTTGAAAAGCAGAAATCACCTCTTATTTTATTTGATGTCTTCCACTGTATTCTACACAAATAGTGTATAAGACAACTGCTCGGCAAATCCAAGAATAAGTTCTGAGGAGATGGTCATTTGGGGGAACCCTAAAACTGTAAGCGGGTGCAGGAAGTATCCACAAATGAGAGACTAATGCAGCTCTCTGTATGTTTGGTAAGTTATCTCACTTCTCAGTATCTGATGTCAAGCCAGCTTGAGGATAAGCCAGAGAGAGGACAGCATTTAAAATATTCCCTCTGGGCCAGATGCTATGGATCATGCTTATAATCTTTGGGAGGCCAAGCCTGGAGGATCGCTTCAGTCCAAGAGTTCAAGACCAGCCTGGGCAATGTAGAGACTCCATCTCCATAAATAATAATAAATAGCTGGTGGTGTGTGCCTCTCATCCCAGCTACTCATGAGGCTGAGGTGAAAGGATCTTCTGAGCTCAGGACGTCAAGGCTGCAGTGAGCTGTGCCTACCGCATTCTTGCCTGGGTGACAGTGAGACCCTGTCTCAAAAATTAAATAAATTATTCCCTCAGAATCTTAGGGCAAGGTATGACAAAAACAAAGTTGCAAAAGCAGCTCTGTTTCAGTTTTTCTCTTAACTTTTTGTTTACCAGTTACTGTGAAGATGAGCAAGAATAGTAGAAAGTGAAGTGTATTCCATGCAATTAATCTTCAGTGCCTTCTTTCCACCCTCACTAGCTCGACCCTACTCCCTAAAAACCGGTATTACAAATGGCTACTTATGTCTATCACTTTTAAATCATGGGGATAGCTAGTGGGTGATTAATTTATAAATCTATGTAGTTACATTAGTTAGCTAGCAACTAAAATCATACCTTCCTAAAATAATCATTTTGCAAACTTGTCATTTTTGTAACTATGTTTAGAAGACTTATCACTATTTTTAGCCATTATTTTAGCGTTTTCAGGGAAAGATGAAGGGAAGTGTTACTAGTGAGTATATTTAAGGCATTTTTTAAATGACTATTTCTATATCCAATTCCTCCCCAAAATAATGTGAAGCAGATTATTTCACCTCATTGTAAAATAATGCCAGAACAAAGTGATAGACTACTAGCCTTTCCTTATAAAACAATGATGCCCTGATTTATAGTTTCTACACAGAAGCACTGCTATTTCCACAGCTAATTCAGGTTATTTCATATTATTCTACTCTATGAACGGATGGGTATGTGTATTTATTAAATAGTGTTGATCTCTTGAATGAAAAATTAGAAAATCACAGACATTACTGTAAGAGCTTTCAGAATCCCTAAATTTGTTCATCTTTAATGTATACATACAGGCATAGCGATGGAAAGGTTTTCCAACTACAGATATATCAAGGTGGCATTTAAAAATCTCTCAACAATTGTTACAAAAAATGGAAAAACAATATACATATAGTCTTATAAAAATAGTACATGATTAACATACAAAATATATCAGATACTCAACAAGAAACTAAAATGTCCTTAAGTCTTCAAAACCAAATGTATTTGACTAGTCTATTTCTTTTTCCTTGAAAATTTAAAGGATTAACTTCTTTGAGCAGAAAATATACTAGATTAATCAACGAGAAAACAAGAAAATTCAAGGAATTGAGAAAAGAGGTAAAACAGACAAGAAAAAGATGCACACGCTCAAAAAGAACAAGTCTGTATATGCATCTTATGTGACCTGAATCAAGCTATTTTTCTTTGAGCAAAAATGTTAATTTTTGTGGGGAAATATTCACTAGAATAAAAGCAAGCAGATGATTATGAGAACTATTACAAGATATAATGGCTGTGGCTTAATGTGTTAAATTCACTTATTAAAAGGACAATTTCTATGGGAAATAAGAACAAATAAAGGTGAATCTCAGCATGAGATTTTATTAAGAAAGGTACAAATTAAATAGCTAGTGATATAAAGTAATTAATCATCTTATGTTTTTTAAAAGGCTGTGGCACACTCTCATCCCTGTTTTATTTCAAAGGCTTTACACGGTAATCCTCAGTACCACTAACAATAGGTAAAAATTAGATTCAAACTGCTTTCAATAATTCTTGTTTATTTATTTTTGAGACACAGTCTCACTTTGTCACCCAGGCTGGAGTGCAGTGGCATGATCTCAGCTCACTGCAACCTACGCCTCCATGGTTCAAGCGATTCTCCTACCTCAGCCTCCAGAGTGCCACCATACCTGGCTAATTTTTTGTATTTTTAGTAGAGACGGGGTTTCACCATGTTAGCCAGGATTGTCTCGATCTCCTGGCCTCATGATCCACCCGCCTCAGCCTCCCAAAGTGCTGGGATTATAGGCATAAGCCACCAGGCCCAGCCTATTTTTTTAAAACAACATTTGAAAGTACAACACACAGAAAGTATAATAACCTTAAGGTGGCATAAAAGCTAGGTGTTAGAATTTTTATTTCAACTATCAAGTCAAGTTGATATTTAGAGCAGGTTGATAACTGGCCTTGTATCAGAAAACAGGGAATACTGAAGTACTGGATATTTCCATTATCCCTAGTTTGCTGCAAGATGTTACTTTTCATTTGATAGGGTCCAGAATAAAATTCACCTTAATTGATACAATGATTTTAAAGGATGTTAAAACCTGGGCTGTATTGTTTAAAAACAAAAGTTATAACATGAATGAAGAAAAAAAAATATGTTACTAGAATAATAAAGCAATAAGATCATGCTACCACTGCTCCATCTTCACAAGTTAATAATTGTAAAAATCGGCCACTGTCTTGTTCTGAACCAGGTTTAGTTAATGACTATGTGGTAGTCATCACATGGAGTCACAACCTGCATTTTATAGCTCAGGCTCTCCCCTAGCCTTACTTGGAGAGTTAGGAGAGTCAAAGAGACAGATATAATTTGGACAGAGACTATGTGATCTAACAAAAATCACCCTGACCTAAATCAGCAAACAGCAAATGCTTCATCATTCATTGTAGTTTTACCTCTTGAGGAAGTTCTAGTTTAGAACGGTCAGTTCCTTCTTTTGACTGAAGGCCCATCAGATAGGGAACAGGAGCATCAAGAAAATGTAGCAGAGAAGCAGGGAGGATGGGCACATAAACATGTTGCCATTGAAATGGGAACAAAAGTGTGGTGATTCCTTCTGCCACAGTCATCAGGCGTTGATAATCTGCACAGAACAAAGAAAAAGGGAGGGAAAGAGTAAAAATAAAAACATAACTTCATTAAGCTGGAAAATGTGGATTTTAAGAAAAAAAATCTCTATGTTAAAGGTAAACGTTTCTTTGTGATCATGCAGAAAATAGTTCAGTTCTATTTCACTATAATTAAAGATTAAATGGTTTCATTTGAATAGTTTTAACGGGGTGTGGGTAGATGGGAAACATCATCACACTCTTTCCTTCTTAAAATCATAGGTATGTGAACTTATATTCTCTTAAAGTGTGGAGGAATCAAGAACTAATAAAACTGCTCCTGGCATTTATCCCACTAAAAATGTACAAGATAGAGTATAACATTATTATTATTATTTTTGAGATGGATTCTCACTTTGTTGCCCAGGCTGGAGTGCAATAGAGCAATCTCAGCTCACTGCGACCTCTGCATCTCGGGTTCAATTGATTCTCCTGCCTCAGCCTCCCAAGTTGCTGGGATTATAGGTGCCCACCACCACACCAGGCTAATTTTTATATTTTTAGTAGAGACGGGGTTTCTCCATGTTGGCCTGGCTGATCTACAACTCTTGACCTCAAGCGATCTACCCACCTCAGCCTCCCTAAGTGCTGGGATTACAGGCGTGAGCCAACGTGCCTGGCCAGTGTAACATTATTAATCAATTTTTTATACATGCATACTCACACAATCCCCAATTCAGAGGCATTTTGCTTTTTTTTTCGAGACAGAGTCTCCCCCTGTCACACAGGCTGGAGTGCAGTGGCACAATCGTGGCTCACTGCAACCTCCTTCAGAGGCAAAATTTTTTCTTGTACAGTATATATGATCATGGCTATAGCTTTTGGTTAGCTGATTATATTTATTTCAGCCTTTATTTTGGGAGTACAAGAAGTCAAACAGATATATGCATTCACAGTCACAATTCCTATGTCTAACCCCTAACCACAAAACTATCATATCTGGGTATTCTCGAGTTAACAGAAAATTAAGGATTGGTGTTTTTGTTTTGTTTACAAGAACTAAATAATTTATCAAAATTGAAAGCTGCCCACAATAAAGTGGACTTTTAAACCACGCTGTAAAGGTTACTTTATACTTACATATGTCCATAATTCCTATTTAAAGTTTGGAAGTAGACATGTTTTAGAATTCAGATTTTTTAATTTAGAAAAGCAATATGGTGCATATACCACATACATATACCAGATATCTAGGGCAGTATCCTATAATCAAATACATTAATATTTCTGCAGCAAACCATACATGTCCCAGTAGGACAGATAATCAAAGAATATGAATAGGGTCGCTTTGGTTCACGTTTGGTTTTGCTGATGAATGAGTTACAAAAAGAATGTTTGGGAATTTTTTGGATTTGAGAATTGAAGATAATGGATTGTGGGCTTGTAATAATCCTTGGATAGAACCCATTGTGAACAAATACAGTAAAATCTTTGGGAGAAAGACTTTAGGGGAGTCTTTTTGATTTACATAAACTCAAAAAACACCTGACCAAGCATAAACAGGATGTCTTCCATTTAATTTTTTTTCTTGTGTCATTTTATAATTTTAAATGACTACCTTTTTGGTTACAAATCATCAGTTATCCACAGCCCAAGTTTACTTAAAATTTTCCTTATTTGATTCATAAAGATTCAAATTTTAGGTAAAAACCTGTTTACAGGAATAACTTCTAAAACAAATACCAGGTGGCCTCAAAGGTAGAGGTCAGTCCTATGAACACAAAGAACTAACCTAATTACCTCAGGTGGACACACACATTTTATCAGCTGAGGCCCACAGAAGAAGCTAGGCTGAAACAGCTGGTTCTGTCTGCGTAGGTGAGGCAGGTAGTAGAGGAAATCAGACAATCAGTTCCTACCACTCTGCTAGGATAATCAGGAAGATGTTTGAACTGCAGGCAATATGGGTTTTTACCCCAGGGGTGGGCGTGGGGTAAGGATGAAAAGTTGACCTGAAACCCCTGAAGTTTGCTGGATGTAGGTGTAGAAACTGTGCCCTAATAAGAACTAACTTAAGTACTGCACTATCACAGAACTCCATTACGGCACGTGGCCCTAGTACTGTCTCTCCTCTCTGTGGGTTTCCTAAAGACAGAGTGGTGTCCATTTTCTCTGATTTTATCCATAGAAGCACAGGGCCTAATCACAGCCGGTGCTGACTAAAATTTACTGATACTACTTAATGTTACATTTTTTTTCCTCTTAAGTTCAACAGAATCCTAACAAAATGCAAAAAAAGGCATGCTAGGTGCAGTGGTTCATGCCTGTAATCCCAGCACTTTGAGAGGCCGAGGAGGGTGGATTACCTGAGGTCAGGAGCCTGGTCAACACGGTGAAACCCCGTCTCTACTAAAACTACAAAAATTAGCTGGGCATGGTGGCAGGCACCTGTAATTCCAGCTACTCAGGAGACTGAGGCAGGAGAATCGCTTCAACTGGGAGGTGGAGGCTGCAGTGAGCCGAGATCACACCACTCCACTCTAACCTGGGCAAAAGAGCGAGATTCCAGCTCAAAAAAAAAAAAAAAAAAAGGCCAAGCACAGTGGCTCACACCTGTAATCTCAGCACTTTGGGAGCCCGAGGTGGGCGAATCACCTGAGGCCAGGAGTTCAAGAACAGTCTGCCCATCACTGCAAAACCCTGTCTCTAAAATACAAAAATTAAGCATAGTGGCACATGCCTGTAATCCCATCTACTTGGGAGGCTGAGGCACAAGAATCCCTTGAACAGAGGAGGCAGAAGTTGCAATGAGCTGAGATCGTACCACTGCACTCCAGGCCTGGGTGACAGAGCGAGACTCTGTCTCAAAAAACAAACAAAAACCCAAAAACAAAAACCCACCAGGAATAGGAAGAGACGGTTACTTATAGTTACATACTATGAAGACCAAATCCAGAGAAATCTCCTTAGATTCTGCTCTGTGGCCATCCACTTCAACCAAGGATTGGGGTCTTTGTTATTCTTATAACTTCAGTACTTACCACAGTATCTGGCATATAAAAGAGGCTAAAATGATATTTTTGAATGAACAGATGAGAGGGATAAGAATGTATATAATTCTGCTGGGTATCTATTACTTAAAAAGACATGCGTAGATTTTATTCCATCCATGTGTTGTGGGTGTTCTATGTCTATTCTTCTCTTCAGATCTGCATTATCTTCAAGATTGGTTAAGTACCACACACTTTTTTTTTTTTTTTTTTTTTTGAGATGGAGTTTTCACTCTTGTTGCCCAGGCTGGAGTGCAATGACACGATCTTGGCTCACTACAACCTCCACCTCCTGGGTTCAAATGATTCTCCTGCCTCACTTAGCCTCCCGAGTACCTGGGATTACAGGCACATGCCACAGTACCTGGCTAATTTTTTTTGTTGTTTTTAGTAGAGATGGGGTTCCACCATGTTGGCCAGGCTGGTCTCAAACTCCTGACCTCAGGTGATCTGCGCATCTCAGCCTGCCAAAGCGGTGAGATTACAGGTGTGAGCCACTACGCCCAGCCCACACACTTTTTAATAATGCAATTACTCAGCAGAAACAAGACGATTCTTTTTAATTGAATCAAGAAATAAAAGGCAGAGTTTTCTTCTTTTAGCATTTTTTTAAACTGAAATATTTTAGGAAAGTCTTTTTATAATTGATACTCAAAGTGATGAATGTATAAGTTATTTTAATATTTAAGACAGTCCTCAGTTCAGCATGGCACATGAGGCTCTTCATGATTTGGCCCCTGTCTGCCTCATTCCTTACCACCACTCCATATGTATAGTAAGACCATCTGCTTGCAGTCCATGTTTCACAGGCCGTGTGCCCCTTGTATATCCTCTTCCTCTGCCCAGAATGTCCCTTCCTCTTGTACTGCCTGGGTAGGTTCCACTTCTTCCTCAGGCAATTGTTTCTTTGGAAAGCCTTCCCTAACACTTCTTAGCACCAGAGTGCTATCTACATGCTTCAACAGTACCCTATCTTTATTTCCATCACAGGAATTATTCATCTCACTAAAATGATTACAATTCTATTATAATTCTCTCTTTAGGGTCTCTCTTCCCTAATATGCCATCATCTCCTACAGAGCAATATCTGAAATTTTAAATTTATTTTTGGAGACAGGGTCTCATTCTTTCGTCCAAGCTGGAGTGCAGTGGTGCGATCTAGGCTCACTGCAGCCTCTGCCTCCCAGGTTCAAGCCATTCTCGTACGTCAGACGCCCGAATAGCTCAGATTACAGCCATACACCACCATGTTTGGCTAATTTTTCATGTTTTTTTTTGTAGAAATGGGTTTCACCATGTTGGCCAGGCTGGTCTTGATGAACTCCTGGCTTCAAGTGATCTGCCTGCCTCAGCCTCTCAAAGTGCTGGGATTATAAGCATGAGCCACTGCGCCTGGACATATCTGTATTTTTAATCTCAGAATTGTTAACATTCAACATATGACCTACTACATGGTGAGTAGCCAGTAAATGTGCTTTTATAAATTAATATGTTAACATCTAAGGCATGTAAAATGCAATAAAAGTAGATATTAAAAAATTATGCTTGACTGTTATACAATAAAAACACACTGTCAAAAATTTGCTAAGTAGTTGCTCTGGTACAGATCCCAAGGTGGCAATGGCCTCTGCTGCCTCAGCCCCTGTCATGCTGTCCACTAGCAGCACTGTGGAGAGTAAGGTTAGCTCCTCAAGGGCAGCAGAGGAGTCTGGGTCTGGAGCTGTGCTGGCGGCACAGGAACCATGGTGGGGCAGACCAGGAGCTGTGTCTAGTAAGGTTTATGCATTGCCAAGCACTGCCAATGGAGATGTGAAGCTGGTGGTATCTACTGTGTCTCTGGTGGACTTACTGATGTAGCTGGAGGATTATACACTTACGATCCTGGATGCTGTGACTGATTTTTTATTTTTATTTTTGAGAGGGAATTTCGCTCTGTTGCCCAGGCTAGAGTGCAGTGGCATGAACTTGGCTCACTGCAACCTCTGCCTCCTGGGTTTAAGTGGTTCTCCTGCCTCAGCCTCCCCAGCAGCTGAGATTACAGGCACACACTACCACGCCCGGCTACTTTTTGTATTTTTTTTTGTTTTTGAATTGAGTAAAACATTTATTTCTTCTGAAACCTCATACTTGCAAATCATTATTTTTTCTGTGTCTGCATAACGTCATCTTCATTTAATGCTTTTCCCCAACCCGTCTCAACAAATGTCAAAAATGTAGGTTACTTTTGTTCTGCTCTCAGAAGTCCTTCCTGAGAATACCAGTTCACAGTAATCATTCTCTTCCTTAAAAATATTTAGAACTAGCCGGGCGCGGTGGCTCAAGCCTGTAATCCCAGCACTTTGGGAGGCGGAGGCTGGTGGATCACGAGGTCAAGAGATCGAGACCATCCTGGTCAACAGGGTGAAACCCCGTCTCTACTAAAAATACAAAACATTAGCTGGGCATGGTGGCACGTGCCTGTAATCACAGCTACTCAGGAGGTTGAGGCAGGAAAATTGCCTGAACCCAGGAGGCGGAGGTTGCGGTGAGCCGAGATCGTGCCATTGCGCAACAAGAGCAAAACTCCATCTCAAAAAAATATATATATATATTTAGAACTTACTATTTTTTCAAAAACATTTGTTGCATCGCAGTAAAAAACCTTTCTGTTTTTTGTTCTGTCTACCAAAAATGTTCATGGTCTTCTATAAGGGAATGTTATGCTTTTCATCCCACATGGAAAATACTGTGGATTGAATTTGTCCCCTACATTTTATGTAGTGGAAACTTAATCCCTAAATTCATGTTGATGATATTTGGAGGTGAGGCCTTTACGAGATGATTAGACCCTGAGGGCTCTTCCCCATGAATGGATTAGGCCATTATCATGGAATTGAGTTAGTTATAAAAGGCGAGAGTTTGGCCCCCATTTTCTCTCTGTCTCTTGTGCTCACATCTATCTTTCCTCCTTCTGCCATAGGATGATGCTCATGAGGTGACGGGTCCATGCTCTTGGACTTTTAGCCTCAGGAACTGTGCACCAAATACAATTCTATTCTTCCTAAATTACTCAGTTGGTGATACTTTGCCTGTTGATTTCCCATTTGTAAGCAATTCAAAGTCTACTGCACGATGACAACTATATCCCAAAACAAGTAGACCAATTATTTATGTCAAGCATTTCAAAGGCAAAGTTTCATTATTTAAAAATTAATTTAGCTGGGTACAGTGGTTTATGCCTGTATTTCCAGTAACTTGAAGTTGAGATGAGAAGATTGCTTGAGGGCAGGAGTTCAATGTTGCAAGGAGCTGTGATGACCTCATTGCACTTCAGCCTGGGTGTCAGAGTGAGACTCTATCTCAACCAAGTCCTCAGTCTCTGCAGGAGCAAGGGGTATTCTAATCCTGAAGAGAATGGCTCCAGTTCCAGGGGCTGTCTAGTTTTGAACGGCTGGGAAGGCCTCAGGAAGCTTACAATCATGGCAGAAGGACCTTCTTTACATGGTGGCAGGAAACAGAGGGCAATTTTTGTATTTTTGTAGAGACAGGGTTTCACCATGTTGGCCAGGCTAGTCTCAAACTCCTGACCTCAAGTAATCCGCCCACCCCAGGCCTCCCAAAGTGCAGGGATTACAGGCGTGAGCCACAGGCCTGGCCCAATGTGACTGAGTACTATCTGAATTATGTTGGCTTTGAGGCCTCAGACACATGCATAATTTGGCTTATTGTCCTAGTTTCACAGAAATCTCAGGTATTGCCAACAATGACCTATGGCATTAGAAAATAAAAGGCACAGCCCCTGGCAGCTTCTGAAGCAAAAGTGAAGTCTCTAATCATGGAATGCTTGACTCTTGTCCTCAGTATGACATCAATGTGAAGCTATCACACCACCTGGGCCACCCAACCTAAACATGTTTGTCTGTAATAAGCTTCATTGTGACCAAAAAATGTCAAAGAAAGGGCTATGTATAGATTAAACACAGGTAAAAAGAGAATAAAGTAGGAGACAGGTGTGGATAAATTACCCAGAATGCAGTACAGAGACACATAGAAAACGAGGCTGAGGCAGGGCGCTGTGGCTCACGCCTGTAATCCCAGCAGAAACGGGGACTTCGGGAAGCCAAGGAGGGCAGATCACGAGGTCAAGAGATTGAGACCATCCTAGCCAACATGATGAAACCCTGTCTCTACTAAAAATACAAAAATTAGTTGGGCGTGGTGGTATGCACCTGTGGTCCCAGCTATAAAGGAGGCTGAGGCAGGAGAATCACTTGAACCGGGGCGGCGGAGGTTGCAGTAAGCTAGGATTGTACCACTGCACTCCACCTTGGTGACAGAGCAAGACTCTGTCTCAAAAAAAAAAAAAAAAAAAAAGAAAATGGGGTTGAGAGATAGGAAGACTGACAGATTAACATGTTTAATTAGAGTTTCAGGAGGATTAGAAAAAGATACATGAAAGTAATATTTACAAAGATAGTTGAGAATTTTCCAAAATGCTAAAGGACATTAATCCTTAGATTTCAGGAAATACAATGAATCACAGGCAGAACAAATAAAGAAAGCCACATTCAGATAAATCAGTCAAAATATTGGACACCAAAGACAGGAAATCTTAACTATAACCAGAGTTGAAATGACAGATTCCTGGCTACTGAATGATAATGGGAGTGACTGACAGCTGACTTCTCAACAGCAACACAGGAAACCAGAACATGATAGAATATTATCCTCAGAATACTGAGAGAAAAAAAAAAAAAAAAACTTTTAACAATGAATTTAACATCCAATGAACTATTTTTCATAAACAAGGACAAAACAAAATCTAATAGAGAAAGCTATCTCAGGAAAGGAACTTCTAAGAACACAAGTTAGGAAGAAAACTGATCCCAGAAGAAATCTCTAAGACATGAATATGTGAATTTTCAAAAAATAATAATTGAGGCTGGGTGAGGTGGCTCACACCTATAATCCTAGCACTTTGGGAGGCTGATGCAGAGGACTGCTTGAGCTCAGGAGTTCATGACCAGCCTGGACAAGATAGTGAGACCCCTATCTCTACAAAAGAAAAAGAAAAAAATTAGCCCAGCATGGTGGCATGTGCCTGTGGTCCCAGCTATCAGGATGCTAAAGCAGGAGGATCACTTGAGCCCAGGAGTTCAAGGGTACAATGAGCTATGGTCACACTACTGTACTCCAGCCCTAGGCAACAGAGTAAGACCTTGTTTCAAAGAAAAAAAAAATGTCACTATGAGTAAATGTAAATAAAACCAGGTGTATAGAATAAAAATGTCTAATTTCAGGGATTATTAAAACTGAACAATCATAACAAGTAAGCCACAATGGGCATGACTGGAGTTAAAGCATTTTATAGTATCTGTAAAGATTCTGTTTAACACAAGACTTACTGTTCATGCTAAAATCTCAAAATTTACCATTAAGAGAAAGAGCATATAACATCTAAACTAAACAGAAAAAACTGCAATGAGAAAAAAATTTAAATCAATTCAAAACATGAAAAAAAAGAGAGAGAGACAGAAAAGTAAGACAAATGGCCAAAAAATGAAAATTTAAAAATTCTTAGGACTAGCCAGGTATGGTGGCTCACACCTCTAATCTCAGCACTTTGGGAGGCCAAAGTGAGAGGATTGCCTGAGCCCAGGAGTTCAAGACCAACCTGGGCAACACAAAGAGGCCCCATCTCAACAAAAAATTAAAAATTAGCCAGGTGTGATGGCATGCACCTATAGTCCCAGCTACTAGGGAGGCTGAAGTTGGAGGATCACATGAGCCTGGGAAGCTGAGGCTGCAGTGAGCTGTGATCACACCACTGCATTCCAGTCTGGGTGATGGAGCAAGACCCTGCCTCAAAAAAAAAAATTTTTTTTTAATTCAATGATAATGAAAATATCAGACATTAAGACTTGTGGGATGCACCTAAAACAGGACTCAAGTGCTTAAGATGCTAATATTGGTGGGTAGGTGGGGAGAAAGGTTTAATGAGCCCAAAGAAAGTAGTAAAAAGAACTGAATAATAAAAACAAAACCAGAAATTAATAAAGCAGAAAACAAAGGTACAATAGAGGATACCAATGAAGGTAAAAGCTGGTTCTTTTTAAAAAGAGTAACAGGGCTGGGCACAGTGGCTCATGCCTGTGATCTCAGCACTTTGGGAGGCCAAGGCAGGAGGATTGCGTGAGTCCAGGGGTTTCAGATCAGTATGGGCAACACAGTGAGGCCCTGTCATTACAAAAAGTAACAAAAATTAGCCAGGCATGGTGACACGCACCTGTAGTCCCAGCTACTTGGGAGGCTAAAGCAGGAGGATTGCCAGTCCAGGGACATCAAGACGGCAGTGAGCCTTTATCACACTACTGCACTCCAGGATGGGCAACAGGGTAAGACTCTATCTCAAAAAAACCAACCAAACAAAATGGAGTAATTGACAAACTTCAGGTAAAAATAATTAGGGAAAAAAACACACAAACAGTATTAGAAATGAAGAGGAGGACAAAACAGATATAACAGGTCAACAAAATAAGGAAATATTAAGATTTTTTGCTAATAAGTTGAAAGCTTAAAAATATTCTTAGAGAAAATAGCAATGAACAAAAATGTATTTAAAGAAAGAAACAGAGGCAGCTGGATGCAGTGTCTTAGGCCTATAATCCCAGCACTTTGGAAGGCCAAGGCAGGTGGATCAATCAAGGTCAGGAGTTCGAGACCAGACTGGCCAACATTGTGAAAACTGTCTCTACTAAAAATACAAAAATTAGCTGGGTGTGGTGGCATGCACCTGTAATCCCAGTTATTCAGGAGGCTGAAGCAGGAGAATCACCTGAACCCAGGAGGCATAGGTTGCAGTGAGCTGAAAACATGCCAGTGCACTACAGCCTGGGTGACAGAGTCAGACTCCATCTCAAAAAGAAAAAAAAAAGAAGAAATAAAGGAGCTTCTGGATTGGCCAATACATTAAGGTGCTGGGTAAGTCCAAGGAAAGCATAGCAGCTCTGCACCTGCCCCTAAACTTTTTACACATCTCTTCCATTTGGCTGTTCCTGAGTTGTATCCTTTATAATAAACCAGTTAGCAGTAAGTAAAGTGCTGTCTTGAGTTCTGTGAATCATTCTAGGAATTTATAGATCGGGGATGGTGTTGGGGAACCCCTGAATTTATAGTCAGCCAAGAAAAAACATATGTGGTCTGGTGCTATGGTTTGGACATGGTTTATTTGGCCCCAGTGTTGGAGGTGAGGCCTGGTGGGAGGTGTTTGCGTCCTGGGGGTGGATCTCTCACAAATGGCTTCGTGCCATTCTCATGGTTGTGAGTAGTTTTCATTCTTATTTTCCATGAATACTGGTTATTGAAAAGAGTCTGGCATCTCTCTCCTCTCTCTTGCTTCCTTCCTCTTGGCATGTGATTCTGGCTTCCCTTCACCCCCTACCATGAGTACATGCTTCCTAAGGCCCTCATCAGAAGCAGATGCTAGCACATGCACAGAACCTTGAGCCAAATAAACCTCTTTTCTTTTTCCTTTGAGACAGCGTCAAGCTCTGTCATGAGGCTGTAGTGCAGTGACATGATGGCTCACTGCAGCTTCTAATTCCTGGGGTCTGGTGATCCTCTACCTCAGCCTCCCGGATAGCTGGGACTACAGGCATACGCCACCAGGCCTGGCTAATATTTTTATTTATTTTTATTTTTTTGTAGAAGATGGGGTTTCACCATGTTACCCAGGCTAGTCTTGAAATCTAGGGCTCAAGAGATCTGCCTGTCTCAGCCTCCTACAGTGCTGGGATTACAAGTGTAAGCCACTGCACCAGGCCAAACTTCTTTTCATTATAAATTAACCAGCCTCAGGTATTATTTTATAGTAACGCAAATAAGCCAAGATACCTGATATCTCATTTGTGGCTGGCATCAGAAGTAAGGACAGTCTTGTGAGACTGAACTCTTAAACCTGTGGAGTCTGACATTCAGTTAGAAATGAATCGAACTGTTGGGCATCCAGTTGGTATCAGAACTTGACAGGTTTGGCCGGGCGCGGTGGCTCAAGCCTGTAATCCCAGCACTTTGGGAGGCCGAGGAGGGTGGATCACGAGGTCAAGAGGTTGAGACCATCCTGGTCAACAGGGTGAAACCCCGTCTCTACTAAAAATACAAAACATTAGCTGGGCATGGTGGCGCGTGCCTGTAATCTCAGCTACTCAGGAGGTTGAGGCAGGAGAATTGCCTGAACCCAGGAGGCGGAGGTTGCGGTGAGCCGAGATCGTGCCATTGCACTCCAGCCTGGGTGACAAGAGGGAAACCCCGTCTCAAAAAAAAAAAAAAAAAAAAAAAAAAGAAATTGACAGGTTTGGGGAGAAAAGACCCTCTCACTCGGTGTCAGAAAAAGTAGGATTTGTTAGAACAGCTCAGTCTCATGGAAACCTGTGGTTTGGGAAGAGGGACAATGAGAGAGTAGGGAATTAGAAACTTTTAATTCCTGTGTGGCCACTAATGGTATGGAGCAGCAGCTGTGCTGGGACCATTATTAAAGATAAAAGTAACCAGTGGAATTTAGAGATGAATCCACCTCCCAGGGAGTGGGGTCACTGAAATAAATAAAATCCCTTGGTTATTGTTCTATGTAAAAGCTAAAATGAAATTTAAAAGAGTGCTAGATCAGACCTCGATGCTGGACTAAGCTTGGATTTCTCCTGGTCCTAGCTTGACAACTTGCCTCAAAGCCACTCCCTACAGAAAAATTTATGTGTAAACTGGCTGGGCATTTCCTCACCAACACCCTCAGGTATTCCATAGTTTCCTGGTTTTGTCTTTCCCCCATGTGGACTACCTTTTGGTGACCAAAGATCTCAGAGGCACTCTTTGTTGTTGCCACATAATTTTGTTGTGTTTGAGAAGGAGTCTCGCTCAGTCTCATTCTGCCCGTCTCAGCCTCCTAAAGGATTGGGACTACAGGCGTGAGCCACCATACCAGGCCACAGGCAGGTGGAGACATAGTTTCACCACGTTGGCCAGGCTGGTCTTGAACTCCTGGTCTCAAAAGAAACTAGATATCGTGTGAAGTTGTCTCATTTTATAGAAAAGTATCGTGCACTTCCTGAAAAATCCCTACTAGAGTAACTAATTTAGAAGCAGTATCTTTATTTTTAAATGCTGCAGAGTGGAAGAACATGCTTTGGTTCACACAGGGCCCACAGCTCACTATGGAACAATCACAGATGGCAATATGTGATCTAGACACAAAGGTGATTATTCAGTCAGAAATGAACTGAACTATTTTATCCAGTCCTTGAGGGAATAGCCAGCCTCAAGGACTGGATAAAAGCTACTCAAAGTCTGTTTACCCTGAGAAGGGAGACTGCCCAATTCTCCCTATAAATTTTAAGGGGAACACCCCAGATGAAGAAGCTGCTATGCTTTGCATAAAAGCCACATGGGACTTATAACAATGTGGATATTCACCTACTGAATATGTCCCTTACCCAGGGCAAATGCTGCAGTTAGGGAGGCTCCTTTTATGTGGGCACTTCATGTAACTTGACTGCTGCAAAATCTAACAGTATGAGAAGCCTTATTGAATTTGCTATCTCCTCTTCCTCTCATCTTACAGATGCTAATAAAAACATTAATAGTGAGTCAAAGAACTCATTCCAGCAGGATGTAAATTTTTAAGTGTTTATTAACAAATGGGATGAATAAAACAGACCTTGATGAGACGAAAACAGAAGTCTTTTTTTCTTTTTGAGATGGGAGTCTTGCCCTGTCTCCCAGGCTGGAGTGCAGTGGAGCAACCTTAGCTCACTGCAACATCCAGCTCCTGGGTTCAAGCAATTCTCCTGTCTCAGCCTCTGGAGTAGCTGGGATTATGGGTGAACACTACCATGCCCAGTTAATTTTTGTATTTTCAGTAGAGACAGGGTTTCCCTATGTTGGCCAGGCTAGTTTCAAACTCTTGATCTCAGGTGATCCACGCATCTCAGCCTCCCAAAGTACTGGGATTACAGACATGAGCCACAGTGCCTGGCCTGAAACAAAAGTCTTAACATAGCATTACTGAAGGTTGCATGGACTATAAAGACCCTCAGATGGTTTCCCAACATTAAAGGGCCCAAACAAATCTGCTCTATTTGCCCCAGCATAGAGAAATTTAAGATGTAAGAAGGCAAAGATTGTAATTAGAAACATGATCTGGAATTGCTTGGGGATATGGTAAGGCAAGCTAATCAGGATAAATACAAAAGGACCAGGACACCTTGCTAAACACCCAAAATCTAATGTACAGGAGTGGGTCAAATAATAAAGGGGCAAAGAAGAGAAGCTTCTGGGACTCATTTAAGAGCCTTTATATACTGTTGCGCCAAAATCTTCTAGTAAAGTTTTTTTCTCTTTTAATTTTTTTAGTTACAGTCTCATTTTGTCACCCAGGCTGGAGTGCAATGACGCAACCTCCAGTCACTGAAACCTCCACCTCCCAGGCTCATGAGATCTTCACACTTCAGCCCCTGTAGTGGCTGATACTACAGGTATGCACCATTATGGCCTCGCTAATTTTTATATTTTAGTAGAGATGGGGTTTTGACATGTTGCCCAACCTGGTCTCAAACTCCTGGGCTCAACTGATCCTCCTGCCTCAACCACCCAAAGTGTTGGGATTACAGGCATAAGCCACTGCCTCAACACAGTGGCTTACAGTCTTAATGCAGGCTACAATTAGAATGATAATATATTAAAGTGTTAAGGCTGACACAGTATTAAGGAGGAAGTCTGAATGAAATTAGAATGTTTAAACAGACTTTACCCTAAATGTTTTATGGGAGTGGATCTTTTTTTTTTTTTCCTACCTTTTGTATTTTACAAAATTTTTTCAGGGCTCCTTTCTTGTACTCTCCTTTTTTTTTTAAATTGCATTTTAGGTTTGGGGGTACATGTGAAGAACATGCAAGACTGTTGCACAGGTACACACATGGCAGTGTGATTTGCTGCCTTCCTCCCCATCACCTATATCTGGCATTTCTCTCCATGCTATCTCTCCCCAACTCCCTACCCCCCGCCGTGCCTCCCCTAGTTCCCCCTGACAGACCCCAGTGTGTGATGCTCCCCTCCCTGTGTCCATGTGTTCTCATTGTTCAACACCCATCTATGAGTGAGAACATGCGGTGTTTGATTTTCTGTTCTTGTGTCAGTTTGCTGAGAATGATGGTTTCCAGGTTCATCCATGTCCCTACAAAGGACACGAACTCATCGTTTTTGATGGCTGCATAATATTCCATGGTGTATATGTGCCACATTTTCTCTGTCCAGTCTATCATCAATGGGCATTTGGGTTGGTTCCAGGTCTTTGCTATTGTAAACTGTGCTGCAATGAACATTCGTGTGCATGTGTCCCTTTGGTAGAACGATTTATAATCCTTTGGATATACACTCAGTAATGGGATTGCTGGGTCAAATAGAATTTCTGTTTCTAGGTCCTTGAG
The DNA here is from genome assembly GCF_009761245.1 of Sapajus apella. Lineage (NCBI taxonomy): Eukaryota > Metazoa > Chordata > Mammalia > Primates > Cebidae > Sapajus > Sapajus apella. The sequence goes on from NW_022437006.1 coordinate 227,729, forward strand.
AAATCACCACATAGTTTTCCACAATGGTTGAACTAATTTACACTCCCACTAACAGTTTAAAAGTGTTCCTATTTCTCCACATCCTCTCCAGCATCTGTTGTCTCCAGATTTTTTAATGATCGCCATTCTAAGTGGCATGAGATGGTATCTCAATGTAGTTTTGATTTGCATTTCTCTAATGACTGGTGATGATGAGCATTTTCATATGTTTGTTGGCCTCATGTATATCTTCTTTTGTAAAGGGTCTGTTCATATCCTTTGCCCACTTTTGAATGGGCTTGTTTTTTTCTTATAAATCTGTTTTAGTTCTTCATAGATTCTGGTTATCAGCCCTTTGTCAGATGGGTAGATTGCAAAAATTTTTTCCCGTTCTGTTGGTTGCCGATTCACTCTAATGACCGTTTCTTTTGCCGTGCAGAAGCTGTGGAGTTTGATTAGGTCCCATTTGTCTATTTTGGCTTTTGTTGCCAATGCTTTTGGTGTTTTGGTAATGAAGTCCTTGCCTACACCTATGTCCTGAATGGTTTTGCCTAGATTTTCTTCTAGGGTTTTTATGATGTTAGGTCTTACGTTTACGTCTTTAATCCATCTGGTGCTAATTTTAGTGTAAGGTGTAAGGTGTCAGGAAGGGGTCCAGTTTCTGCTTTCTGCACATGGCTAGCCAGTTTTCCCAACACCATTTATCAAACAGGGAATCCTTTCCCCATTGCTTGTTTTTGTGAGGTTTGTCAAAGATCGGATGGTAGTAGATGTGTTGTGTTGCCTCCGAGGCCTCTGTTCTGTTCCATTGGTCTATATTTCTGTTTTGGTACCAGTACCATGCTGTTTTGATTACTGTAGACTTGTAGTATAGTTTGAAGTCCGGTAGTGTGATGCCTCCCACTTTATTCTTTTTGCTTAGAATTGACTTGGCTATGCAGGCTCTCTTTTGGTTCCATATGAAGTTTAAGGTGGTTTTTTCCTGTTCTGTGAAGAAGGTCATTGGTAGCTTGATGGGGATAGTGTTGAATCTGTAAATTACTTTGGGCAGTATGGCCATTTTCACAAACTGATTCTTCCTAACCATAAACATGGAAAGATTCTCCATCTGTTTGTGTCCTCTTTTATTTCGTTGAGCAGTGGTTTGTAGTTCTGCTTAAAGAGATCCTTTGCGTTCCTTGTTAGTTGTATTCCTAGGTATTTTATTTTCTTTGTAGCAATTGTGAATGGCAGTTCATTCTTGATTTGGCTCTCTTTAAGTCTGTTATTGGTGTATAGGCATGCTTGTGATTTTTGCACATTGATTTTGTATCCTGAGAATTTGCTGAAGTTGCTTATCAGTTTCAGGAGATTTTGAGCCAAGATGATAGGGTCTTCTAGATATACAATCATGTCGTCTGCAAGTAGAAACAATTTAACTTCCTCCTTTCCTTTTGGAATACCTTTATTTCTTTTTCTGCCTGACTGCTCTGGCTAGAACTTCCAATACTATATTGAATAGGAGTGGTGAGAGAGGGCATCCTTTTCTAGTGCCAGATTTCAAAGGGAATGCTTCCAGTTTTTGCCCATTCAGTATGATATTGGCTGTTGGTTTGTCATAAATAGCTTCTATTATTTTGAGATACGTTCCATCAACACCTAGTTTATTGAGGGTTTTTAGCATAAACAGCTGTTGAATTTTGTCAAAGGCCTTCTCTGCATCAATTGAGATAATCACGTGATTTTTGTCTTTGGTTCTGTTTATGTGGTGAATTACGTTTATAGACTTGCATATGTTGAACCCAGCCTTGCATCCCTGGGATGAAGCCTACTTGATCATGGTGGATAAGCTTTTTGATATGCTGTTGCAATCGGTTTGCCAATATTTTATTGAAGAATTTTGCATCTATGTTCATCATGGATATTGGCCTGAAGTTTTCTTTTCTTGTTGAGTCTCTGCCGAGTTTTGGTATCAGGATGATGTTGGTCTCATAAAATGACTTGGGAAGGATTCCTTCTTTTTGGATTGTTTGGAATAGTTTCAGAAGGAATGGTACCAGCTTCTCTTTGTATGTCTGGTAGAATCCGGCTGTGAACCCATCTGGACCTGGGCTTTTTTTGGGTGGTAGGCTCTTAATTGCTGCCTCAACTTCAGACCTTATTATGGGTCTATTCAGGGTTTCGACTTCTTCCTGGTTTAGGCTTGGGAGGATGCAAGTGTCCAGGAATTTATCCATTTCTTGCAGGTTTACTAGTTTATGAGCATAGAGTTGTTTGTAATAATCTCTGATGATGGTTTGTATTTCTGTGGAATCTGTGGTTATATCCCCTTTATCGTTTTTTATTGCATCTATTTGATTATTCTCTCTTTTCTTTTTTATTAATCTGGCTAGTCATCTATTTTGTTGATCTTTTTGAAAAACCAGCTCCTGGATTTACTGATTTTTTGAAGGGTTTTTTGTGTCTCTATCTCCTTCAGTTTTGCTCTGATCTTAGTTATTTCTTATCTTCTGCTAGGCTTTGAGTTTTTTTGGTCTTGCTCCTCTAGCTCTTTCAATTTTGACAATAGGGTGTCGATTTTAGATCTCTCCTTGCTTCTCATGTGGGCATTTATTGCTATATATTTTCCTCTAGGGGCTGCTTTAAATGGGTCCCAGAGATTCTGGTATGTTGTGTCTTCGTTCTCATTGGTTTCGAAGAACATCTTCATTTCATTGTTTATCCAGTCAACATTCAAAGCCAGTTGTTCAGTTGCCATGAAGCTGTGTGGTTCTGAGTTAGTTTCTGAATTCTGAGTTCTAATTTGATTGCACTGTGGTCTGAGAGACTGTTTGATATGATTTCCGTTCTTTTGCATTTGCTGAGGAGCGATTTACTTCCAAGTATGTGGTCAATTTTAGAGTAGGTGTGATGTGGTTCTAAGAAGAATGCATATTCTGTGGTTTTGGAGTGGAGAGTTCCGTAAATGTCTATTAGGTTTGCTTGGTCCAGGTCTGAGTTCAAGTCCTGGATATCCTTGTCAATTTTCTGCCTCATTGATCTAATATTGACAATGGGGTGTTAAAGTCTCCCACTATTATTGTATGGGAGTCTAAGTTTCTTTGTAAGTCATTAAGAACTTGCCTTATGTATCTGGGTGCTCCTGTATTGGGTGCGTATATATTTAGGATCGTTAGCTCTTCTCGTTGCATTGATCCTTTTACCATTATGCAATGTCCTTCTTTGTCTCTTTTGATCTTTGTTGGTTTGAAGTCTATTTTAAGAGATGAGAATTGCAACTCCTGCTTTTTTTTTGCTCTCCATTTGCTTGGTAAATCTTCCTCCATCCCTTAATTTTGAGCCTTTGTGTATCCTTGCATGTGAAATGGGTTTCCTGGATACAGCACACCAATGGGTTTTGGCTTTTTATCCAATTTGCCAGTCTGTGTCTTTTGATTGGGGCATTTAGCCCATTTACATTTAGGGTTAATATTTTTTTTTTCTCTACCCCCCTTTCAAGGGTTAATCTTGTTATGTGTGAATTTGATCCTGTCATTTTGATGCTAGCTGGCTGTTTTGCCCATTACTTGATGCACATTCTTCATTGTGTTCATGCTCTTTACCATTTGCTATGTTTTTGGAGTGGCTGGTACTAATTGTTCCTTTCTATGTTTAGCGCCTCTTTCAGGAGCTCTTGTAAAGCAGGCCTGGTGGTCATGTAATCTCTGAGTACTTGCTTGTTTGCAAAAGATTTTATTTTTCCTTCACTTATGAAGCTTAGTTTGTCTGGACATGAAATTCTGGGTTGAAAGTTTTCTTTAAGGATGTTGACTATTGGCCCCCACTCTCTTCTGGCTTGTAGGGTTTCTGCTGAGAGATCTGTTGTGAGTCTGATGGGCTTGCCTTTGTGGGTAACCCAACCTTTCTCTCTGGCTGTCCTTAGCATTTTCTCCTTCATTTCAACTCTGCTGAATCTGATGATTATGTGCCTTGGGGTTGCTCTTCTTGAGGAATATCTTTGTGGTGTTCTCTGTATTTCCTCGACTTGAATATTGGCCTGCCTTGCTAGGTTGGGCAAATTTCCCTGGATAATATCCTGAAGAGTATTTTCCAGCTTGGATTCATTGCCTCCGTCACATTCAGGTATACCTATCAAACATAGATTAGGTCTTTTCACACAGTCCCATATTTCTTGGAGACTTTGTTCATTCCTTTTTACCCTTTTTTCTCTAATCTTGTCTTCTCATTTTATTTCATTGAGTTGATCTTCAACCTCTGATATCCCTTCTTCTGCTTCATCAATTCGGCTGTTGAAACTTCTGTATGCTTTACGAAGTACTTGTTTTGTGTTTTTCTGCTCCATCAATTCACTTACATTCCTAAGTTGTTTATTCTCGTTAGCATTTCGACAAATCTTTTTTTAAGGTTCTTGGTTTCTTTGCATTGGATTAGACAAGTTCTTTTGGCTCACAGAAGTTTCTTATTACCCACCTCCTGAAGCCTGATTCTGTCAATTAAAAACACTCATTCTCCATTCAGCCTTGTTTCCTGGCTGGTGAGGAGTTGTGATCCCTTGTAGGAGGAGAGGCATTCTGGTTTCGGGTGTTTTCATCCTTTTGATGCTGGTTTCTTCCCATCTTTGTGGATTTATTCACCTGTCGTCTTTGTAGTTGTTGACTTTCAGATTGGGTCTCTGAGTGGATGTCCAGTTTGTTACACAATGATGAAGTTCTTTCTTTCTGTTTCTTAGTTTTCCTTCTAACAGTCTGGCCCCTCTGGTATAGGACTGCTGAGGTCCACTTCAGGCCCTACTTGCCTGGGGATCACCTGCAGCAGCTGCAGAACAGTAAGAGTTGCTGCCAGTTTCTTCTTCTGCTATCTTTGTCCCAGAAGGATACCCGCCAGATGTCAGTCTGAGTTCTCCTTTATGAGGTGACTCTTTGGATATATGGGGGTCAGGGAACTGCTTGATGAGACAGTCTGTCCTTTATAGGAGCTCAAGTGCTGAGCTGTGAGCTCCGTTGTTCATTCATAGCTGCTGGGCAGGTACTTTTAAGTCTGCCGCCGCAGAACTGATAAGCACCCCCCTTTTTTTCCCCCAGGTGCTCTGTCCTGGGGAGTTAGGGTTTTATTTATGAGTTTCTGTTGTGCTGCTGCCTTTTTTCAGGGCTGCCCTGCCCAGCCAGGAGGCAGCCTAGTAAATGTCTGCCTGCAGGGGCTTTGCTTAGCTGCTGTGGGCTCCGCCCAGCTGCCGTGTGAACTTCCCTGCACTCCTGTTCATACGGGTGTAGTCAGAGCTGCCTCAGCAATGGCGGCCCACCTCTATAATGGTGGACTCTCTCTCTAATGGCGCGTTGCCTCAGCAATGGCAAACCACCTCTGTAGTGGTGGACTGCCTCAGTAATGGCGGATGGCCCTCCCTGACAGAGCTGAACCATCCCGGGTTCACCTGTGCTTGCTGTGAAACTCTCAATCCAGAGCATTTCCAATTGCTGTTTTTTTGTGGGGGTGGGACCAGCCGAGCCTGATCACCTGACTCCCTGTCTCAGAGCCTTTTTTTTTTTTTTTAGTTGAACGGTCGACTGTCTCCCAGGTGTTCCAGTTGCCTGTTGAAAAGGCACCGGGATCTGTGTGATTTACCATGCAGTGACCCACTGTGCCGGCTGAAACAGCTGAATTCGTGGCGCTTTTTTGCCCAGGAATCTCCTGGCCTGGCTCCCTGTTTCAGTCCCCTTTTTAATCAGATGAATGGGCAACCCTGTCAGGAGCTCCAATCGCCAGCTAAAACAGCGCCCGGACCCGGGTATTTTGTATGGAGAACTGCCATGCCGGGGCACCAGCAAAATAGCTGCGCCGGCCAAAACAGCCATGCCGGCCAAACCAGCCACGCTGGCAACCCATGGGGCTCCTCCACCTGGGAAACTCCTGGTCTGTGGGCAATAAAAAACCTTCTGGAAATGTGGTGTCCACTCACCCTCCAGGCTTTCGCTGGGAGCTGCAATCCTGAGCTGCTCCTAATGGGCCATCTTGGATCCCTCCGGGAGTGGATCTTATGATTGACTGTTTCACCCCATTTCCCCTACCTCGTACAGTAAAACAGAGGGTACAGTATTGGACATGCTAAATGGGAATGAATAAGATTGCCTGAGCTCACACAGTAGAGAACAGAGAAGCTGAAGCACTGGTATAGACAAATTCTCTGTATGTGGAGTATGGGCTGGAATTTATGTCAAAAGCCTGTGAGTGCCTCCCAGTGACAACTATCAGGGTGCTGGACTAGGGAACTTCCATTTTAGGGGCAAATACTAAGTTTGCTATTGGATATTAAAAGTGCCCCTATGACTGAAGGACATATAATAATGTTGAAACTTGAAATATCCACGGTATCTAGGGGGATTTTTGGAAAAACATTCTAATGGGAGAGGACAGTGCCCAAAAGAGTTCCCTAATGAAAAAGAAACGGTTCATACTGGATCTTGTTACCAGAGGAATGCAAGGAGATTCTCACATATAGGGAGCCTCTTTTTCCCTAGGACTGACTTTGGAACTGTAGAAGAAGCTCCTGCATTTAATTGCCACTTGGACAATGCCCTAAAAACACCTCTCAATTGATCAACAAAGTACTGCTTGGTTTACGGATGGCAGTTCCAAGGAGAACTATGATGTCCACTTGCACATATCTAGCCATCTGTGATGAGAAAGCTCCCAACTTTTTAAAGAAAACTTCAACTAGCTTCCACTTTCTGACAAGGTTTAATTCAAATACAACTCATAAGAGGAATGAAAAGAACAGAGAGAAGGCAGAGGAGCACCGCAAAGGCACAAAGACATGCAGTGTGGTGTGGGCAGTGAGTACCGGTTTATTTCCACTATGAAGAAGCAAAGGAGGTAAGCAAGGCCCAAAAAATGTTCCTTAGACTTTAATTATTGGTATCAAAAGTCAGAAACTAGTGTTTAAATTCCCCTATCTTTTATTCTTCCACTAGTTCTTTGAAAAGAGAATCATACTCTGATCTTCATACTGTGCTGCTCCAGGTATTTCCTGATTGCAGAACAAAGTGCCCATTTCTGATCTGGGGTCCTAGAAAAGTCCCTTCACTTCCTGGGTACATTTTCTCTACTTAGAATTTCTAGCTAGTTATCACTGCAAAGTGACAGTGATACATACACTTCCTAATTAACAGATTGAATTGGTTTAAATGGGCTATGGATCAGAATTTCAAATCAGTCTAGAAGGACATTTTTATCACTGAAATCCATCTACTTTGATTCACTTTGGGTTTTCATGGTAATTCTTCAGCACATGCAATGCTTTGAAATTTATGGCATACCTTTATCAGTGAGTAAGAAATGAAGTATCACATGTTACTAAAACTCCCTTAACACAGGAAGAGTAAGGAGGGCACCCAAGTATAAATCAACTTATTTCATTCATTTAAATAAAATATTTTTCTCTAATAGAAAAGACATTGTCAATATTAAAATCTAGATTTACATAGAGCTTTCATTTTATACTCTACAATTATTTTGCATGACACCTTTACAACAGACCTGCAGAATGAGTTAATCATTTAAAAATAAATATTGAAACAGATAAGAAGAGGTTGAGTGCAGTGCCCAATACAGTTAACACAGTCTTAAGTATCTGAAAAAAGACTGATCCAAACCCAATTCTTAGTAGTACTACATTACTTACTGATTGTATCATTTTGGGCAGATTACTTAGTTAACCTGAGCCTCAATCTCCTCCTCAACAAAAAATGCAGAACAGTACTAACTCACTGTTGAGAGGATTAAATGTAGGGAAAAGATCCAAAACATACAATGCATTTTTGTAGTACAATTCCTAACACAGAGTGATTTTAGTGAATGGTTATAAATTTACTGTATGGCACTTTTTTTGGGTATGACACTTTAAATTTAAAAAAAATCTAGCTCTATAATTTCAGGATGAACTCCTGTTCTCAGCATACAAATTACAAAAAAAAAAGTGTATAAAACCATATCCATAAATGCTTATTCTTCATTTGAATAAATTGGTAGGTATTAATGAACTAAAACTCCTGAACAAACTCCATAAAACCAAATGGGACAAGCTAAGCAGTGGCTCACACCTGTAAACCCTGCACTTTGGGAAGCTGAGGCAGGAGGATCGCTTAAGCCCAGGAGTTTCAGACCAGCCGGGGCAGTGTAGTAAGACTTCATTTCCACTAAAAATAGAAAACATTAATCAGGTGTGGTAGTGCATGCCTGTAGTCCCAGCTACTCAGGAGGCTGAGGGGTGAAGCTTGCTTGAGCCCTAAAGCTTGAGGTTGCAGTGAGCTATGATCATGCCACTGCATTCCACCCTGGGTACCACAGTGAGACCCTGTCTCAAAACAAACAAACTAAAAAGCAGAAACAGGAGAGCTCAGGACAGACCACAAACAGTGAACCATAAAGTGCTATTTAAAAGAGGAAGCGTGGAACGGACACGGTGGCTCACACCTGTAATCCCAGTACTTTGGGAGGCTGAGGCAGGCAGATCCCCTGAGGTCAGAAGTTTGAGACCAGCCTGGTCAACAGGGCAAAACCTCATCTCTACTAAAAATACAAAAAAAATTAGTTGGGCATGGTGGTGTGCACCTGTAGTCCTTGGTACTTGGAAGGCTGAGACGCAAAAATCACTAGGACCCAGGAGCGGAGGTTGCACCACTGCACTTCATCCAGCCTGGGCAACAGAGCAAGACTCCGTCTCAATTAAAAAATAAAAATAAAAAATAAAAGAGGAAGTGTGGTAATGGAAGGTTTTTTTTTTTTTTCTTTCGGTTTTTTGGTTTTTGCCTCCTAAAAAAAGCATGGTACCCAATGTAAAAGAACATTTTTATTAGGTTCTCAACTCTGGAATAAATAAACTCTTGGCTGTATAATTTTAAAAAGTTTTACATTAAGGCCAGGCACGGTGGCTCACGTCTATAATCCCAGCACTTTGGGAGGCTGAGGTGGGCAGATCATGAGGTCAGGAGTTCGAGGCCAGCCTGGCTAATATGGTGAAACCCCGTCTTTACTAAAAATACAAAAATTAGCTGGGCATGGCGGTGCATGCCTATAGTCCCAGCTACTCGGGAAGCTGAGACAGAAGAATCACTTGAACCCAGAAGGCAGAGGTTGCAGTGAGCCAAGATCTCGCCACTGCACTCCAGCCTGGGCGACAAAGTGAGGCTCCGTTTCAAAAAAAAAAAAAAAAAGTTCTATGTTAAATGTAGCACGTTGAACCTTCACAACTTAGAGATAAGTATAATTTACAGAAGATTATATGGGACTAATACAACTAATTATTATAATAGCTATCATTTAGTCAGTGTCAGTTATACTCTAACTATTTTACATAGGTATTATTTTAATCATCATAATAAATCGGTGAGAAAGGAGAAAAAAAAAAAAAAACCCAACTATTAACCCTACAGGGATGACGCAACTGTCACACAGGATTACCTAACTCACCCATGGGTATAGTTAATAAATGACAGAGTAGATATTTGAACCCACAATTGTTATGATTTCAAAAACTCTAAACCAGGCACGGTGGTATGTGCCTGTAGTCTCAACTACTCAGGAGGCTGAGGTGAAAGGTATGGGCCAAGGAGTCTAAGGCTGCAGTGTGCCATGATTGTGCCTGTGAATAGCTACTGTACTCCATCCTGGGCAACACAATGTGACCCCATCTCTAAAAATGAAACGCAAAAACCAAAGAACCGGCCACCCCCAATATTCTTTCTAACCCAAATTGCTTCTCTGGGTAAAACATAAATAAATTAAACTTTAAGATTCAACAAAATGGCCTTTAAGATTTCTTCTAAGTCTAGAATATAAAGTTCTTTTTTTGGCCGAGAGCAGTTGCTTATGCCTGTAATCCCAGCACTTTGGGAGGTTGCGGCAGGTGGATCACAAGGTCAGGAATTTGAGACCAGCCTGGCCAACATGGTGAACTCTGTCACTACTAAAAATACAAAAATGAGCTGGGTGTGGTGGTGGGGGCCTGTAATCCCAGCTACTTAGGAGGCTGAGGCAGGAGAATCATTTGAACCCAGTAAGAAGAGGTTGCAGTGAGCTGAGACCATGCCATTACACTCCATCCTGAGTAACAGGGCGAGACTCTGTCTTGAAAAAACAAAAAAAAAGTTCTTTTTCTAATGGGCTAAAACACCTGAGGGTATTAAGCTCTAAGCCTCTGTCCCTTCTATCAATTCTCTAATCCCTACCCCATTCAGGGGAAAAAAAGGAGGAAAAGAAGAGAGAATTACTTAAACTTTTTCAGATACGAAAAGGTGATCCATAAGTAATGATGGAAGGAGTGAGTCCTCAGCTTCTGCTGGTGGGAAGGTTCATGCTGAACATTTAGCAGGTGCTGCCTCTAAAGAGAAGTCACTACACTTATGACAGGGATTTTGCTCTCAGTAGTTCAGAGGCAAAATGAACTACAGACTGGGACAAAAGGTGTGAAATCTCTCATTGGTAAAATCACAAATTTGCCAGGTAAAGAATTCCATATAAAGTGTTTCAGCCTTCACTTGCAGATCATGAAAAATATGATGGAGATCCGCAGAATACTCATAAACTGTATATTGTTATCACAATAAAAAAATACAAAAAGCTGTCCATATTGGGAAAAAGATATAATACAGATGCTCAGATTAGAAAACACATATACTCCTCAAGTTCACAAGCATATCTCTTCAGTGAATGCAAAACTGACAGTGGTTAAATAGTTGCTAAGAATCAAGCCCCTGAAGTTGCCACAAGGACTGCCAATTGAGGAGGACATGTCTAAGCTCTGCCTCCAGAGCACTGGGGAATTAATGCAGTGGCACAGTGGCATCTGAAATCTGTGGAGCAGAAAGCAGTTAAGTCCTAATGCCTGAGGAGCTTCAGATTTAAAAATGGAAATTGTTTTTTTATTTAAAGATGATGAGAAAGTGTTTCATTAAAATATATTTTAAATATATTAAAAAAAAAAAAAGAAAGTGGGCGAAAGAAGGAAGTAAAGAATTGAGATTGGTCATTAGAGAATAACTTCCTGACAACAAAAACTGAGACATAGAACACATTATCAAAGAACATTATGTTGGATAAACTGAAGAAAATACAACCTTGTGAATGGCTGTCAACACAAATAGTGTCAACATACACACAAGATGGGGAAGTACAAATATACTCTACTTGGCTCAGCCCCACTTATAATTTAAAATAGAAAAATAAAAAAAGGAAAGTGGTAAAATAAGCTTGACAGTACCAGTCAGGGGATTGCACTACAATTCTGCCAGCTTAAATACAAGTTAGCTAAATGCTAACCCTAGCTGAGAGCAGTGCTTCATGCCTGTAATGCCAGAACTTTGGGAGGCCAAAGTGGGAGAATCACTTGAGCCCAGGATTTTGAGACCAGCCAAGGCAAAACAGTGTGAGTTCATCGCTACAAAATATAAAAAAATTAGCCAGGTGTGGTGGCATGTTCCTACAGTACCAGCTGCTCAGAAGGGTGAGGTGGGAAGACAGCTTGAGCATGGGATGTTGAGGTTGCAGTGACCCATGACTGCACTACTGCTCTCCAGCCTGGGTGACAGTGAGACCTTGTCTAAAAAAAAAAGCTAATCCAAATATTTGTATAACATTTTTCAAAGAATCTATCAAGGCACAGGTACTATTTTGTAATTTCCTTCAATTCACTATGCATTAAGATACAGCATCTCTATTTTCTCTATACATTCATATTCATAAGAGAACAAGTATCCTAGTCTACACTCAACACTGGTCATCACAAATGTACTGGTAAGATAAAATCCATAGCTTGTTAGTTTCTTAAATATGTGTTGGGAGAACTCTGAATGAAAGACACCACAAAGATAACTTCCTTTTGAGATTAAAAACAAAAACAAAAAACCACACACACACATACGCAACTCTGGCAGAACTGTTAGACCTGGGAAAGTCATCTGTCTCATGCCTGCTCACCTTTTCTCTCACTCAGATGAAATGCTCCCACAGGCAAAGATCCAAAGCTGATTGCCTCAGGAAGCTGCAGAGTCAACATTTTCATTTACCCCTTTTCAGTGTTTGCTGAGTTTTGATGTGAACTTTTACTAATCCATAAAGAATGGGAAATCTAAACATTTCTGGTAGTAACAGAATTCTCTCACTCTCATTATTAAAAAGAAATATGAGGCCGGGCGCGGTGGCTCAAGCCTGTAATCCCAGCACTTTGGGAGGCCGAGGCGGGTGGATCACAAGGTCAAGAGATCGAGACCATCCTGGTCAATATGGTGAAACCCCGTCTCTACCAAAAATACAAAAAATTAGCTGGGCATGGTGGTGCGTGCCTGTAATCCCAGCTACTCAGGAGGCTGAGGCAGGAGAATTGCCTGAACCCAGGAGGCGGAGGTTGCGGTGAGCCGAGATCGCGCCATTGCACTCCAGCCTGGGTAACATGGGTGAAACTCCGTCTCAA
>NW_022437006.1:240246-246394 GCF_009761245.1 Sapajus apella
TTTTTTTTTTCTTTTTTTTTTTTGAGACAGATTCTCACTCTGTTGCCCAGGCTGGAGTGCAGTGGCACGATCTCGGCTCACTGCAACTTCCACCTCCTGGGTTCAAATAATTATCCTGCCTCAGCCTCCTTAGTAGCTGGGTCTACAGGTGCATGCTACCACACCTGGGTAATTTTTTGTATTCTTAGTAGAGACGGGGTTTCACTGTGTTAGTCAGGATGGTCTCTATCTCCTGACCTTGTGATCCACCCACCTGAGCATCCCAAAGTGCTGGGATTACAGGTATGAGCCACCGCGCCCACCCAAAATAATGTTTTCTTAATGAAAATTATATATTGTCAAGAAAAAAGGGCTATTTCCATTAAGAAATAAACATACCCAAATCAGCCAAGTTAACATTTGTGTTCCTTCCTATTTCTCTCTGCAGTCACTAACTGCCACCTCAAAGAGAAACAGCACAGTCTCATCTCAGCCTTTGGTCCCACCATACCTGCTTCCTTTATACAAAACAGAAAAGACCGTGATCATTATTTATTTGGTCCTAGTAATATATCCCATGGAAACACAGTAGTTGGGAGCATAAGTATTTCTTTTTGGAAAATGTAAAATCCAAGGAAGACCTACCTTGTGAGTAGAGAAGGATTTGCATCTCTAAAAGAACACAGGTAAACACCTGCACCAGGTTCTCTAATCCCAGGAGTTCAAATGCCTCCCGAAGTGGGTAATCAGAGAGGGGGAGCTCACTGGGCCCAGGCCTCTGGCAGACGACAGGTTCATAAACACCATAAAATTTCAGTGACCTCCCTGGAGGTGGAAGGGGTACTTCATAAAGAATATTATGGATATAGCTTTCAAGTGGCAAGGGTGGTGGCTGCTGCGAGGTAACAGCCTTGTAAAGCTGGATAAGGAATTTCTTGCAGGCCTGCATGAATGGTAACGGTGTGATCAAGCATATACTTTTTGAAACATACAGGGTGTCTCTGCTGATATCATAGGAGTTGTATCGCTGGAGTTTCAAAAGGGAAGTTGTATCTCCTTCATCAAGGCTACTTGCCAATGAGTCCATGCTGCAGGAAGATGAAGCATACACGCTGCTGTAATGCTCAGCATTGTGCATCTGGTAGAGTGTCTGCATTGCTGTGCAGATTTGCTTACTTGTAACTTCTTCATAAAAAGTGAGAACAAAACCATAAGTGCGAGAACCGTCTTCCCTGGTAATTATAAATGAGTGAAACTGGGGATCTTTATTGTCAGTTTGTGTCCTGAAAGATAGCCCTTTAGGCATGCACAACTGCAAGAAACAAACAAAAAAAATGCATCAGAATGCAGTACACAGATAACTTCAAGCCAGAAACAAATGCTTTTTAACACAACAGGATTCAAAAAGACAGGTTTTATCCAGATTTAACAGTGGCAATAGCCTTAAATTAGAAATACATTGTAAGTTCCTCAAATACATGTAAATAAAATTATTCTTAAAAAGAATATATACAAGGGAAAAAATTTTACTGTGTGATATTACATGCAGGAAGCTTTACTAAGAACAAGACAATCACTGATTTAGTCCCAGAGTAAACCTCTAAGGCTGTGGCCTTCAGCAAGCTATGTAACTTCTGTGAGCTCAGTTCCTTTATCTACAATAGCTGCTCCATCAAGGACTTGAAGATAGAGTATGCAAAAGCACTTCACAAATATTTAATACTTAAGTACTATTTTTGTATTAATGATGAAAATGTTTCAGGAGAGCTGAGAAATAGGAAAAGGCTCATTTAATAAGTTAAACAAGGAATAATAAAAACAACAGTATCATCTTTGCTATTTTTAATAGTATGTTATTTTATCCAAGAAAAGAAGCTTCAGAAATCGAAAGCTTTTTGATCTGCTAAAGCAGAAGTACAGAAACAAGGCATTTGAGATTACTTCTAGTAGAGATTGTGCTCTAGTTTTTGGGAACTACCCAGGATTGAGTCAAATTTGGGAACAAAATTACCCAGAGGAACTAAAGATGCTATATTTAAGATACTTAAAAATGCACAGAAAATTAGAATGGATTCTTTAAAGCATTTTAAATAACAGAAATGAAATTACAGAAAAGTTGAAACATACTAAGGAAAACAGGACTTAATTCAACCACCCTAATAATCATTATTCATATTTAGATATTTCTACTTTTATATTGTAATATGCTTTTTACATAGAAATAATTTAACCATATATTACTTTCTAGTTTTTTCCATATTTAATAACTGATATGTTACAAAATTTAGACTGTCTCCCACATCCCCACATTATTAAGAAAACACAATTCCTTCCTTCCTTCCTTTATTCAAACTATCAAAAAACATGTATTAAGTGCCTTTTATGAGAGGGGATCTGTGATACAACGGTGGGAAGGACAGACATGGCCCATGCTCCTATGGTGTTTCCGGTCCAGTGAGGATAACAGATGAGTTTTAAAAATCATATAAACTATAAAGTAAGGGAAATGCTATGATAGGGTAAATAAGGGTTGCTATGGGAAAAATATATAACAGTAGGAAGATACACATTAGAAAAGTGGGAGCTATCAGGAAAAAATGAAGCCCAAATTAAAACCTCAGGATGAGTAACTGTCTTAGTAGATAAATATTCTAGTCAGAGAGGACAACATGTGCAAAAGCCCAGAAAAGTTTGAGGAACTGAAACAGGTTAGTATGGGTGGGGCATAGAATGCAAGGTGGGCGGACCTAAGAGAAAGCAAGAGAAATCATCAGAGGTTAGCCCATCAAGGGCCTTGGTAGGCTATGTTAGAACTGTGGAGAGGACAATGGGAAACCTCTAAAGGGTTTTTAGGAGAGGAGCAGAATTAGATGTGCCTCTTAGCACATCCATCTTGGAACACTGAAGGGAGTGGTTTTCAAAGGGGTTCCAAGGAGGCAGCAGGAATGTCCCGGGGCCATGGAAGGGGGTGAGAGGCTAGAGGAGGAAGCTAAGAGGGCCAGTGTCCTTCCTTCCCCTATGCACATTCCACTTTCATTTATTTTGTAGAGTAGAATTCTTTCAGTGTTAAGATTTTTGGGTTCCCACTGCTTAAAAACGAAATCTTGATGGTAGCCTAGGATTAACGCAACACAACTGTCATTAAGCATGAAGGCAGGTGGGTGTACTAACTGCTCCTCACAGCCATTTCAGATTGTGGTCCTTCCATTCTCCCTAAAAACTCTTGGCTTTGAAACTCATGTAATGATTGTGCCACCACATTTTAGGTTTCTTTTCTATCCAAGTTCGTTTCTGGAGCAACTTCTTCCATGATTTTAAATATACTCTGCTAACTCCCAAATCTACAATCTCATGAATCTGACTCTTAAATGAGAAACTACTTGACAATCCCATCAACATGTGAAATAGGCAATTCAAACCTACCACGTCCCAAACTGAAGTTCTGATTTCCTCCTCCAAATCTGTTTCTCCTTTTATCAGTCTTTTCTGTAATTCCATCCATCTCATTTGCCCAAGACAAAAACCTTGGAGTCATCTTTAACTTCTTCCTCTCTTCCTTACTTACCCCATTATCCAATCCATCAGCAAATATTACCAATTCTATCTTCAAAAATATATGCAGAAATCAACTGCTGCTGCTGCTTCTTTTTTATTTATTTCTTTTTAGAGACGGGGTCTTGCTCTATCACTTAGGATGAACTATAGTGGTACAATCACAGTTTACTGGAGCCTCAAACTCCTGGGTAAAAGCAATCGTCCCGCCTCAGCCTCCTGAATCAGAAAGTAATTGCTTCAATCTTTACTCTTACCACTCTAATCTAGGCCACCCTCTTCTCTTGTCTGGATATAACAGCCGATCTCTCTGCTTCTGCCCTTGTCCCCATAATCTATTTCCCATATAACAGCCAAGGCATCCTCAAAAAATATATTACAACTTGTTACTCTTCCCAAAATTCTCCAATGGACTCTCATCTCACTAAAAGCTGATGTCTTTATAATGGCCTGTAAGGAAGCCCTGCATGACTCAGCCCCCAGCAACCTCTCTGCCTTCATCTTGTACTCTCTAACTCGCCCACTCTGCTCCAGCAACAATGGCACATTACTGTTCTACGAACACACCCCAAATTCTCCCAACAAAATCTGCTCTCATCTTTCCCAGCAACTCTCTTCCCCTTGGCATCCACATGACTATTCATTCCTTATGGCAGATATAGCTCCAATAATATTTCTACTTCCACACACTCTTCCAAACCTTGACACTCCCGCATTAAGAAGTGGAGCCCACTCTCCTTGAACCTAGGTGGGCTGCTAAGAGTGCCTATACCAGGGTCTGGAAAACTTTTTCCATAAAGAGACAGATAAGTATTTTAGGCTCTGGAGGTCACACAGTCTTTGTAATTACTCCACTCTACATTGTATTAGATGAGTGCAAAAGTAATTATGGTTTCTGCATTGTTGGAATTTGCCATTTGATATCAGAATACATTCTTAAATAAATGTGATTATGTCACATATCTCCCCACCCCACCGCTTAGATGGAGTTTTGCTTTGTCACCCAGGCTGGAGTACAGTGGCATGATCTCGGCTCACTGCAACCTCCGCCTCCTGGGCTCAAGCAATTCTCATACCTCAGCCTCCCGAGCAGCTAGGACTACAGGCGTGCAGCAACACGCCCAACTAATTTTGTATTTTTAGTAGAGACAGGGTTTCACCATGTTGGTCAGGCTGGTCTCAAACTCCTGACCTCAAGTGATCCGCCCACCTCAGCCTCCCAAAGGGCTGAGGGATTACAGGAGTCAGCAACTGCACCTGGCCTCAAGCAATTTTCTTATTCCAGTTCAAAATGGGTCATGAAACAGTGGAGACAATCACAACATCCACAATGCATGTCTGTGCTAACTAACACACAATGCAGTGGTGGTTCAAGAAGTTTTGCAAAGGAGATGAGAGCTTTGGAGATGAGGAACATAGTAGCCGGCCATTGGAAGTTGACGACGACCAACTGAAGGCAATCATTGAAGCAGATCCTCTTAAAACTACCTAAAAGGTTGCCGAAGAACTCAATGTCAATCATTCTATGGTCATTTGGCATTTGAAGCAAAATGGAAAGGAGGAAAAACTCCCTAAGTGGGTGCCTCATGAGCTGAGTGAAAATTTTAAAAATCATCATTTTCGGCCAGGCACAGTGGCTCACACCTGTAATCCCAGCACTTTGGGATGCCAAGGTGGGCAGATTGCCTAAGCTCAGGAGTTTGAAACCAGCCTGGGCAACATGGTGAAACTCCATCTCTACTAAAATAGAAAAAACTAGCTGGGCATGGCTGCATGCACCTGTAGACCCAGCTACTCGGGAGGCTGAGACTTGCTTAAACCAGGGAGGCAGAGGTTGTAGTGAGCTGAGATCATCCAGCCTGAGTGACAGAGCAATATTCTGTCTCAAAAAAAATCACCATTTTGAAGTGTCATCTTCTCTTATTCTATACAGCAACAATGAACCATTTCTCAATCGAATTGTTATGTGCAACAAAAAGTGGATTTTATATGACAACTGGCAATGACCAGCTTAGTGGTTGAACCAAGAAGAAGCTCCAAAGTACTTCCCACAGCCAAACGTGCTGACCAAAAAAAGGTCATGGTGACTGGTAGTCTGGTGCCAGTTTGATCCAATACAGCTTTCTGAATCCTGGCAAAACCGTTACATCTGAGAAATATGCTCAGTAAATCAATGAGATGCATCAAAAACTGCAAAGCCTGGAGTGGGGACTGGTCAACAGAAAAAGCCCAATTCTTTTTCACAACAATGCCCGACCACACATCACACAACAAATGCTTCAAAAGTTCAACGAATTGGGCTACAAAGTTTTGTCTCATTCACCATGTTCTCCTGACCTCTTGCCAACTAACTACCACTACCTGAAGCATCTCGAAAACTTTTTGCAAAGAAAATGCTTCCACAACCAGCAGGATGCAGAAAATGCTTTCCAAGAGTTCATCAAATCCCAAAGCACAGATTTTATGTTACAGGAATAAACAAACTTATTTCTTGCTGGCAAAAATGTGTTGATTAATGGTTCCTACTTTGATTAATAAAGATGTGTCTGAGCCCAGTTATGATTTAAAATTCTCTCTCTCTCTCTCTCTCTCTCTCTCTCTCTCTCTCTCTCTCTCT
>NW_022437006.1:246404-463436 GCF_009761245.1 Sapajus apella
CTCTCTCTCTCTCTCTCTCTCTCTCTCTCTCTCTCTCTCTCTCTCTCGTAACCTGGTAACACACTCTGGGAGCCCTGAGGCAACATATGGAAAGTTTAGCTAGTCTGAAGCTGCCTGACCAGTGAGACCAAATGGCCCAGCTATATACCTGGTCCAGGAGACAGGCCTATGACTGGGTGAGCTTTCAGATGACTTCAGTCTTCAGCCTTCGAAGTTCCCAAACTGACATCAAGTAGAACACAGGCAATGCCAACCAAAACTTACCTACATTGCAGATATACATATGCTACCGACATATACACTGGGTGTGCTACCTACATATATATATCAGCAATGTAGGTAGCACACCCAGCTAAGTAGTGTTTTTGTTGCTTTAAATCAAGGTCAGCACACAACACCCCCGCTATGGGTTTAAATGTATGTGTACCTCCAAAATTCATATGGGGGAACATCACTTCAGGGTGACTGTATTAAAAGGTGGGGCCTTTTGGGAAGTGATTAAGTCATGCAGGTTCTGCCCTCATGGAAGGATTAGTCCCTTATAAAAGATAAAAGGTTGAAGGAAGCAGCACCCTAGTGCCTTTTCTCTGCTTCCATCCTTTCTGCCATGTGAGGAGACAGCATTTGTCCTCTCTGGAGGACACAATAATAAAGCACCATTTTAGAAGCAGAGACTAGGCCATCATTAGACCCTAAACCTACAGACACTTTGATCTTGTACTTTCAATCTCTAGAACTGTGAGAAATAAATTCCTATTCCTTGTAAGTTACTCAGTCTGAAGTATTTTATTTTAGCAGGAGAAACAGACTAACAAAAACCCTTAGGTCAAATACAATCTGCCACCTGATTTGTAAATAAAGGTTCACTGGGACTCAGTCACATCCACCATTTATGCACTGTCTATGGACACCTTCACACTACAACAACAGAGCTGACTGACTGGCAGAAACTGTATGCCTACAATACCTCAACTACTTACTATTTGGTTCTTCATGAAAAAAAAAATGCCAATCCCTATTTTAAGCCATTAAGTGACAGGGGGATGGATTGTCATGCAGCAGTAATCAAAACACTCCCTTACTTCCCTTAAGTCTGTGCATATATACTATCTTAGAGAGGTCTTCCTTTACCTTTCCATAAAAAATAGCGTTCTCTTCATCTTTTGCGTGCCATAAGATGTTACTCCTCTAAAAAAATATTTATTGTGAAGAAGCAATTAAAGTCTTGCACCACTGTAAGCATATGTACATTATATAAAAATATACATTACTAGTATTGGATAATTCTGTTTGATCTCTAGATTGCCAGCTACTCAAGGGGTAGTACTATATTTCAACAGCTTTAAACATTCAAGAGAACTGTAATGAAATAATATACCATTTGGGGCCATAACAGATGGTGACTGACAACAAGGGTAAAAAGAAAAAACTGTGAGGCTCAGTCACTAGAGCACCAGTCAAAAGGTCTTCATATTTCATAACACTGAATATGCAAAGGACTACGGCATATTTACTCAATTCTTTTACATATTAAATTACTATGTATATTTGGACAGAATGAGACACAGACTTAGGTAAAACCTATGAATACCTCAATTTGGTAGGGGGTAAAAAACGCTTATGCCCAGTCTTTCTTAGGAATAATTGTATAAAGAAAGGCTATGGCAGAATCTCTTCATAATTCTATCTTCAAATTAAGGCTGATTTCATCATAACAAGTTAATGAGTTGTGCTGCTAATAGCATGAATAAAAACTCATTTGGCCAGATGCAGTGGCTCATGCCTATAATCCCAGCACTTTGGGAGGCTGAGGCGGGTGGACTGAGCTCAGGAGTTCAACATCAGCCTGGGCAACATGACAAAACCCCAACTCTACTAAAAATACAAAAAATTAGCTGGGTGTGGTGGTGCACACCTGTAGTCCCAGCTACTTGGAAGGTTGAAGCACAAGAATCACTTGAACCTGGGAGGCAGAGGTTGCAGTGAGCCAAGACTGTGCCACTGCACTCTAGCCTAGATAACAGAGTAAAACTCTGTCTCCAACAAACAAACAAACAAAAAAATCCCAAAAACCTCATTTGACATATTTATTGTAGTCAATAAAGATCATACAAAAGGCCGGGTGTGGGGGCTCACGCCTGTAATCCCAGCACTTTGGAGGCCAAGGCGGGCGAATCACCTGAGGTCAGGAGTTCAAGACCAGCCTGACCAACATGGTGAAACCCCATCTTTAAAAAAAAAAAAAAGATTATACAAAAGATGATTTGAATTATTCTTGCTTCAGGCTAAACTCAAACTTGTTTAGCACAGTGCAAGGCATATAACAATTGGTTGAATGAATAAATGAATGAATAAGAAAACAAAAACAACAGCTGGTGGTAAAAGACCAGGCTTAGTTAATCGCTTGATCCAGTCTGTAATTCCTTTTTTTTTTGAGACAGAATCTCACTCTGCTGCCCAATCTGGAGTACAGTGGTGTGATCTCAGCTCACTGCAATCTCCACCTCCTGGGTTCATTCAAGCAATTCCGCTGCCTCAGCCTCTCAAGTAGCTGGGGTTACAAGTGTGCGCGATTATAGGTGTGCACACCTGGCTAATTTTTTTTTTTTTTTTTTTTTTTTGTATTTTTTGTAGAGACAAGGTTTCACCATGTTGGCCAGGCTGGTCTTGAACTTTTGACCTCAAGTGACCTGCTTGCCTCAGCCTCCCAAAGTGTTGGGATTACGGGTTTGAGCCACGGCACCTGGCCTTCAGCTTCTAATTCTTTTTCCATCAAGTAGGCAATACAGAAACATAGTGGCCTCCAAAGTCAACATAAAGATTTAATTTAATTGATAGGCATTTCTGTCATCCTAAATCACAAAATCACAGCTCAACTGCTGTTGAACAGCTGCCAAATATTCCCTTAAGGGTTTGTAGCTTTCTTGAGCACACATTCAACATTTACAGAAAAAGCTTGCCAAAAGTTGTGCTCAAAGTGAAGAATGGCTTTCTATGCCACAGACAACAGATGTAAGAATTTTTCCTAAATGCTCTTCCTACAAATCAAAAATAGTTAAGAATTATATTTCTAATCTGGAAACAAGAACTGTAAAATGCTATTATTTTTCTGTTTTTAAAAGATATACAGTATTGTTGTATAACAGGAACTACAAGATACTTTCTCAGAAAACCTGAGTTACATCAGAATTGTTAAATTGTCAGGAACTGCAAGAAATCTCAGAAAATCTGAAATATATATCTCAGAAATCCTGAAATATAAATCAAGATTTGTTTATCATGGTATTAGACATCTCTAATTAACCCATAACATTGCTATCTACTAACAATAACCCCTCACGATCCCACAATAAAACAACTAAAAATCAGAGGTGTCACTGATGATCAGATTACTACCAGTAACCAGATAACTTTAGCCAATGTAGGCTTACAATGACGTGTGTAACTTTCCCAGTTTGAGTGAGCAAATGTTCTCAAATTTCTCTGGACCATTTCAGACAGTTTGGCTAGAATTTTAAGTCTTCTTTTTCCACATTCTGTTGTTCTGTGACTTTCATGGCCTCTCCCTCATTATGCAAATATATTGTTATGCACTGCATAACAATGTTCTGGTCAACAACGGACTGCATATAGGACGATGGTTGGAGCAATAGGTTATACCATATAATAGCTTAGAAGTAGAGGAGCCTGTATCACCTAGGTCTGTGTATGTATATATACTCTATGATGTTGGCACAACAACACAACAATAAAATCACCTAACATCACATTCCTCTGAATATCTCCCTCCCTTCCTTGTCTCCCTCCTTCTACAAACACTTATTTTGTCCCATGTTTTGCATTAGATATTGATAACTCAAAAGACAAAGATAAAAATAATCCTTTCTGCCTGGCACAGTGGCACGTACGTGCCTGTAGTCCCAGCTACTCGGGAGGCTGAGGCTGGAGGATCGCTTGAGTCCAGGAGTTCTGCACTATAGTGCGCTATGCTAATCGGATGTCTGCACTAAGTTTAGCAACAATATGGTGACCTCCCAGGAGCAGGGGACCACCAGGTTGCCTAAGGAGGGGTGAACTGGCCCAGGTAAGAAACGGAGCAGGTCAAAACTCTCGTGCTGACTAGTAGTGGGATCGCGCCTGTGAATAGCCACTGTACTCCAGCCTGGGCAACATAGCGAGACTCCGTCTCTTAAAAAAAAAAATCCTAGTCTAGTAGGAAAGACAGACACAGAAACGAACGTTTAAAAAAAATGTGATCAGTGCTACTATGGACTCTGTTCAAGATATTGTAAGAAAAGAAAAGAGAGTAACTACTCCTGCTTAAGAGATGGTTTTGCAGTAGAGGCCACACCTAGTCAAGGACAGAAAGAGAAGTATTGTAAGCAAGTAAGTATCACTTCATTTATTCAATGATTTGAGCATCTACTTTGTGCAAAGCTAGGGATGCAGCAATGAATAAGAGAAACTGTTCCTATCCTTGTGGTGCTTACATTATAGCAGGAGATACACAGTTGACTACTAGCTACGTAACTGGTTATTTCATTGCAACTGAGATAGGTGCAATGAAAAGGTACAAGGTACTACGAGAACCTAAGGTGACCTGACTGAGTGCTGACAAGATGGTAGAAAGTGATGGTCAGGAGCAGCTTCTCTATATAAATGGTTACAGTAAAATTTAGGAACAGTAAGAATTCACTAGGTGAAGGAGAGGTGGAAGAGCCTTCCAGAGACTGAAGAGCAGAAACAGAAACTGTAGTATGAGGAATGAAATGGACAAGAGCAGAAGGCCAGTTAGACAGTTACTACAGGAGTCCAGGTAAGAGATCTTGATGGTTTGCACCAAGGTGAGTATATGGAAAGAGAGAAATAGACAGATAAATGATTACATATGAGAAAGGGTAAGTGAGCACTTTCAGGGTGATGTGTACATTGTTGGACTAGGCAACTAGGCGGATGGTTGTACCATTCACTGACAAAGGCTGGTGGGAAGAATAATGAATTCTGTTTTGGATAGGTTGCATTTGAGATGCCAGTGAAATATTATAGCTGCAATGTTAAGGAAATGGCAGAGGCGGGAGCAGAAGGGTCCCCCAGCAATGGTCCTCCAGCAATGAGAGCCCCATTCCTATAATTTTTCTGTGAGATACAGCTAGGTGCAGTGGATCACATCTGTAATCCTAACTCTGGGAGGAGGCCGAAGTGGGCGGATCGCTTGCATCCAGGAGTTCAAGACTAGCCTAGGCAACATGGCCAAACTTCGACTCTACAAAAAGGATAAAAATTAGCTGGGCATCGTGGTGCACAACTGTAGTCTCAGCTACTTGGAGTACTGATGTGGGAGGATCACTAGAACACGGGAGGTTGAGGCTGCAGTGAGTCAAGATTGTACCACTGCACTCCAGACTGGACATCAGAGCCAGACCCTGTCTCAAGAAAAAAAAAAATTTATTGTGAAATATGAACCTAAACTTGGCTCAAAATGAGGACATACTTTCATTCTAATGTCAAACCTATGAAAGTAATTTGGGGTTATCCATCTCAAATACAAGTAATTGCTAAGTCTACAAAAAGTATATATAGCCCTTTTCCTTTTAATCTTACAAGACAAGCATCTGAATAGGTATGTTCAGCCAACCTTTCACCATTTACTCTTCGCTCTTCATTCCACTGTATCCTTTTTTGTGATCAAAGTAAACAGCAAACTGTAAAGAGCTTTATAATAGTTACTACTCTTTAGTTACTTAAAATATCATATTTATGATGTTTCATTTGAGACAGACATAAAATAGAATCCTTATATTTTCATACAGTTTGCTTAAAAGTTACTAACCATGTTTTCTTCTTATGAATTCTTGGGTACAATACAGGCTTAAGGATCTATCAACTAGAATAACTTAAGATCTAACAACTAGAATATTATATAAATAGTCATGGATGCCAATAAGCAGATTACCTCAAAGAGATGTGAAAGTGAGGTGGGTGACCTTCAGCTCTGTTTGCAATACTTTATTTCATTTAAAATGAAATGCAGACTAGGCATGGTAGCTCACAGAGGCCAAGGCAGGCACTTGAGGCCAGGAGTTTGAGACCAGCCTGGCCAACATAAGGACACCCTGTCTCTACTAGAAATACAAAAATCAGCCAGGCGTGGTGGTATGAGCCTATAATTCCAGCTACTTGAGGGGTTGAAGCATAAGAATCACTTGAACCCAGGAGGCAGAGGGTGTAAGTGAGCCAATATTATACCACTGCACTGCCGGGGTGACAGAGTGAGTCTGTCTCAAATACATGACTGTTTATTGCATTGTTTTTTCTGTTCTGTCATATTCACATTTTTTTCCATAAAAATCTCTCAGTCGGCAACTGAAGGGGAAAAAAAACTAATTCAGGAATTATTTCACCTGTCACTTGTATTTATTTTCTATTTTATTTGCACTGCACTCATACACATGAAACATACATAGTTCGCTGCTTTGGGTACTTAATTTATATATGAAATTAATGATCTTTTATTGAAAGCACCACTGCTGTTTGTTAGAGGAATCACTAATATTACAGAAGGTGATGACTCACTGCACAGGGATTTTGCTAAAGGCAAGACAAAGCTTTATACCTTTAGGTGGGAATAAATTACAGCTTCATACAAATGCACTTACCAGTAAATCAAAAAGGAAATTAAAGGCAGTAAATCTATGACCTGAATGCAAACTACTTTAATGGGATGCTTTTCGGAGATTTTCCAGGAGTACAAGCAAATCCTTTTAGAGTTTCAGCAATAAAAAAATGCTATGTGGTGCTTAACCGTCAAAACACAGTCTTTGCAATTATTCCTCAGGAGGAAACTTTTGCTGCTTACATAAAATAACCTCAGGGGCAAGGAGTAAAGAAAATATCAAAGACAGATCAAGGAAGCTGATAATTACTTTTAAAGATTAATGTTTTACAGATAGAAGCCAAAGCTATGATGAATATCTCACTACTAATTCATTCAAATGATTAGAAGAAAAAAAAAACAATTCAAGTGTGGCATTTTGTTCCAAATGACTGTGGATTCATATAGTAAGAACGTACTTGTTCCCAGGCCCCAGTGATCCTCCCACCTCAGCCTCCAGAGTAGCTGGGACCACAGGCATGTGCCACCACACCCAGCTACTTGTTTTTTTCTTTGTAGAGACAGGGTCCCCCTATGTTGCTCAGGCTAGAACCTCATTTTGGATATCATTCTGATTTCTCACAGAATACGTTATATTTTTAAATATCTTACTAATTTAAGAAGATAAAGTATTATGATCTATTCACATTCTTATCCAGCTTTCCACTGCTTGATTTAAACACTCTTTTCCTAAATGTCGTTCTGTTAATTTGCTGCATAAGCAGCTCATAGGTTATTTTTTGTCACTGCTGTTTGACTATTTTAGTTAGATCCTTGTCTGGACTCTTCTAAGTCTTATAAAGATAGTTAACGGTTGTGTTCTACTTAATATCTTTTAGTAGAATCTTCACCAAAGATGATGCTAGGCATCTACAATAGTAACTTCCAGCAAAATGGCATCCTGATTATTTTAGTATTGGGTAACAGTTTAGGAAAATATCTATACTGTACTCTGTAAAGAATCAAATTCAAAGTGCCAAGTGCTTTAGGCATTTGTCCTTACAAAAAGCACCATGCTATCCCCTCCCTTGAGTAAGTCAAGGCTAGAAAGAGTTTACTGTGATACAGACAGAAATACCACAAAGGGTCCAGCATGATCCATAATACTTCTGGTGCAGATCAAAACTAAGTTATTTAGTTTTTCTTTTAGGGAGGCAGCATGGCAGATGAGATAAAAAGTGAACTAGAGAGCAAAAATGATCTGGATTTAACTTCTGAGTCTTACTGCCTAACTTTGGGCAAATTACTTAACCTTTGAAAATATGAGAATTCTCACTGGGTACATGTAAACATGCATGTGAAAATAACATGTATAAAATAAACCTAGCAGGCATCTACTGAATATTAATTTCCTTTGTTAGATTATCAGGTTATAGCCGGGCCCGTAATCCCAGCACTCTGGGAGGCAGAGGTGGGCGGATCACGAGGTCAAGAGATTGAGACCATCCTGGCCAACATGATGAAATCCCGTCTCTACTAAAAGTACAAAAAATTAGCTGAGCGTGGTGGTGTGTGCCTGTTGTCCCAGCTACTTGTGAGGCCGAAGCAGGAGAAATGCTTGAAATCGGAAAACGGAAGTTGCAGTGAGCCGGGACTGCACCACTGCACTACAGTCTGGCAATAGAGCAAGACTCTGTCTTAAAAAAAAAAAAAAAAAAAAAATTATCAGGTTATAATGGAGTCTTTTAACACTATCTTTAAAATACTCAAAAAGAAGCCAAGTGCAGTGGCTCACACCTGTAATCCCAGTGCTTTGGGAGGCTGAGGCAGGTGGATCACTTGAGATCAGGAGTACAAGACCAGACTGGCCAACATAGCAAAACCTCATCTCTACTAAAAACGCAAAAATTAGCTGGGTATGGTGGAATGTGCTCATGATCCTAGCATTTTGGGACACTGAAGGAGGGTAGATCACTTGAGGCCAGGAGTTCGAGATCAGCACGGCCAGCATGGTGAAACTCTGTCTCTACTAAAAATACAAAATATTAGCTGGGCATAGTGGTGTGAGCCCGTAATTTCAGCTACTTGGGAGGCTGAGGCAGGAGAAGCACTTGAACCCGGGAGGTGGAGGTTGCAGTGAGCCAAGATTGTGCCACTGCACTCCAGCCTGGGCGACAGAGTGAGACTCTGTCTCAAAAACAAAAAACAAAAACAAAACTACTCAAAAAGAGCAATGGGTATCACAGTGTCTCAGTTCACCTTTAATCATTTCTGTATCTTTTTCTTTATTTTTTCCATTCTTATGTATACACTCATTTCATTTCTATATCTATCATGCCTGGTATCTCCTTACTTTCGGACCCCATGAATTATATAATCACAGAGTTTATGGACATCTAAAATATTATTCAGTCATCTAAGAAGGGCCCTTCCTAAATAATCTGAAAACTATGACCTACTTTATTTCTAAGAACCTCTCAAGGAGACTAACTCTCTATCTTCTATTTATCTACCTACCTACCTACCTATTTTGAGACACGGTCTTGCTATTGTGCCCATAGTGGTCTCTGTCTGTCTATCTGTCTATCTAACTATCTATCTATCTATCTATCTATCTATCTATCTATCTATTAATCTATCGACCTACCTATATATTAATCTATCTACCTACCTATCTATTAATCATCTATCTACCTACCTACCTATACCTACCCACCTATTTTGAGACAGGGTCTTGCTATGGTGCCCATGCTGGTCTCAAACTCCTGGGCTCAAGCAATCACACTGACTCAACCTCCTGAGTAGCTGGGATTACAGAAGCACACCATCATGCAGGGATAAAAGAGAAACTTAATCAACACTGGTAACTCATTATGAGGTAGAATAGGGTCTGGAGGCAGAGGACATAAGGCCGATTCAGGCTGACTTTCTAGAACTAAATCAACAGGAAAACCCTAGCTTTCAACGCCCAAGTAGCAGAAGGACCAGTGGCTACTCCTTTTGTAACCCCCACCACCCTTTTTCTGCATGGCAGATGCAAAATTGAAAGTACCTCTGATTGGTCCCCTCCCACAACCAATCAGGATGGTTGTGGGCCAAGTCTTCATTTGTATAGGAGTATAACTTTGTAACTTCACCTCAGCCTCTCAAATGTTTGCACAGGGTATAACTTTGCTTCAGCCTCTGATTGGTATCCTCCCACAACCAATCAGACTGATCGTGGACCATTACTTCATTTACATAAAGTGTATACCAAGTAACTAATGGAAAACCTCTAGAGGGTATTTAAGCCCCAGAAAATTCTATAATGGGCTCTTGAGCTGCTTGCTTGGGCCTACTCCCACCCTGTGGATTGTACTTTCATTTTAAATAAATCTTGTTTTTGCTGCTTCATTCTTTCTTTGCTTTGTATGTATGTTTTGTCCAATTCTTTGTTCAAGATGCCAAGAACCTGGACACCCTCCACCGGTAACAATCATAAAAAATTCAGATTCCTACTACATCAAATGACACAATTAAGTTTCTTTTTGTCTTTACATTGTCTGCAAAGATGAGAAATTACAGGCCTACCATACAACATTCCTTGAAATATAAAAACTGTAACCAGGCTCTTTCCATCAGGCTCCTCTCAGGCCAATAAAGTAATATCACTGTTTATCAAAGCTTCTATGTATTAATATAAACACACAACACAGTTTAATAGTAGGAAACTAAAATGAGCTTTTAGGGTCTACTGTATAAACTTATCAGCTATGGAAACCCTGGACAAGTAACTTGCTTCTCTGAGCTTCAGCTTCCACATCTGTAAAATGAAGACAGTATCACATTTCTTATAAAATCACTTAAAGAATAAATTAAATGAAATAAGGTAGACATTCAAAATACAGTCACTACCTTCATCTTAATATAAAAACAAGGCTAAAGAGAAAATGAGGGGAAATAAAACACATACCATGTTTACCGCATCTTGATCAAAAGGGTTCCATTCTATATTCTGAGGATAGTGGGCGAGAACTTTGGATTTGAATGTTCTTCTCAAAGGACTCTGGTCAAAATTTTCACCTACAACAAATAATTAATACATAGTTAATATGTAGGACTATTTCAAAAGCATGTCACAATTTTATATTTATTTTATAGAACTACTGACTGATAATGTTGAGATCTGATTCAATTTCTACCTCTAACCATCTGAGTTGTAAAATCCCAATGGACAACTAAAAAACTGTTAATGGGTCAGCATTTAAAACTTTATAATCTGAATTTTAAAATACTGGCTACTCAATTGATACTAAAAATCAAGATATGGTAATATAATCATTACTATACCCTAATTATTGTTCACATTTCAATGTGTGGTAATAAAAAACTATATGAAAACATTTCCTTCAGTAAAGAAACATCTTGTATTAAGCTAATCATACATCTTATGATCCTGAAATTTTATACACACTTAGACCCCATGCTGCAGTGCTCCAAGGAGGCAATTTTGCTTGAGTTTCCATGGAAATCTCTGAGAAATGTGATTGCATATCCAGGTTCTTAAGTAACAAAATTAACAGAATTAGAAACATTGCTGAGTCAACCTGTTTAGTAGAATAGAACACATTAAACACACTAACCTTTTAAAAATAAATGAGCTATCCTAAGTCAAATTCATTATCTGGCAAAATTCTGGAAAGATAAAAGTAGGCCACATTTTAATTATATATAAGAAAATTCAGGCCAGGCACAGTAGCTCACACCTGTAATCCCAGCACTTTGAGAGGCTGAGGCAGGAGGATTGCTTGAGCCCAGGAGTTTGAAACCAGCCTGGGCAACATGGTGAGACCCCATTTTTTTTTGTTTTTTAATTAAAAAAAATTTTTTTTAAGTAAAAAAATGAAAATTCAGTAATAGCTATCAGGTGTGTTTTTTTTGTTTGTTTTTTTCTTGTTTGTTTGTTTGTTTTTACCTCCTCAACCAGAGTAAGACTTATTGGTTTCATGAAATATTTTAATGTAGATGGATCTTAAATTCCCAATGTCAAGAATTTGGGATCAAAGAACTAGAAAACCTTGAAACAATTTTATTGTGTTCGGTTTTCCTACTTTTAAAGTTCTAATTAAGTGCAAAATACTAGCTATTACAGCAGAAGATAAATGTCACTTACCAGTATTTATACAATTAAAAATATCACAAAGCAATTTGATCTATGAGTTGTTTTTAACTTCTAGTTAAACTCAGTTTCCATTTTGGGTAAAAATATGAATAGAAACACCTCTGAATGCAAAACAGATCATAGGAGGAGGGAAAAGTCACACTAAAAAATCTTGCTGTAGACTGCAATATAAAATACACAGGAACTTTTTTGAACAAGGACACATAATTTAAATATATTTGTTGAGGCAACTAAACTACTATTTCTAATTGAAGTCCTTGGTTAATGATCATTATTTTCTTTAGATTCCTCTGACTTATTTAGGCAAACATTTCATCTCTGTATATTTATTCTCCATACTTCCATCTTCTAAGAGTTGAGAGCATTCATTTCTAGAAAAGAAACTGTCAAAGACATCCCTAAGGAGAGTTTATCAATTTTTGCAAGATGCTTCTAGAGTATGTAAGCATCAAAAAGTCAACAGAGGAATGTGAAACTGTCTATGAGAGTCAATGTGGCTGAAGAAAAGATTCAGGGCTTAGAATTGATTTCAGGAAGAGTCAATGATATTTTTAAGCTGATGCTAGATTTTTCCGTAAACATTAAGAAAGTTCAAATTATTCACTTCTTCATTTAAACAAAAATTACTTGGCCAGACATGGTGGCTCATGACTGTAATCTCAGCACTTTGGGAGGCCGAGGTGGGCAAATCTCTTGAGCCCAGGAATTTGAGACCAGCCTGGGCAACATAGTGAAACCGTATCTCTATTTTAATAAACATTATTTAATTTTAAAAAGTTACTTTTCATTTCACTTTAGAGAAAAACCAAAATTCCTCCCAGTTCTAAAAGTCTATGCTGCTGACTGTGTACTGACACAGCAACAGAGTATCCTCATGATATACAGTCATCAAGAAACTTTCTCCTGGCCAGGCACAGTGGCTCATGCCTGTAAGTCCAGCATTTTGGGAGGTTGAGACAGGCAGACCCCGAGGTCAGGAGTTCGAGACCAGCATGGCCAACCAGATGAAATCCCGTCTCTACTAAAAATACAAAAATTAGCCCGGCGTGGTGGCAGGTGCCTGTTAATTCCAGCTACTCAGGAGGATGAGGCAGGAGAATCACTTGAACCTATAAGGTGGAGGTTGCAGTAAGCCGAGACTATGCTACTTACTACACTCCAGTCTGGGTGACAGAGCAAGACTGTCTCAAAAGAAAAAAAACAAAACCCTCTCCTTCACCTACCTTCTAACACCAAAAATACTTGCTTTTATTATCCATAAATGTAAATAAAATATGAAACACTGCAGGAGCAGAAGAAACAAGATAAAACCTATCATATAACTCCTTGCAACACTTACCTTTTAATTCAATTCTGCCTGTGTATAGTTAAAATAACATCTTCATTCATGTATCAAGGTATTAATGGGACAGGAGATACATCAGAAAGGTAATGAAAGTGCCATTCTCAATATAATTGTTCTGTTAACTAAGGAACATTGCACCTTCTTGAGGCACAAAGAATCAGTGAGAAGGAAACCACTTCCAGAAAGAAATAATTTTACAAAAACAAAAAAGCCACAAAATAGTAACATAAATCTAACAAAAGAAAAGCAAAACCACCACCAACACCACTTGCTTATTAGACTGCTTAAAAAGGGATAACAAGAAAGATTACTGTTATATATACACATAGCTGTCTTGGCAAATATGATTTGGAAGAATATTAGGGGAAGAACCAATTATTTAGAAATCTGATATCGCTATTAACAATTTAGAAATGGGCCAGGCACGGTGGCTCACGCCTGTAATCCCAGCACATTGGGAGGCTGAGGGAGGTGGATCACTTGAGGTCAGGAGTTCAAGACCAGCCTGGCCAATGTGGCGAAATCCTGTCTCCACTAAAAATACAGAAATTAGCCAACCATGGTGGCATGCACCTGTAATACTCAGGAGGTGGAGGAAGGAGAATCGGTTGAACCCAGGAGGCAGAGGTTGCAGTGAGCCAATATCATGCCACTGCACTCCAGCCTGGTTGGGAATCTATCTCATAAAAAAGAAAAAAAAATTTAGAAATGAGTGGATGTAGCTATTCCTCCTAGTACCAGTCAAAAGAAGAGAATCTTGGTGATGACTTTTGGAGATGCGAGATGGAGGAACAACCTATACTTCTCATTTTAAACACATGTTTTATAAACCTTTTAATTTAGAATTTACTGCTGGGAAAAAAACGGGAGAATAACCAAATCTAAGAAGTTGGATTCCCAGGAAATGAAAATCACATAAGCATCCTGTACTTAAAATTTGCCTTTTAAATACTATTTTGAAACAAACAAGGACTATAAATTTGTATGACTGCTACATACATATCAACTTAACTCCAACTAATACTGCCACAATAACCTCCTACTAAATTGAAGCTGCAATTAATCCTTTCTTCCTAAGAAAGCAGGAAAAGGAAATATCTGCCAAGAGAGCTTAAAGACTACTGAATACACGTTTTCAAGGTTGAAGCAAAAGAGGTCTTTATGAAAATTAAGATGCAGATGAGAGAAGAGAAACAAAATAACATCTATAAGTTTGACCACACAAAACTGAATAAAGGAACATTTATAATGGGCTTGGGATCAATTAAAATAATGATTTATAACAGCCCATCCTTGTTTTAAATTTTATTTTTACCTGAAGTCGTATTTGCAGCATCTTGGCTCTTGCCATGACGATCTGCTTCTAGCCATTGGTACAAAACTACATAATGTAACAGAAACAAAAAGCTTTATGAACAAATAAACAAAAACAAACAAAAAGCAAAAATGACTTTGAAGAATGGAAAATGAGATTAAATAATTAACCAAAAGCAATTAAACAGGAGACATTAACATCAGAGTGGAGCTTAACACCAACGGAATGCAGCTGATAAGGGATTAGTAATGAAAGCAAAGAGAATAGGCAATTTTAACAAAATAAGTGAAATGCTATTAAATATCTGTAACAGTTTTTCGCATGGGAAACAGCACACATACTCTCTTCTTAATGCTTAAAGAGAAGTATTAGGAGAAAGCTAATGTTTCTATAGTCAGATATAATACAAGTTGAGTATCCCTTATCCAAAATGCTTAGGACAAAGAAGGGTTTTGGATATCTATTTGTTTCAGATTTTGAAATACTTGCCAAGAGGGCTTAAAGACTCTTATATTTACAGGTTGAGAATCCTTAATTACAAAATCAGAATACTGTCACTCAAAATTTCAAATTTTGGAGCATTATGGATCTCAGATTTTTGGATTAGGAAATCCTAATCCTAAAGGCTCATTTTGGCTCAACCTAAAAAGTATGACAGTAAGACTAAATGACCAATTTTAAAAATTACATCCTGGCCAGGCATGTTGGCTCATACCAGTAATCCCAGCACTTTGGGAGGCTAAGGCAGGTGGATTGCTTGAGGTCAGGCATTCGAGACCAGCCTGGCCAACATGGTGAAACCTCGTCTCTACTAAAAATACGAAAATTAGCTGGGTGTGGTGGTGGGTGCCCATAATCCCAGCTACTTGGGAAGCCGAGGCAGGAAAATTGCTTGAACCCAGGAGGCGGGGGTTGTAGTGGGCTGAGATCGTGCCACTGCACTCCAGCCTGGGTGACAAAGTAAGACTGCCTCAAAAAAGGAAAAAAAAATTACATCCCAACCACTGCATGCTGATTAGAATGGCTTAAGTCCCAAAAGCTGACTATACCAAATATTGACATATATATGAAGTAACAGTAATTCTCACTCATTGCTGATGAGAATGCAAATTGGTATGGCCACTTTGGAAGAGAGTCTGGCAAACCCTTACAAGGTTTAACAGTCTTATCACAAATTCCAAAACTCCAGTCTAATCATGAGAAAAACATGAAATTCCAAGGAGTAACCTATAATATATCTGGCAAGTATTCATGAAAACTATCAAGGACAACAAAAGCAATGAAAGTCTGAGATTGTGTCATAGCCAAAAGGAGCCTAAGTAGACGTAACAACTTATGTGGATAGGATACCTCAACAAAAAAAAAAAAGACTGATATGGTTTGGCTGTGTCTTCAGATCTCATCTTGAATTGTAGTTCCCATATTCCCCACATGTCATGGGAGGGACCCAGTGAGAAGTAATTCAATCTTGGGGGCGGTTACCTCCATGCTGTTCTTGGGATAGGAAGTTCTCACAAAATCTCATGGTTTTATAAGGGGCTTTCCTCCACTTCACTCTGCACTTCTCCTTGCTGCCACCATGTGAAAAAGAACATGTTTGCTTCCCCTTCTACCACAATTGTAAGTTTCCTAAGGCCTTCCCAGCCCTGTGGAAATGTGAGTCAATTCAACCTCTTTCCTTTATAAATTGCCCAGTCTTGGGTATGTCTTTATTAGCAGCATGAGAACAGGCTAATATAAAAACATTAATTAAAAACTGAAGAGATCTAAACAGAGGCTGGGCGTGGTGGCTCATGCCTGTAATCCCAGTACTTTGGGAGGCCAAGGTGGGTGGATCACCTGAGGTCAGGAGTTCAGAATCAGCCTGGCCAACATGGCAAAACCCTGTGTCTACTAAAAATACAAAATTAGTCAGGCATGGTGGTGCATGCCTATAGTCCCAGCTACTTGGGAGGCTGAGGCAGAACCGCCTGAACCTTGGAGGAGGAGGTTGCAGTGAGCCAAGATAGCGCCATTGCACTCCAGTCTGGGTGACAAGAGTGAAACTCCATCTCAAAAAAAAAAAAAAAAAAAAAAAAAAGAGAAAGAAATTTAAATAGACTGTAGACTTTAGTTAGCAATAATGTATCAATAGTTATTCATTAATTATAACTAATGTACCATACTACTATAAGAGGTTAATGATAGGGAAATTATGTGTGTGTGTTGGTGGCAGGGGTTGGGGGAGGGAATGGAAATTCTATTCTCAATTTTTCTGTCAATCTAAAACTGGTCTAGAAAAACAATTATATTTTAGAAATTACATTCCAATGTTTAAGGTAAAAACACCAGTATATAAGTAATCTTATAAGTAATCTACCTTTTATAAATCATGTTTATCAATGCAAACATAAGCTGAAATTTGCTTTATACAGAGATGCCACTTAATTAATGATATTCCTAAGCATAATTATGAAGTGTCAATTCTTGGAGGACAGTTTGCTACTGTAAAGACACAGGCTAATAATAAATTCACAATAGAGCTCTGCAACTTAGCAGCTTTGAAGGGTGTTAAAACTTCTGAATGTCTTTTATTGGTTACTCGGATGTCTACAACTTTCAGACATCTTTAAAAACATGTCAGAGTCTTTAGTTTAAATAGTCAAATAATGATAATGTAGGGTACCAATGGCCAAGAGAGCTTGCTATCCACACCCCAAGGTTTGATGACCCAAGGAGAGCAACAAACAGTAAGCTTCTATGCTGGGGGGCTACTTACCCACAGATACTGTGAGAGTTGAATATCCCAAACAAGGTTTATAGAAACTTTTCATGCTCTCCCCCCAACAAAAACACCACCAAAAGGCTGAGAAAGCTGCCTACAGCCTCCTGGAGTAACAAAGGAATCGATTTATTACAAATATCTAAGAGAGCTCTGAAATCATCAGTAGTTACTTGGATCTCTGAGGGACAGCCAGGGCTGAGAACTGACACCCATGGTCATGGATAGAGCTCTGAGCAGGCAAATATCCAATGCGCAAAGTCCTTGGTTGAGGGTGCCCCAGTGAGCACAGAGGTCAGGACCCTCCTCCAGAGTCTGCACATTTCTGGGAGGCAAACAACTATTAAAATTGGGACTAGCATGAAAGAATACCAAAAGTAGACCTCAATCATTAAATATATACTACAGGTATTTCTCTTCTCTTTAGTTTATAGGGATAACAGCTACTCATTAGTCCCAGCACCTATAGTCCCAGCTACTCAGGAGGCTGAGGTGGGAGGATGGCTTGAACCTGGGAGGTAGAGGTTACAGTGAGCTGTGATCCACTCCAGCCTGAGCAACAGGGCCAAACTCTGCCTCAAGACAAACAAAACAATTGGCACTCAAAATCACTTCCACAAAATGAGATGCAAAGTCAGGAAACAAATCCATTAACTGGTCTAATAGTATTGCCTAGCTCCTATCTTAAGGCTGTATTTTCCCCTGATTAACGGGGAAACTCTTGGCTATGTTCAGGTTATCACTAGGAATATTTACCAATAGTGCCAATTACTTCATATAGCCCTAGTTTCTGGTTTTATCAAAGAGGTTTATCATGTTTGCTTTCATGTCTCATTGATAAAATCATAGTCTGTTTCTGGCCACAGACTTTGTTCAGAAAACAAATCTAAGTCTCACACTATTTCCCTCTCTTCCTGTCCTGACAGGTAACCCCAGGAGCCTAGAAATTATAAATAAAATCATTAATAAAATGAGACATGAAAGCTATTCCAGGTAAATTTAACCAGTTATATACAGAAGTACACATAAGCAAAAATAATTTTAATAGATTTACATATTCAAATATTTCACCCTTGTCTCTAGATTACCAAAGCCCAATTAACTTCAGTTTAAATATTTCAGAGAATTTCCAGTGAAATAAATGCATTAGATTCAGGGATGCTATAATGTGAATCACCATTTATATAAAGTTTAGACTTTAAAGTCTACTTTATAGGACATATATTTAAAAAGATAATGTATAATTAAAAAGCAAGTGTGACTAATTTTTTAACTTAACATACTAGAACATACATGGGAAGATCTGGGAATACTCAACTCCCAAAATTTCTCAATCTCCATAAAATACACAAAATATAGCATAAAGGGTCTGATACTATGAACGTACATGATGTTAGAATGCCAAGAACACATCTCTCTTCACTATGGGAACATGAGATCTGGCCTTCCAGTTGTTTCATGCTTCCTCTCAATTGGCAATGGAAGTAGGGAACCCACCCCAGCTCAAAGCTACTGGGAGAGATTTCTATAACATGTTTGTGGGGTTGCAAGCGAAGAAGAAATTTTGAGACTTATGAATCTTGGTGCTATTTTTCAGCCCAAACATCACTGTTAAATACTTCTTCACTCACTCTCCTTCCCAAACCTTCCCACTAGAGGGCCCCAGTAAGTTCCCTCCCTCACTACCCACTTCCATCATAGCCTGTTTCTGACCACAGACTTTCTCCACAAAACAAAGCTAAGTATCACACTATTTCCCACTCTTCCTGTCCTGACAGGTAACCTCAGGAGCCTAGAAGTTTTCAAGCAAATCTGCTGGGTGGGGGTCAAATGACTAGTTCTTGCCAATGAAATGTGGGCAGCAATAATGTCATTTCCAGGTCAAGGCACACAATCTATCTTTCCTCTGCCATCTATCAGCTAAATGCAAAGGAGGCCTTAAAAGATGGGAAGTTCCCAAAGTGGAAGAAAGTTGGGTCACTAAATGTCTCTGTGAACTAGAGCCCCTCCCACCTTGGCCTACATTACACTAAACGTGAATGAGAAAAACTTTTATTGCCTCATGCCACTGAAGTATTACGGGGTTGTTATTAACAACAGTTAGCTATTTATGTGTTTATTAGCCTGAGTTTTTATTTGTGTTAGTTTTGACCTTCTGACCAGAATACTAACGCCTGACTATACTGTAGCTTCTGTTGGCAACTCTCTACATTGCTTGTTACATGTTTAAATATACAAGTACAGTTCTCCAAATATAGGACAGAATTCCCCTCCCTTTTTTTTTTTTTTTTTTTTTTTTGAGACAGAGTCTTACACTGTCACCCAGGCTGGAATGTAATATTGCAATCTCGGCTAACTGCAACCTCTGCCTCCTGGGTTCAAGCGATTCTCCTGCCTCAGCCTACTGAGTAGCTGGGACTATAGGTGCACCACCATGACCAACTAATTTTTTTATTTTTAGTAGAGGCAGGGTTTCACTATGTTGGTCAGGCTGGTCTCAAACTCCTGACCTCAGGTGATCTGTCCACCTCAGACTCCCACAGTGCTGAAATTACAGGCATGAGCCACCATGCCCACCCCAGAATTTGCCCATTTTTAATGCATGTTCTCCATCTTTCATAGAAAAAGCCATATATCCTACTAAGCTATTTATGAAGACCATAGGTTCTAGCCCATGACAAGCCTGTTATCCTTTCTAAACACACAACCCCCAATTCCAGTCAGCAAACTTGAAGGTTTAGGGTGATGGTCATGAAAGGAATCAAACAAAAGAACCTTAAAGGAGTCTCTGCAAATCCACTGACCCCACAGATGAATATTCAACAATACAGAAACTTAAATCCTGGTAATATTCAAGTTTATTTTAATTAAGTGTTTTTTTGTTTTTTGTTGTTTATTTCTGTTTGTGAGACAGGGTCTCATTCTGTTGTCCAGGCTGGAGTTCAGTGGCACGATCATGGCTTACTGCGGCCCGGACCTCTTAGGCTCATGTGATCCTCCCACCTCAGCCTCCCATATGGCTGAGACTACAGGCATATACCTTCATGCCTGGCTAATTTTTTAAACATTTTTGTAGAGGCAGGGTTTTGCCATGTTGCCCATACTGGTCTTGAAGTGATCTGGGCTCAAGTGATCTGCCTGCCTCAGCCTCCCAAAGTGTTGGGATTACAGGCATGAGCCACCTAGCCTAGCCTTAATTAAGATTTTAATAAGAGTATATCAACATTAATCCAGTAAGCTTTGTGTTTTTAAGAGATTCACCGTATCTTTCCCCTTGATTATATCAAAATTAAAGAGCTGTGTTATATTTAGCTAACATTAACCATACTTTCTCTTTTTAATTAATTTTTTTAAAGGGTAGTCATGTGAAGCAGTGGAAGTGGAGAAGGAACAAGGAAATCTGTAACTGAACTGTGATCAATTAGTTATAAACACCACTGCACTTGGACCAGCCTAAATACACTTTATAATAATTACTAAAATTTATTCACTGAAAACCAAGAGCTCACAGCATTATTCTGTTTCAATCTCAACTGAGTGTACTGCAATCTGATTCTCTCATTAGCCACCCAAAGTTAGCACAGACCCCACAAGTTAAAGGACATGGTCCCAAATAAGAGTGCCCTTATTTCAGACACCAGCCACACTTTGGAAGTCCCAGGCTACCTGCACTTCTAACAGGCTGGCTATACATTTGAGAGTTTCCACAAGCCCCTCAGATATGCTAAATTCACTACAACTTGCAGAGCTCAGGGAAGTGCTATATTTACAATTACAGTTTTCTTACAAAGGACACAAATCAGAAGGACCAATAAAATGAAGAGATACATAGGGTAAGATCAAGGAGAGAATGCAGAGTTTCCATGCCCTCTTCTTGTGGAAGAAGGGGATGTCACTTAACTTCCCCACATCCCCTGCACATACGTCAATATGTATACCAAGCAGGAAGTTCCACTAAGTTTCAGTGTCCGGAGTTTTTACTGGCTTGCTACATATGCACGACTGATTATGTCACTGGCCGCGTGACTAAGCTGAATCTCCAACTCCTTTCCCTCTCAGAGACCAGACTGGTTCAGAGTTCCAACCACGGTTGGTCCTTTCGGAGACAGCTCCTATCCTGAAGCTGTCCAGAGGCCCATCATTAGTGACCTGATTAGCATAACATTCCTGTCACTCAGGAAATTCCAAGAGTTTGAGAAGTTCAGGAAACATGGTCAAAAATCAGACAAATTCCTACTTTTTTTAAGACACAGACTGCAGTGCAGTAGTGCAATCATAGCTGAGCAACCGAGAACTCCCGCCTCAGCCTTCCTGGTAGCTAGGACTACAGGGGCATGCCACCATGCCTAGATGAGTTTTTATTTTTATTTTTCATAGAGACAGGAAAAGAAAAATGTCTCTTGGCCTTGATCTCCTGGCCTCAAGTGATCCTGCGTGGGCCTCCCAAAGCATTGGGATTAAAAGCATTTGCCACTGCACCTAGCCAAATTATTATACAACAGTTTTAGGTGCTATGCAGCCTACCACCAATCAAAGAACATGACAGTATATTATTTACTTGCAAAAACAACCTCAGCAATAAATTCAAGATTTAGAGTTCTCTGATAATAAAGAATAAACAAAGTCTTTGATCCTAGCCCATGTTTGTCATACTACTAATAAAATTTAAAGAAAAAAACTTTAAAAAATAATTTAAGTATTGTAACTGCTAACATGAAACTCTAAGAGGAAAGAGTTCCAATAATTTTTAGATTAATAAATGTCATGCGTTTGCCAGTGCTTAGTAAATAGTTTTTATTCTGAAGAACATCTAAGTGATTTTCAAATAATAACTATAGCCAAGAAAACAACGTTCTAGTTCTGGCTGAACATGCTGGTCTAGTAGCCTAGCGAAAATCACAATGTCTTGTAGCAGGGGTTTTCTCTTATATAAAACACATTATTTTCTCACTAAATTAAAAACATATTATTAATTACTCTTAATTATCTACCTTCTACGGAAATTATTTATCCAACGTATTTCTGAGAAAATATATTATTATCCATGTCACAGTTTATTATACAATATAAAACAAATCTTTCCCTGTTACTAAAGAACATATTCTTTGCTAAAGAGACACTAAAAGAGACACTACCCTTTGCCTTCTGGAACAAAAGAAAGTAACTCAACATTAAAAAACTTACGGCTGACAAATAACGTATGGAGGAACACTGCTTAGATGATTCAAACGAACTTTCCTGCTGCATACCTCAAAGAAGCAGTCATTTGGTCAGAGGTAAAGCAGACCTTTCCCTCCATTTCCATTAACTACTTTTGCTGCCAATACACACTGTCACCAAAAAAAATTTTATAAGAGGTCAAAAACACAAGGAACTCAGTTAAGTTTACATAGGGATATCAAGTGACTTACACAAAAATACCACTTTCTTCCTCCTACATTAGAAATCAACGAAGTTCTCTAAAAGAAAGATATAAATTACAAGGTGAAGAAGAGGGTACATTTGTTTTACTAATGTAAAACATCACAGTAGTAAATGCAGTCAATTAGCCAGGCGTGCTGGTGGGCACCTATAATCCCAGCTACTCAGGAAGCTGAGGCAGGAGAATCGCTTGAACTCGGGAGGCAGAGGTTGCGGTGAGCCGAGACTGTACCACTGCACTCCAGTCTGGGTAACACAGCGAGACTCCATCTTAAAGAAAAAAAAAAAAAGTAAATGCAGTCTATTAGTAAATAGACCATTCTGTCTCGTGGTCTATGAAATTATTCTAACATAAACAAATTGAGTTAAATATGTTAGAAACAAGACTCAGTGGGAAAGAAAATCTTCCTATAAGAATCAAACAGAAGTCCCATTATTCTAACAATTAACTGAAGTTGTTGGTAGCTTAACATGTTCAGTTGATGTGATTTTTGCTAAGCAGAAATGGTTATCTGACTCTCTCTGCATTAGTGTGTGGTCTTTCATCTAAAGGCCTTCAAAGCCCTCCCCTACTATATTTGGTGTTAGAAGCTCCAGATCTTAACATCGTATTGAGGTTCTGCACAGACTGAAAATTACATACATCAGGAGGAGAACAGTGACCTATAAGATGACTAAGATTCTCCCAGTTCTATAAGAGCCTGTGATTCTCAAAGCTACTATCCAACATACTTTTTAGAAATAGAAAAAAAGTCTAGTCCCTTTGGCAGGGTGAGGTCCAAGCCATTTTAACCAGTTTCTGAAGTTGTCAAAATTAACATGAAACAAGCAAAAAGAAAAAAGTGAAGTGAAGGGATCAGAATTTTCCTCTTCTCCATAAAAAAAACAAACTCTTCCCGCATCAGAAAAACATAAAAAGAAAATCCTCAAGATGATCCCCAGCCCTGAGTTTCAATTCATGATTTTTACTATCCACGAAGAATCTCAGCTTGCTGTCTCGGACTCAGCAGCCTCAACATCCATGTTTCCACAACTGAGCTCATTTTTCCCCTCAAAGCTTTTCCTCTGTTGACAGTGCCACAATTCATGTAGCCATCTAAGCATTATTATCCACTTATTCATCCCTAAAGAGGAGTTACTTTGGCCAGGTGTGGCGGTTCACACCTATAATCCCAACACTTTGGGAGGCCGAGGCATTCTAAGGGGACAGATCCATAGTTCTGTATGCCTACAGATGTAGCTACTTGGGAAGCTAAGGCAGGAGGACTGCTTGAGCCCAGGAGTTAGAGATTACAGTGAGCTAATGATTGTGCCATTGAACTGCAGCCTAGGTGACAGAGTTAAGACCCTATCTCCAAATAAATAAATAAGAATAATTTAAAAATATATCTTATTGTTTTAAGTGGCTAAATTTTGAGACGGCTTATTATGCAACAATAAATAACTGGAAAAACATAGTGAGCAAAATGACCCAAAAAATCCTTGCTCTCACAGTTTACATTCTAAGAGGAGGCAGACAGTAAGTATAATAAATTGTATAGCATGTTGGAAGATGAAAAGTGCAATGGAAAGTTAGAAAAGAATAAAGTGAGAAAAGCCGGCAGTACACAGCACAAGTTGCAGTATTAGGTAGGGTGATCAAGTTGGTCCTCCTTGAGAAAGTGATGTTTGAACAAACTTGAAGAAGACAGAGAATTAATCTTATCTCCTTGGGAAAAATCAACATGAACTAAGATACCAGTCTCACAAATTCAGTCCCTGCCTAGTAAAGTCCAGATTCCTGAGATGGCATTTGAGGACCACCATGATCTTGCTGGACCTACTTTTCCCCTTTAATTTCTGAGACTCCTGCATTTGAGCCATGACAAATGACATGCAGTTCCCTTGTAAGTACGATGTCCTATGGGTCCTTGCTAGACTTCTTGTGTCTGAAACATCTTCTCCCTGTAATAATTTTCTGTTGCCCTAAGTTATTATGACCTTAGCAGCTCAACACACCCACATTTATTATTTCACATTTTCCATGATCCAGAACTCTGGCACAGCATGGCTCAGCTGACTCCTTTACTCTCTTAAGTCTGACAATACGGAAACCATCCTGTTGACAGGGCTGCATTCCTTTCTGGAGGCTCTGAAGAAGAATCCACTCTTTTTTGTTTTGTTTTGTTTTGTTTTGTTTTGTTTTGTTTTGTTTTTTGAGACAGGGTCTCGTTCTGTCACCCAGGCTGGAGTGCAGCGGCGCAATTTTAGCTCACTGCAACCTCTGCTTCCCAGGTTCAAGCAATTCTCTTGCCTCAGCCTCCTGGGTAGCTGGGACTACAGGCACCCCCCACCACTCCCAGCTAAAGAATTCACTTTCAGGCCAGGCGTGGTGACTCATACCTATAATCCCAGCACTTTGGGAGGCCAAGGCAGGCGGATCACCTGAGGTCAGGAGTTTGAGACCAGCCTAACCAAATGGAGAAACCCCGTCTCTACTAAAAATACAAAATTAGCCATTCGTGGTGATGTATGCCTGTAATCCCAGCTACTTGGGAGGCTGAAGCAGGAGAATCACTTGAACCCAAGACGGGGAGATCGCACCACTGCACT
Source organism: Sapajus apella (assembly GCF_009761245.1). NCBI lineage: Eukaryota > Metazoa > Chordata > Mammalia > Primates > Cebidae > Sapajus > Sapajus apella. The sequence goes on from NW_022437006.1 coordinate 271,592, forward strand.
TCAGCCTGGGCAACAAGAGCGAAAACTCCATCAAAAAAAAAAAAAAAATCCACTTTCAAGCACACTGGGGTTACTGGAGGAATTCAGTTCCTTGTGGTTGTAGAGCTAAGGTCCCTGTTTCCTTGTACGCTGTCAGCCAGCTGTTCTTAGCACCTAGGATCTATTTGGTCCTTGCATGTAGCACCCAACATCTCAAATCAAACCATCTTATACTTGAAATCTCTCTAATTTCTTCTCTATGTCTTCTGCAGCAGTTGAGTTTTTCTGCTTTTAAGGACTTGTGATTATACTGGACACACCTGGATAATTCAAGAACCTCTCCTTATGTTAGGGTCAGTTAATTAGTAATCTTAATTAAATCTGTAAAATTCCTTAACACCAGAACCTAGACTGTTCTTTGACTGAATACCCAGAAGACAAGAATGCTTGGGAATATTTTTAGAATTCTGCCTATTAGACTCCTATACATCTTTAAGAATTCTACTCAGGGCTGGGGGTGGTGGCTCATGCCTGTAATCCTAATACTTTGGGAGGTCGAGGTGGGGGGAATCACTTTAGCCCAGGAGTTTGAGACCAGCCTGGCCAACACAGTGAGACCCCCATCTCTGAAAAAAAATTTTTTTTATTAGACAGGCATGGTGGTATATGCCTGTAGTCCCAGCTGCTCAGGAGGCTGAGGCAGGAGGACCTCCTGAGTCCTGGAACTCGAGGCCGCAGTGAGCTGTTACCATACCACTGCACTCCAGCCTGGGTGACAGAGGGAGATCCTGTCTCCAAAAAAAAAAAAAAAAGATTCTATTCAGAAAAGACCTTCTGGGGAAATCTTTCTTGACCTGTCCAGAAGAGAGTCTTTTATAACACTACAAAATCTACAAATTAGAACAGATTTCTACGGTCCAATATTTTAAAAATTCTATGGGCTTAATTTTTTTTTTATTGCATTTTAGGTTTTGGGGTACATTTGAAGAACATGCAAGATTGTTGCATAGGTACACACATGGCAGTGTGATTTGCTGCCTTCCTCCCCATCACCTGTATCTGGCATTTCTCCCCATGCTATCTCTCCCCAACTCCCCACCCCCTGCTGTCCCTCCCCTATTTCCCCCCAACAGACCCCAGTGTGTGATGCTCCCCTCCCTGTGTCCATATGTTCTCATTGTTCAACACCCACCTATGAGTGAGAACACGTGGTGTTTGATTTATTGTACACTGTACTAAACACGTATTATCTGATGTGTTAAACATTTTTCTCAACAGTAGAGTTCAAGATAACGCATTTCTCTTCCTTTCTTAGTTATCTTATAATACGTGAATATGATGTCTCTCTCTTTTTAATGGAGATAGCACTGTGAAATTCTTGGAACTTTGTTCTCATAACTGCTGTGGCATATTGCTGTCTGCTTACCATATTACATTAATGCTATTAAATTCTATCTTCCCCTTTAGAAATTAAACTCTTCAAAATATTATTCACCCTTACATCCTCAACACCTACTTAATATTGTGCCTAGCAGTACAAATGTTTGTTGAGTAAATGGATAGATGAATAAAAGTTGTACCCCTAGGTCTGAATTATATACTCCAAAATTTTTAAGACAATTAAAATATTAATAGCTTTGAAAATGATTCATTTCAAAGCCCTGACTATATAAACTAAAATATAATTTAAGACATAAAAACAGCCCCTCCACTGCCCTTTTTTTTTTGACATGGGGTCTTTCTCTGTGACCCAGGTAGGCATGTGGTGGTACAACCATGGTTCACTGTAGCTTGGACCTCATGGGCTCAAGCGACCGTACCACTTCAGCCTCCTGAGTAGCTGGGACTACAGGCACACACCATCATACCACCTGGCTAACGTTTTCTTTTTCTTTTCTTTTTTTTTTTTTTAATTTAAAAAAAATTGCCATGTTGCCCAGGCTGGTCTCAAACTCCTGGGCTCAAGGCATCCTCCCACATGGCCTCTCAAAGTACTGGGATTAGAGGCATGAGCCATTATACTCAGCCCATTTTCTTTAGAACATTTTATTCCTTTAATAATTTGTGTTAACTTGTAAATTAAAATCTGATACCTACCTTATTTCAAACCTAAGGATATTATTATTTTACTGTATGTCCATCATGGTGTTACATAATCAACATTTTTACTAACCTTTGCTTTGAATTCTGGATTTCACAGTTTTCTTTTTTCTTCAGCTTTGCATTGGTCAAACTCATTTCACTGTTTTAAGAAACTTTCTAAAAAGTAAATTTAATTTTCAGAATAGTTTTAGATTTAAGGGAAAATAGTAGAGTTCCCATATACCCTAAAACCAGTTTATTAGTGAAACTCTAAACTTTATCTAGATTTTCTGAGTTTTTACCTAAGATCCTTTCTGTGTTCAAGAATCTCATCCAAAATACCACATTACATTTGGCAGTCAAGCCTCCCTGAGTTCCTCTTGGCTGTGACAGTTTCTCAGATTTTCCTTGTTTTAGATGACCTCGATATTTTTGAGTAATATTGGTCAGGTATTTTGTAGAAGGTCCCTCAACTGGGATTTGTCTGATGTATTTCTCACAATTACACTGAACTTATAGGTTTGGGGCCGGAAGACCACGAAGGTAAAGTGCCATTTTCATCACATAATATTAACGGTTCATACTGTCAATGTGGGCCAGGCATGTTGGCTCACACCAGTGATCCCAACACTTTGGGAAGCTGAGGTGGGCGAATCATGAGGTCAGGAGTTCAAGACCAGCCTGGCCAATATGGTGAAACCCCATCTCTACTAAAAATACAAAAAATTAGCTGGGCATAGTGGTGGGCACCTGTAATCCCAGCTACTCAGGAGGCTGAGGCAGAAGAATCACTTGAACCTAGGAGGCAGAGGTTGCAGTGAGCTGAGATTGTGCCACTGCACTCTAGCCTGGGTGGCAGAGCGAGACTCAGTCTCAAAAACAAAAACAAAAATACGGTCAATGTGACAACAGGACTGATGTTAACCTTGATCACTTGGCTAAGATAGTGTTTTTCAGGTTTCTCCACAGTAAAGTTCTTTTTTCTCTCCTTTTCTATATTGCAATCTTCAGATGGAAGTCACTCTACCCAGCCTAGATTTTAGGAATAGAGAGTTACACTTAACCTCTTGGGGGTAAAGTATGTATCTACCTCAATTATCTGGAATTCTTCTGTAAAGGAGATTTGTCTCTAATTTATCTGTTCATTTAATTTACATTAGTATGGACTCATGCATATTTATTTTATATTTTGAGTCATGACAGACTTTTAATTTTCTACTCAGTACGTTCCAGTTTTGGCCATTAACAACTCTTTCATTTGGCTCCTATGCACCTTTGATGCATGCCCATCTATGTGTTGTGGGGCTTCTTTGTTCTGTTTTGGGCTTTTGAACACTTCCTTAATTGCCAGCAGTATAAGGCTCATCTTATGAATTTCTTGCCCCATTTCTAGAAATCAGCCACTTCTCCAAGGACCCCATGCTCCTTTAATTGGAAAATGGTATTAGAAATGAAGATCTCTAGGGTGTCATAGCTTGTAAGACCCTCTGGGGATAACTATTTTTTTTTTTTTAAGAGACAGGGTCTCACTCTGTTACCCAGGCTGGGGTGCAGTGGCACAATTATTGCTCATGGTAACCTTCAACTCCTGGGCTCAATCAATCCTCCTGTCTCAGCCTCCCAAGTAGCTAGGATTATAGGCATGTGCCACCACACCTGGCTAACCATTTTTTAAAATTTTTTGTAGAGACGGAGAGTTGCTGTGTTGCCCAGGCTGGTTTCAAACTTCTGAACTCAAGCTATCCTCCCACATCAGCCTCCCAAAGTGCTGTGATTACAAGTGTGAGCCACCACAACAAGCCAGGATAACCTATTTTTATTTCTTACCTAGATATTCAGAAGTAGGGGAAGGTTGATAATACCAGTTTACAAATAAAATGTTTAAATCTTTTACAACAATAAGAGCAATAGGCTGTATCATATAGTCGAGGTTTGTAGTAGGCTATGCTATCTAATTTTGTATAAGTACACTATGATGTTTGCACAATAACAAAATCTCTTAATAGTGCCTTTTTCAGAATCTATCCTCATCATCAGGCATACAAGAATAAACGAATAATTATAAACATGGGCTAATTGAAAGAACACAGGAATACTACTGACTTTGTGTAAAGATTTTTACCTTGTTTGTACAAATTCTAGAATAATGGTTTTGTAGGACTATGAAGGTTATTTAACAAGAATTTAAGGCTGGGTGCAGGGACTCATGCCTGTAATCACAACACTGTTGGAGGCCAAGGTGGGTGGATCATTTGACATCAGAAGTTCAAGACCAGCTTGGCCAACATGGTAAAAACCCATCTCCACTAAAAACACGAAACATTAGCCGGGCATGGTGGCACATGCCTGTAATCCCAGCTACTCAGGAGGCTGGGGCAGGAAAATCACTTGAACCTGATTCAGGGAGGTGGAGATTGCAGTGAGCTGAGATTGCACCATAGCACTCCAGCCTGGGTGACAGAGTGAGACTCTATAAAAAAAAAATTAAGATTTGTGATACTGGGTACAGTGTGCAGTGGCTCACGTCTGTAATCTTAACACTTTGGGAGGTTGAAGTGGGATGGTCACTTTGGACCAGCCTGGGCAACATAGCAAGACCTTTTCTCTACAAAAAAAAAAAAATCTTAAATAAGTCAGGCATGGTGGTGCATACCTGCAGTCCCAGCTACTCAAGAGACTGAAGTGATAGAATTAGTTGAACCCAGGAGTTCAGGGCTCCAGTGAGCTATGATATCACCACTGTACTCCAGCCTGGGCAACAGAGTGAGACCCTGTCTCTAAAAGGAAACAGAATTTAAGATTTGCAGTGCGTGTTTGCAGTCCCAGCTATTTGGAAGGCTAAGGTGGGAAGACTGCATAAGCCCAAGAATTCAAGGCTGCAGGGAGCTATGATTGTGCCACTGTACTTGAGCTTGGGTTACAGAGTGAGATCCCATCTCTAAATATATACAAAAGCACTTTTTAAAATTACGATTATAATTACACTGAAATTATAAATTTGAATTGTCATTATTATTATTATTGTAGCAGTATTTGACTCTTTCACCATACAATACAGAAATAGCTGAAAAATAACTAGGGAAACTACACTATTTAATTTTGTGTTCCTGTAAGACCATTCCACATACTTACAATTTTGCAAATAAACTTATATGGTGGGTAGATTTTATTGCCATAAATGTTTATTAAGTTGTACTTTTGTGAGGATAATACAGTATGTCAATTCCTTTCAGGATGAGTTCTAAACAACTTTCCATTTTGTATGAACAAAAAAAGCAATGAACGTGAACTTTGTTCAATTATATACAATTTATCAGTAGAAAAACTGTTACATGGAAATGCTTTTTGCACTAAGATTAAGCTAATCTATTCACTAGCAACATAGTATTACTGGTATAAATAGACTATGCTCAAAATTCTGTATTGCAAACCAAGAAATACATTGAATCTTGCTATAAGCTTAGCCAAGCTTATTAGGAATACAGAAAATTTATCAGTAGTGGTTCTTCCCTCAGTGCTTATAGAAGAAATTCTTGAAAAGGCAAAAATTCAACTGTTAGAGACAATTATATCACAATAGAGAGGCTTTATAGCATATTTTAAAATAATTTAAATATATGTATTAAAAGCTACTCTTTCAGAAAAATGTGATTATACTTACTTTTCATGTAAATGTATGGGTATGAAAACTATGTTATCCCTTGTTTCTTGTGCTGAACTTGCTCCTTTTGATAATTACTAAAGTATGTCATTTATTTATATTCATTTTCTCTAATGATGTACAGCATATTCTCTGTGTCAGTATATCTCACACCTAAAAAAATTAAGCATGGGTGCACATAGTGGTTCGAGTCTGTTATCTCAGCACTTCGGGAGTGGGCAGATCACTTGAGCCCAGGAGTTTGAGACCAGCCTGGGCAACAGGGCAAAAACCCTGTCTCCACAAAAAATATAAAAATTAGCCAGGTGTGGTGGTGTGCACCTATAGTCCCAGACAGCTACTTGGGAGGCTAAGCTGGAAAAAGCACCTGAATCCGGGGATGGTGAGGCTGCAGTAAGCTGTGATCATGCCAGTGCTCTGCAGCCTTGGCAACAAGAGTGAGACCCTGTCTCAAAAAAAAAAAAACAAAAAAAAAAGAAAACCACACGTTAAGCCCAAGCTATGAAGAAACCTTGGCCCACTGTTTATTTTTTCCACTTCTTCATCACATTTGAGCTTTCATCACTGATGACCATAGTCATTTTTCTGTTCTTTGGTTGCAGAACAATATACTATTTATGTGCTCCTTAAAGACTGATATGATAACTAACTGCCATTAACACCTACCTTTTTCAAGAGCTGACCATCTGATCTACGAATTATTTATTTCCTTTGTCTTTTGTGCCGCTCAATTTTAATGCAATTTATTTTCCTATCTGTAATTTAAAAATATTTCAGGCTGGGCACTGTGCTCATGCTTCTAATCCCAGCACTTTGGGAGGCTGAGGTGAGAGGGTTGCTTCAGCCTAGGAGGTTGAGGCTTCATTGAGTCCTGATCGTGTCACTGCACAGCCTGGGCAACAGAGTGAGACTCTGTCCCAAAAAATTAAAAAATTTCAAGCATACAGAGAAGTAAAACAGAAATAAGGAACACTGTGTGTAGATGTCCTCCTGTTAAATTCAACAAATGTTAACACTTTGCTATATTCATTTCACAACCTTTTAAAACAGAAATATGAATCTTAAATTCAGCTGGAAACAAAACAGAAATAAAACTTTAGATGAATAAAAATTCCTTTTGTGTGCCTCATGAACGCTTCAAACCTGGAACTCAAAACATCAGCCTTCATTCTGCACATCCATATGTTTCAGGACTGTTTCCTCCTACATGTATAAACTACCCCACTACAACCCACAGTGATTCCTTTTTTCTCTAAGCCCTACCTGCTTGATTATCTAATATAGGGAAATGTGTTTTTTTTTCTGTGAGAATTTCCTCTACCCTGAGCTTAAAGTGGACTATGAGTAGTTAGCACCCTGATCACATATTGCTCGATGCCCTAATTCTGTATTGGCTGTTTGTTGCCTTTGTCTTGAGACTTAAGGTGAAAACTGTCTTAGCTGAGGTGAAGGGCAGTGAAAAATATAGCACAGTACTGAATGAGTAGTGCATAGAAATATGAATTGATAAAATAAAGGATCTCTCCATAACTATACAAGCTTCAGTTAAATTAACAGCTGTAGCCTTAGTTTTACTAATGATTGCATTTGGATGGTAGTCTGTAAAAGAATTCATCTTCCATATGAACAATGTTTTAAAGTGATTAAGTAACCTCATTTCCCAGCCCGTAAGGGTGCTTTTAATGATCCAAGACTCAGATCTTGGAAGATCAGAGAGGAGAGAGTGACAGAGATCAAGTTCAGAAGTCCTTGAATCTGGAGTTGATGAAGGGCTGGGAAGTGAAGCACGGGGGTTCTGGGAGTCTAAGAAGTCAAATGACACTTTGGGGATTATCAATCACTGAGTTCATCCTTTATCTGCCTTTCTGCTTCACTTTTACCTCTATTTCCCCTATCCCTTCCTATAACTCTTGTTACGTGCAGCTATATACTCTGCCTTTGCAGGTGGATGAGAAAGTGGGGACTCCTTCCCTCAGCTCACCCTTGCATTGCTGGAATAAACACCCTGAGTTCCCAAAGGCAGATCTGTGGACATGCTCTGCAATGAGAGCAGTGCAAAGTGGAGAGCTAAGGAAGGAGGGCCTTGTAAACCGAAGCTCTGGAAGTCAGAAACCTCTCATGTTCAGCTTCTCTGATTACATAGCTCATCTTGCCTCCTGTAGACTGGAAGTCCCACTATCAGAAACTGCTCTATGAACACATAAAACTTGATTCAATATTTTAGGAAATAACACTACACAAACAAATAATTCAAAAAATGTTAGACGAATTATCTTTAAGAGCCTGCATAGTCCCTTTCTCGTTATTTACCTTAGAACACAGATGCTCAGTGACATGGTTTGCCTAATGTGAGAATTAAACACAGAGCTGAGGCTTGAATTAGAGTCTCCAGAAACCCAGTCTCAAAGACAGTGTCCTCCTCTATTAAATGTCCACCTCTGTACCCTTGTGCCAGGACCAGTGTACATATTCAATACAAACGGGCCAACTGACTTCTAAATGTAATCTGTGAGCATTGAAGCACTATTCAAATATATCTTTACTAAGATAGCAAGCAACTATTTTCAAGCAGCCTTTAGTCAAGCTTTTAGTACAGTATATTATTTTCCCTTCTTAAACTAACTTAAAATCACCTTAATTCCACACTGACTGCATCATACTCAAAAGCACAGCTAATTTTCTGGATTTTTTAAATCTTTTGCCTCATGCTGTGCTAATTTAACCTCATCTTGGTAAACAAGAAAATGGTCCTTGTCTGACAGACTCTAGCTGCAGCAACTGCAGCTGGCCAGTATGCAAACCAATTTTGTTCATTCTTTATCCTGGCGGGGAGCCCTGCCATAGAATTGTTTTAGGGCTAATCAACATTAAACCTGCCTCAGAAAGGTTGCTGAAAGCAGCCCCAGAGCAAGACCCAGCAATAAGACTCTTCAGGAAAGGGATGAAGACAAATGCAGCAGCTGTGCTGCATATAAATCCATGGGAAGAGTTTTGTTCATGAGAGTAAAAGTGGAGCCTAGCTTCTCTTCTGTGCTTTAGCACTTCTCCTGTGGCAATGACTTGGAAAGGAGATATAGAAGAAAAAAGACACACCAAATTTGCTCATTTCTTTCTTTCTGGGTGCTTGGTGACTAGCCAGAAATGTTGCTAACTTCAGATGATAGCAAATGGTAAAGAAATTAAATTTGCATCCTTTGCTACTCCCTGAAGTTGAAAACACTGCATGACTTGTCTTTGGATATCCCTGTGTGTTGGCATGATTTTCTATAGGATGAACCTGAAGTACAAGAAACAGGTGTGCCTAACAACACCCTGAGTAGATATAAACAATTCTGTCTAAAAACTCTGTTAATGGATAAATTCCTCAACAACAAATGATCAAATATTGGAGTGGTTTTCTTTCTACTCACCTGCTAAATTCAGTCTACACCTTTCAGTATATCACATTCATTTTATATTAGAATTTGAATGACAATAAATTGTACTCAGTGAACCTTCCAATCCCCTTAGCTAGATATATATTGTTAAGTAACTTTCACAAGTACTCACCAAAGAAGGCCATTAGGCTTCCCTAAATATCACCAGATCTGTGGGGCTCACACAGAAGCCAAAAAAGGACAGTCCATTTTTGTCTGATCACAGTAATTCTTGAACATATGGTTGCTTTCTGTGTGTCTGCTCACTTAACTCTCATTAAATGACTACTAAGTCAGTAACTGCAACAGATAAGAATGTGCAGATTGAGTTTTTTTTTGTAACAGCTTTATTGAGCTATATTGCACATACCTTAACACTCACCCTTTTAAAGTATACAATTCAATGGTTTTAGTATATTTATAGAGTCGTGCAAGCATCACAACTATCTAATTTCAGAACATTTTCATCACCCCAGAAAGAAACCTTACACCCATTAGCAGACAGCCATCCCTGTTTGCTAGGTGTGTTTGTTACCTGTGCAGACATTTCTTGGCCTGTGTCAACTGGAACATGGCAAAAAATGTTTATAGTGTTTAGACAATAAATGAAAACTCTCATAAAATGTTTTTCAAATAAGCTTCTTCTCTAATCTTATCCATGTACCAGCTTGGAGACTTTCATTGTAGAAATAATTTATCTGCAAAAGAGTTAATAAACACTATCCAACTTAACAGATTTCAAAATGAATTGTGATAACATCTACAAAAATCAGTTTTCTGTAGATATTCTGTGTTAAGGTACTCACTAATAAAATCAACTATAGGGTCCTATAGAACTTTCTAACCTTGTTTCCAAAATATGGGAAAACAATTTTGCATTATTACAGTTTCCAGACACTTACAATGAACCAAGTTGTTAATCATATGCAGCATATCTCTAGCCAGCATAGAAGTTAAAACAGCTACCACAGAAACCAGGCAGATAAACTGAACTGAAACAAACTTAGCAAAGAAAACAACAGAAAGATAATGTGACCCATATATCTAATTTAAATTTTTCTAGTAGCTACATTCAAAAATTAGTAAAAAGAAACAGGAAAAATGCATTATAATGATAAATTTGATTCAATTTCTGTATTCAAAATATTGCTCCAACATGTAATAAATATACAAAAAATTTAGTGAGATATTAAGTCTTTGAAATCCAATGAGTATTTTACATCTACAGCACATCTCATTTTGAACTAGTCAAGTTTCAAATACTCAAGTCACATGCGGCTAAGTGGTTCCGATATCAAGCAGCACAGCCTTAGATCAATAAAGTTAGTTTTTCTTTCAATTCATCATAAGGGATTGCCTGGATATAAAGATACCAACGGAAGTAACACTAATTGAATAAGGTGTCAAAAACAATCGAAAGGTTTTATCAATGTTATGTATACCAAGTTCGGAGATAAGGCATTAGAATTCCACTACACATTCTGTGGGGTGTGCAGATGTTAGACATTCACTTTAATTCAAAAAAAAAATCTGTTTTTTAATATTTAGAGACAAGGTCTCACTAAGCTGCCCTGGCTGCACTCAAATTCCAGGCTCAAGTGATCCACCTGCCTCAGCATCGAGAGTAGCTTGGGAATATAAGCACACACCACTGCACCTGGCTATTCTATCAATACTTATTTTTATAGACTGAACTGTACAGGGTTAAGTAAAATAATAGTTAGAAAATCAGTGACTGTATTTAAATTAAAGAAACAGTTTCATTTTCATTAGTCTTTCCTAATAAAATATGCCTACATAAAACAGTAATGTGTGGGGTTTTTTTGTTTTGTTTTGTTTTGTTTTTAGTGGCTTTTCTACTCCTGTATATCTATTGTCAGTAAAGACTACCACCATCCATCCAAACCATTAAACCATTGAAAGATTCTGGCTTCCTCCTCCTTTCCCTAGCCCATTTAAGTAACTGCCTGTGTTGCTAAGTTCCTCTTCATCCCCATGCCTTAGTTTAGGTACACATCATCTCTTGTCCAGATTACTTCAGTAGACTCCTACCTGGTTTCCCTATCAACCAGACTCTGCCAAAATCATCTTCTTAATACACTAATCTGATCATTCCAATCCCCTGCATAAAATCTTTCAGTGGCTCTTCATGGCTGGATAAAAATTCTGTAGCTTGTAATGTAAATTTATATTTGGCCCCTGGCTACCTCTTCAGTTCTATTTACTACCCTTCCTCTTCTCTTCCATGTTAGCTATAGTAAATTATTTGCTGTCATATCCTCACCCCTTTCTGCTTTTACAAAATGTTTTCCCTCAATTTAAGACATCCTCCCCTCAATCCTTGCCCATTTAGCAAACATCTGCTCCTAGTGCAGTGTTATATTCTCAATGAAACTTTCCCCATCTCCCACTAGGAAAAGCTAGATGGACACCTCTACACTCCAATTTATAGCATCTATCACTTTGTGCAGTAGAAAAGGCTAAGCTGAGAGTCAATTATCTTTGGAAATTTCTTAGGAAGGCATGGCCATATCAGGAACTAAAATTTGCTGTATTCTACAGTCCTAAATTCATGTACCTCCCTTTGAAAGTTGGGCTGATCCCAATTTCGTAAGTGAGGGAAATATCAAAGAGATATTTTCTAGTAGCTATATCAATATAAAATGTTTATATCAATATAAAACTACTAAAATTGCTATTATTATTGTTATTATTTTGAGACAAGGTCTGGCTCTATCACCTTGGCTGGAGTGCAGTGGCACGATCTCAGCTCACTGCAACCTCCACTTCCTGGGCTCAAGCCATCCTCCCCAGTTCAGCCTCCTAAGTAGTGGGAGTACAGGCGTGCAGCACCACCATGCCTGGCTAATTTTGTATTTTTTGTAGAGATGAGGTTTCACCACATTACCCTGGCTGATCTCATTACTCGTGAGCTCAAGCGACACATCCGCACTGGCCTCCCAAACTGCTGGGATTACAGGTGAGCCACTGTACACAGCCTTTTTTAATCTTTAAATCTCCAATAACTTATTGCATTTGTTCAGTTCTTACCTCATCCCAGTAAAGTATCCATGACAAAAACATCTAAATACCTTTCCTTTTTTAGGCAGAAGGGAGAGGGGCTTACATGCAGGCTTTGACTTCCAGTTTTACCGAGGGTGGCTTTATCCCTTAGAACAACTTCTGTGTTGTTCTCAGATCTGGAGTGGTGCTGTGAAACTCCCAAGCCTCGGGTTAGAGGGGACCAATTTGGGAGACTCCCTGAAAATGTTAGCATCCCTGGAATAAGAGGAAAAGTGAGATAAATTTGCCTTTTTTGTTGTTTTTGTTTTTTGGAGAAAAGCCTCACTCTGTCGCCCAGGCTGGAGTGCAGTGGTACGATCTCAGCTCACTGCTGCCTCCGCCTCGCAGGTTCAAGCAATCATACTGCCTGAACCGCCCAAGAAACTGAGATTACAAGCGTGTACCACCACACCTGGCTAATTTTTGTATTTTTAGTTGTATTTTTAGTAGAAATGGGATTTTTCCATGTTGGCCAGGCTGGTCTCAAACTCCTGGCCTCAAGTGATCCACCTGCCTTGGCCTCCCAAAGTGTTGGGATTACAGGTATGAGCCACCACACGTGGCCTATTCTTGCAATTCTGGAAGATTTAGGGGGCTGGCAGGAGGTAAGAACTGAGATTGTTTAGGCCATCCTGTTGCTGACACAACCCTGGCATTTAAGTGGGAATGCAGTGGCCTAAGTGTAAGGCAACATATCTCTCATACCACTCCACCAAAAAAAAAAAGCCATTTCTGAGTGAATGTCTGGCTATCTTACTAGTCTGTTTTGACACAGTTTTACTGTTCATTAGCCTTAAAATAAGCTTTACCTCAAAAAAAAAAAAAAAAGAGTTGTACAACACTGTGAATGTATTAAATAACATTAAATTGTATACTTCAGAATGGTTAGCTTTATGTTACAGGAATTTTGCCTCAATTTTTAAAAATGAAAAAGAGTATATGACAAGAAAGATTACTACATGATTACCAAAGCCACTATATTTTCTCTCATTTGTATGGACATGACACACTGGTTCTATAATGTTGCCCAGGAATAGATCTTGAATCCTCAGACTGCTGTGATGGGCCCTGAGAGAAGAGATTATAATGTCAGAATACTTAGCTCCTAGGATATGATTAAGCTTATTGTGTTCATCACTAAAGTGGTATCATAGCATTCTTTCTACCATATTAAATGAAATGAATCCTAATTAACATCTGTAATAGCTCAGTGGGCCTCTTTGTCTTTTAAGTGAAAACTACTGAGTCTTTTTTTTTGTTTTGGGATCATGTCATAGAAACACTGGTGGTACAATTCAAGTGGTGAGGAATCAATTAACACATAAAAAGAGTTGAAAAGACACTTAGTAGTAAACATAGGGATAATTAATGAATTATCATATTTTTAATGAATTTACCTTTTATTAGGAAACTGTAAGAGGTCTATTTCTCTCCTCTTGAATCTGGTCTTGCCTTGTGACCAGGAATATGGCAGAAATGTGACTGTTTGACAGTCCTAGGTCCAGCCCTTAAAAGAGTCCTGGAAGCTCTTGTTTTTATCTTAGAATTCATTTAAGAAGCCTGGTTGGCCGGGCACAGTGGCTCACGTCTATAATCCCAGAACTTTGGGAGGCCGAGGCCAGTGGATCACGAGGTCAAGAGATCGAGGCCATCCTGGTCAACATGGCGAAATCCCATCTCTACTAAACATACAAAAAATTAGCCAAGCATGGTGGTGCGCGCCTGTAGTCCTAGCTACTCGGAAGGCTGAGGCAGGAGAACTGCTTGAACCCAGGAGGCCGAGGTTGCGGTGAGCTGAGATCGAGCCATTGCACTCCAGCCTGGGTAACGAGCGAAACTCTGTCTCAAAAAAAAAAAAAAAAAAAAAGAAGCCTGGTTGGGCTGGGCGCAGTGGCTCATACCTGTAATCCCAGAACTTTGAGAGGCCGAGGCAGGTGGATCACCTGAGGTCAGGAGTTCAAGACCAATCTGGCCGATGTGGTGAAACCCTGTCTCTACCAGAAATACAAAAATTAGTGGGGCGTGATGGCATGCACCTGTAATCTCAGCTACTCAGGAGGCTGAGACAGGAAAATTGCTTGTACATGGGAGGCAGGGGTTGCGGTGAGCCAAGATCATGCCATTGCACTCCAGCCTGGGTGACAGAGTGAGACTCCATCTAAAAAAAAAAAATAGAAGCCTGGGCAAACCTAATAATAAGAATGACATGCAGAAGTGGGGAGAGGCCTGCCTGGGCTCCGGACATTACAGTCACCCAAGTCAAATGACAGAAAATATTCTGAAAATCCAGCCACGTTAGTTACTCCAGCTGACACCACATGAAGCAGAATGTCACGTGAATTAGCATTTGCTAAGTCCGAATTTTAAGAAATAGTATCTTACTGGTGATTTAAGCCACTGTTTGGGGTAGTCAGTTAAACCTCAATAGATAACTGATATATCCCACATATATCTTAACCAATTTTCTTGTAGAACCATAAATTTAGAACTAGAACACTATCTCTGCTAGTAATAAACTGACCATCACTTTGATCCCCAAAGAATCTTATTTCTTTTGAGATGGAGTCTTGCTCTGTCACCCAGGCTGGAGTGCAGTGGCACAATCTTAGCTCACTGCAACCTCCGCCTCTCCAGTTCAAGTGATTCTCCTGCCTCAGCCTCCCAAGTAGCTGGGATTACAGGCACCCACCACCACACCCAGGTAATTTTGTATTTTTAGTAGAGATGGGGTTTCACCATGTTGGCCAGGATGGCCTTGAACTCCTGACCTCAGGTGATCCATCTGCCTTGGCCTCCCCAAGTGCTGGGATTACAGGCATCAGCCACCGTACCCGGCTGAATCTTTTTGAAAAACCACTAAATTGAGCATTCTTATAACTTTCAAAACCAAAAGTCTTTATATCTGACAAAGAATATATCATCAGGATATTTAAATAATTCCTATAAATCAATAATAAAAATAAAAACCAACCCATTTGTTTAAAAATGAATGAAAAATCTGAACAAAAGAGTAGAAATGATATATACAGATAGCCAATAAACAAATGAAAAGTTGTACAACATCATTAGTCATTAGGTAAAATACAAATTAAAACTAATGAGACATACCTCATATCCTAGAATGATCAAATACTATAATCAACAAAATTTAAAAGACTCATAATACCAATACCAACCGTTGATGAGGATATAGACCAACTGAAACTCATACATTGTTAGCAGAAGTACAAAATAGTACAACCACTTTAAAAAACTGTTGGACAGTTTCTTATAAAAGTTAAACATGTATCTATCCATACACTTATAATTCTACACCTAAGAAGGGACATATCTACAAAAACATTTGTACAGGAACAGCAACATTATTTACAATTGGGAAAAAACTGGCAGCCTGGCCAAATGGTGAAAACCTATCTCTACCAAAAAATACAAAAATTACCTGGGCAGTAGTCTCAGCTACTCAGGAGGCTGAGGCACAACAATCACCTGAACCCGGGAGGTGGAGCTTGCAGTGAGCTGAGATCGTACCACTGCACTCCAGCCTGGGCAACAGAATGAGACTCTATCTCAAAAAAAAAAAAAAAAAAACAAAACCTGGAAACAATCCAAATGTCCATCAACAGGCAAATAGATATGCAAATTGTGGTATGTTCATTCAACAGAACTCAGCAATAAAAAGGAATAAACTACTCAGGCAACAACATGTATGAATCTTAAGAGATTCATTTTCTTGAGCCAAAGAAGCAAGACAAAATATTACATATGAAGTTCAAGAACTAAGCTGTGGTAACCACTGTTCTCAATGGTTGCTTGGGTGGGGAGGGGTACTGGCTGGACAGGGAAGGAAGAAAATGTATAGGGTGATGAAAATGTATCTGGATGTTGACTACATAAGTATACATACTTGTCACAATTCTTTGAACTGTATGCTTCAGAGAGTTTCACTGTGTGAGATTTATACCTCAAATTTTTAAAAGCCTTTATATGTCATCGTTTTTATTTACTTCTAATGGGTTTGCAGATTAAAACATGGTGTGAAATATGGCTTTAAGAATTTTTTTTAAAGTCTATCTGAAGAAAAGAGAGGAAGTACACAAGCAAGGTTTCTGGAAGACAGAGAAAAATTATTTTTTATGGCTATGTATCCTAAGTTTATGGTAAATGAATAAAACATTAAGCCCTGAGGACACAACAAGAATAAAATGACAAGGTAGTTTAATATCCTTGACATTCAAACCAAAATACTTTTTGGTATATGAACTTTTTGTAAAACAAAAAATAATTGCTATATGAGTAATTGGGTTTTTAAGAACTCAGATTTTTGAGCCTTTTAATGAGTATTTATAGACTAGCTTATATGAATAAAACACTCTATAAGTGCGGTGAGAGATATGAGGCAGAAAAGATCCCCAAAACAAGACTTCTATAGTACTACCTCATAGAACTTATTCAATATAATATGCAGATTAATTACATATGCGGGAATGTAATAAATACTACATTCAGCGAATTCAACAGTTATTCTTTTTTTTTTTTTTTCTTTTTTAATGAAGTCTCTGTCACCCAGGCTGGAGTAAAGTGGCATCGGCTCACTGCCTCAGCGTCCCAAGTAGCTGGGATTACAGGCATGTATCACCACACTCAGCTAACTTTTGTATTTTTAACAGAGTCGGGGTTTCACCACGTTGACCAGGCTGGTCTCAAACTCTTAACCTCAAGTAATCCACCTGCCTCAGCCTTCCAAAGTGCTGCGATTACAGGCGTGAGCCACTGTGCCCGGCCAGTTACTCTTACTATCAGTAATCTGATCAGTTTAATTTACACAATAATGTGTACGACTAATGAATGAAGTAGATAACTGGGATTTTTCTGAATATATATGATTTATCAAATACTAATACACCATGATTTCTGGACTACAAGAATATCACTTTAAAAACATTGTTTTACTATAATAAGACACAGTACCTGCTTTCCACCAAACTTGCAAACTGGATGTAGAGATTTTTAAAATCATGTATATTTCTTCTTAAAGTCAGAAGACCTATACAACTTTTATGACAAATGACTGATAAAAGAATATCAGTACTCTGGGAGACAGAAGCAAGAGATTACTGTTTACAGGGCCTAGATTAGGGCGAATTTACAACCTATCTAAACCCAATCTCACATCTCATATAAAAAATTCATTTTCTTTATATTACTAAATCATTTACCTTCTTTCTACTCTAGTGATCTCATGAATACATCCCCCCGCCCCACCGCCCGCTTTTTTAAAATAACTATCTTGATAATTAGGGGGAAAAAAAAATCTTAGGCCCTGCAACAATGGCTCACATCTATAATCCCAGCACTACGGGAGGCTGAGGTGGGCCGATCGCTTACGCAAAGAAGTTCGAGATAGGCCTAGGCAACATGGCAAAAACCCATCTCTGCAAAAAATACAAAAATCAGCTGGGCGTGGTAGTGCATGCTTGTAATCCCAGCTACTTGGAAGGCTGCGGTGGGAGAATCACCTGAGCCTGGCTGGGGTGGTAGAGGCTGCAGTGAGCTGTGATCATGCCACTGCACTCCAGCCTGGTTAACAGAGTAAGACCCTATCTTAAAACAAAAAACAAAACCCTTAAGATACATTCTGTATTCTTACCACTTCTACTCTTCTAGCTCTATTTCTGCTTTATTTTTATTTTTTCTTTTTTTGAGAAAGGGTTTCATTCTTTCACCCAGGCTGCAGGGCAGTGGCCTGATCACAGCTCACTGCAGCCTCAAACTCCTAGCTCAAGCGATCCTCCCACCTCAGCCTCTCAAGTAGCTGGGACCACAGGCATCCGCCACCCAACTAACTTTTTTTATTTTTATTTTTTGCAGAGACAGGGTCTCCCTATGTTTCTCAGGTTAGTCTCAAACTCCTGAGCACAAGAGATTCTCCCAAGTTAGCCTCCCAAACTGCTGCGCTATTCCTACTCTCTATAGCTACTGAGGACCACATTCTCTTCCAATGAGCAGGTCTCAAATTTTCAAAACTGGTTGATATATTCACTAATTTATTCTTCTAAGGAAGCACATCCTATCCATTTTACCATTTCTCAAGAAATTGTAAAGATGCTTCACCATGCTATTCTCCAATCCCCCAAATTCAGTAATTAAAAAAATATATAATTAAGCCTACTGTCTGCCAGGCATTAATACTCTATATTATAGCACTAAATATATAGCAGTAAATAAAACAGACACAGTCTCTGTCTCATACAATGCACATTTTAGGAGATGTACTCCATTTAATCAATGTGCATCTTAAAATCTGTCACTCCAATTCAGCACAATATAAATGTAGTATAATTATTCTGAACACAACACACGACTAATGCAACCTAGGAGTCACAGTAAACTTTTATTTTTGTCAGCCTAGTCGTATTATTGAATTATACTGCGCCTGTAGTCAATTAATTAATTTTTAAATCCAATATATAACTATATGCCAAGTAGATAGCAGGAACTAGAAATACAAGAGAGTATACTACTGCCTCAAAGACTATGAAATTCCATAAGGAAGACAAACAAGTAAACAATCAGAATAGTAAAATAAGTTTTCTAAAAGAGGGATCTACAGTGTGATGACTGAACACAGCAGAATATTTAACCTGGAATATACAGAAGCTTTCCTAACCAATCCCCTACCAACAACATGAACTGAACAACTGCTTTGTTTCCCTTATAATACATAACAGCTGGTGTCCAGAGGATCAAATGTTCATGGCCAGTGCACTTCTGCTTCCTCTACTTGAATTTGCTTACCGAGAGCCACTCCCAACCTGTTTAAGCAGTTGTCTATGACACTGAATTCATAACTTAGCCAAGGGGGGGTTTTTGTAAGAAAGACCACAAAATATTAGTCAGTAAATCCTTATTCAAAGTGATGCAGGGCTCACAAATCCCACCTCCTACCCCAAAAAGAAAAAACCCTGGTCCTAAAACTAAAGGTTGCTAAAAACACACACATGTGGTAAGAGCGTATGTTTAAAATATGCATGTGACCTTTTCTTTGTAGTTCATAGGCTTTTCATTAGTTGGTATGAACTATAGTAGAAAAATGGACTTCAACTGCAACAGTCTCAGAAGAGAGAAACAAGAATGCCAGGGGGAAATTCAGGTTACTGTTGTGTGAGGGATAAAACGATTAAAACATGTCTAGGGCTGTGCGGTGGCTTGTGCCTGTAATCCTAGCACTTTGGAAGGCCAAGGCGGGAGAAACTTGAGGCCAGGAATTCAAGACCAGCCTGAGCAGCATGGTTAAACCCAGTCTCTATTAAAAATACAAAAATTAGCTGGGTATGGTGGTGCGCACTTGTAGTCCCAGCTACTTGAGGGTCTGAGGAAGGAGAATTGCTTGAACTGGGAGGCAGAGGCTGCAATGAGCCAAGACTGCACCACTACACTCCAGCCTGGGCGACAGAGTGAGACTCTGTCTCAAAAAAATAAATAAAATTGAAAATAAAGAAATAAAATATGTCTAAAAAGATGGAAGCTGAAAAAGGTTATGACCCAATCCAGTAAAATCATGAATAGCATAAACAAAGTAAACCCGGCTTTGTATACCAAATGCTAAAAGGCTGGGATAAAGGCAGGCTTTAAGGCAGGGTTTTTTGTTTTTTGTTTCTTTTGAAACAGAGCAATCTCAGCTCACTGCAACCTCTGGGTTCAAGTGATTCTCCTGCCTCAGCCAATGTGTCCCTACTCCCCTCAAACCCTCCACATCTGTAGCTGGGACTACAGTCATGGACCACCACGCCTGGCTAGTTTTTGTATTTTTAGTAGAGACGGAGTTTCACCATGTTGGCCAGGCTGGTCTCAATCTCCTGACCTCAAGTAATAAACCTGAGTTGGCCTCCCAAAGTGCTGGCATTACAGGCATGAGCCACCACGCCAGTCTACAAGACAGGTTTTTACTGGTACAAAATCATCCTGACTAGAAAATAAGCTCTATGAAAAGCAAGGACTTTGTCTCTTTTTGCTCACTGATCTGCCCCTCTCGTTAACATGGCCTAGAAGGCCTGGAATAAATAAAGACCCTCAATAATTATTTAAAGGTTGAATGAATCAACTGAATAAGCTAGCCATGATACTCTGTGACATTTACAAAAGAAGGAATATCTTTGAAATTTCAGCAAAAAAAAAAAAAAAAAAGAAAGAAAAGGGAAAAAATAATAAAAAAGAAATTTCAGCAAGGTAAGCTTAAAGCAGAAGATAGTGTGACTTGACACATCAACTTAGATACCCAGTTTTCTATAGTCCTCTCCTAACTCCCATCATCTGAGAGCCCTACTCTCTCTTTTAAACTGATTCTCTCACCATTTCTCAGGCCTTTGTCCCTCCCTGTTCTCTTGTTCCCTTCCATTCCCCTTTCTTCATCTACTAAAATTATATGCCTCAAGAGAACATATACAAATGTCCAACAGGTACATGAAAAGATGCAACATCATTAGTCATGAGGGAAATACAAATTGAAACCACAATGAGATACCACTTCATACCTACTAGCATGGCTAAAATAGAAAGGACAGACATTAACACATGTTGGCTAGGATGTAAAGAAATGGAACCCTCCTTAATTGTTGGTGGGAATGTAAAATAATAATGCTTGGAAAAATAGTCTGCTAATTCTTCAAGTGGTTAAACATAGTATATACCCAACATTATTGATAACATGTATCTGTCCATGCAAAAATCTAAACGTTCACAGCAGCATTATTCATAACAGCCAAAAAGTAGAAACAACCTAAATGTCCACCAACTGATGAATGAAAAACTAAAATATACTTCTACAAAATAGAGTATCTGGCAATAAATAGGAATGAAGTACTGATAGGTGCTTCAATATGGATGAATCTTGAAAATATTATGCAAAGAAGTCAGACACATATTGTACAATTCTATATAAAATATCCAGAATAGGCAAATTTACAGAGATATAAAGAATATTTGTTGCCAGGAGCTGAGTGAAGGGGAGAATGGGGAGTTAACACAGGTATGGTTTTTCTTCTGGGGCTGAAGAAGATGTTCTAAAATTTATTGTGGTGATGATTGCATAACTGAGAATATATGCAGAAGCAATTGAAATGTTTGCTTTAAATGGTGCATTTGATATGTTTATGTTAATAATATCTCAATAAAGCTGCTTTAAAAAATTCTATGAGGTCAGGCACGGTGGCTCACACTATAATCACAGCACTTTGGGAGGCTGAGGTGGGTGGATTGGCTTAAGCTCAGGAGCTCAAGACCAGCCTGGGCAGCATGGAGAAACTTCTCTACAGAAAAATACAAAAATTAGCCAGCTATAGAAGCAAGTGCCTGTGGTCCCAGCTACTCCAGAGGCTGAGATGGGAGCATCACTTAAGCCCAGGAGGCAGAGGTTGCTCCACTGCACTCCAGCCTGGGCAGTGGAAATGAAACCTGACTCAAATAAATTTTTTAAAAAATACTATGAATACTTTAAGGGCAAGTTTAAATGTGATCGTCTCCCTAGTTCTCACCTCACCCAGTAATGTCCTCTATGCTATCAAACCAGTTGTTATTACAGTCTGTTAGTTATATATTACCTATATTAGAGCGCAGGCTAGTAAAAAACTCATTTAAATTTCTTTACGTTCCCCTTCACAAGGAAGAGTTCTATATAATGCATTACACAGTCAGGTCCCTAACACATCTTTATTCTACTACAGAAATAATTACATTTACCCATTAAAAAGTCACAAACAGTTCATGGTTATGCTAGGATTCACCCCTTCAAATGACATAAATAGGACTGGGAAGCTCTCGTGGCAGAAGAGACGAGACTAGATAAACTCTGCATGTGGCCCAGAAAATATGTCAAATCATATGATCTTGTCTAAACTTCAACAATGCCCTGTGGCTATGTATTCTAGTGCTCCTAAGTTTTATAACCTTTCTTTCCCTTAGAAATATTCACATGATGTGAATGCTGAGGCATGAATGAATGACTGACTGACTGAATAAATAAATCAAGTATTCACCTGAGCAAATAATGCACAAGATCTTTCAATAAGTAGTCTCTGCACAGATTAGGGGAGACTAAAGAGACATAACTAAATGCAATGTAGTATCCTGGCTTGGACAGTCGAACAGAAAAAGGGTATTTAGCGGAAAAATTCGTGAAATCCGAATGAAGCCTGGAGTTTAGTTAATAGTAGTATTCCCATGTTAATTTCTTAGTTTTGATAAATGTACCACTGTTATGTGAAATGTTAACAACATTTGGAGAAAACTGGGTGAAGGGTAGACAGGAATTCTACACCATCTTTGGAACTCTTCTGCAAATCCAAAGTTATTTCGAAATACAGTTGTGACTCTACTGTGAATTAAGGCAAAGAAGCATATATTCATCTAAAGTATTTTCATCTAAAACTTCCCAATCCTTTTCATTTTGTTCATATTCATCCATCCAACAAATTCTTTTGTGCCTGCTATGAACATACCATCATGGGATGGCTCTGGGAACAAAACAAAGATTCCTGTTACCATAGTGCTTAAAGTTCAGTAGGGAAAACAGACAATAAACAATAAACATAATAAATAAGTTACACAGTATGAGAGAGGGTGATACAGAAAAACACAACAGTAAAGCAGGAGTGAGGGATCAGCAGTGGGAATCGGGTGGCGAATCCAATTTTAAAAATAGTCATCTGGAAAGGACTCACTGACACAGGGACATTCAAGCAGACATGAAGGAGGTAGAACAGTGAGCCAAAAGATACATAGGGGGAAGAGCTTTCCAGGCAATCAGAACAGCTAAACCAAAGGTGCTGAGACAAGAGCATGCTCAGATTATCTGGGAAATTGCAAGACAAAAGCAATATAATGAGTGAGAGGGAGAGAAAGCTCCAGAGGTTACAGATGGCCAGATCACATGAGGGCTCTGGCTTTTCCTCCTAATAAATGGGGAAGCCACTGGAGACTTCTGAAGAGAGAAATGATGTGCTTTGACTTAATGCTTTAAAAGAATCACTCTGGCAGTTGTATTAGTAATATGCTTTATGCAACATCACCTATATGGTATTCTTGCCAAAAAATGTTTAATGTTAATCTAATTATGAGAAAACAATCAGGTAATTCCACAATGTGAGCTAGTCTACAAGACGATATCCTAGACTCTTTAAATTAAAAGCAGTCAGTGTCATAAAAACAAAGACGGTGAGGGGGATTATTTTAGATTAACAAGGGCGTAACACCAAACACAATCAACAACCTTGATTGAAATCCTTAATAGGGGAATGTATTAACTTCCAATGGCTGCTGCAACAAATGACCTCACACAATATGGTTTGAAACTTATTCTTTTAAGGTTCTGGAGGACAGATTCAGAAATCAGTATTACTGCTCTGAAATCAAGGTGTCAGCAAGGCCAAACTCCCTTCAGAGGGTCTAGGAGAAAATCCATTTCTTGTTTCTTCCAAGGTCTGGTTGCTATGGGCATTCTTTGGCTTACAGCCGCTAACTCCAAACTCTGCCTCTATCTTCATATCACTTCCTCCTGTGTGTGTCAATCTCCCTTTGCCACCCTCTCAAAGGGTATATATGATAGCATTTAGAGCCAACCAGGATAATCTCCCCACCTCATAATCCTGAATCATACCTGTAAAAACATTTTTTTTCTAAATAATGTAATAGTTAGGTTCCAAGGATTACAATCTGACATTTAATCTGCTCAACAGGTTAAGAGTATCATCTCTGACCAAGGTGGTAGCAGTGGAGACAGTGAGATGTATTTGAATTCTGGATATATTTTGAGGGTGAGGTAACAATACTAATAGACTAAACATGGAGTATGAGAGAAAGAAAGGAATAAAGAAAGGGTGCAAGTCTTTCGAGAGACTGCACTACCAGCTGAGAAGGAAAAAATTACATTTCCAAAAAAACAACAGGAATCCAGTTGTGAACATACTGATTTTGAGATGCCAATTCAAATTGGGTATGTTAAGACAGCAGTATGGATTTCAGGACACATGTCTGGGCTACAGAGGTAGATTTTGGACTCATCTATAAAATGCTGACATTGGATCACATCAAAGTCATGAGGGTTGGGCGTGGTGGCTCATGCCTATAATCCCAGCACTTTGGGAGGCCAAGGCAGGCAGATCACCTGGGGTCAGGAGTTTAAGACCACCGTGGCCGACAGTGCAAAACCACATCTCTACTAAAAAATACAAAAATCAGCTGGGCGTGGTGGCGGGTGCCTGTAATCCCAGCTACTCAGGAGGCTAAGGCAGGGAGAACTGCTTGAACCCGGAGGTGGAGGTTGCAGTGAGCTGAGATAGCGCCATTGTACTCCAGCCTGGGCGACAGAGCCAGACTGCCTCAAAAAAAAAAAAAAAAAAAAAAAAAAAAAAAAAACCATGAGATATTGGATAAGATAACCAAGGGAGAAAATGATGACAGCAATCTATAAAATCCCAAGATATCTGATAGGGCAGAAAAAAACTACAGAAAATTTTATAACCTCAGTCATACTAAGATTCGATGGACCCAGCAGTTCTTTTAAAAAACTGAATCCAAAGGAGTCCACAGCACTCAAAGTTCCTGGAAGATTTTCTGGTTCTCCTCAACTTAAAAATGTATGTAGCTAGTCAAATGGCAGGTCCAGAATCCCCGATATAGGAAACTTAGAACCAACATTCCACAAAAGCATTCCAAGTCCTACCAAAAATAATTCAAAAGCCGTCACTCAAGAAAATATCCTTTAGGCCAGGTGCAGTGGCTCACACCTCACTTTGAGAGGCCAAAGTGGGTGAATCACTTAAGCCCAGGAGTTTGAAACCAGACTGGGCAACATGGTGAAACCCCATCTCTACCAAAAATACAAAAATTGGCCAGCCTCATAACCCAGTCTCAAAAAAAAATAAAATTTAAAAATAAAATTATTTTTAAAAAGAAAAAGAGGACACCCATTAAAAAAATGCCTAACACAAAATCGTGTCAGTTTTTATTAAGAATCTCTTAAATTTTTAAAACATAGAGTAATAAAAACTGCTATAATTGCCATACAAATAGCCATTGCTTTAAATTCTGCATTGTCCCAAAAATCCACTTAGCACAAATGCGATTTTTTAATTTTATTACTGCTTCTAGATGGAGGATCTAGAAACTTTGTGTTATACAAATTAAACACTATATTAAATCAATTTTAATAAAACTGAATAGAACTGGACATGTTAACTAAATGAAAATATACTAGTAATATATCTAAAGAGGAGCAACACTTTTTAAAAACAATACATGTGGCCAGATATGGTAGCTCAAACCTGTAATCCCAGAACTCTGGGAGGCCAAGGTGGGCGGATCACTTGAGGTCTGGCAAGAGCAGTGTGGCCAATATGGTGAAACCCCTCTCTACTAAAAACACAAAAATTAGCTGGGCGTGGTGGCGCATGACTGTAGGCTCAGCTACTTGGGAGGCTGAGGCAGGAGAATGGCTTGAACCCAAGAGGCGGAGGTTGCAGTGAGCCAAGATCGTGCCAGTGCACCCCAGCCTGGGTGACAGAGTAAGACTCCGCTCCCCCTCCAAAAAACAAAAACAATATATGAGTAAGTTTCAGGATTATTTGTGAAAAGTGGAACACTGTATACAATATTTTGAATATGCAAACATTTTTCTAGAAAGAAAGTTCAAAACATTTTATTATATTTTCAATGGGATTCATTATTCCAACATAGTTCAAAACTCTCAAGTTTAAATTAACATTGCTAAAGGCCTAAAAATGAAAATAATCCATAGTTGAATATGTCAGAATTGAAAAAATATTAAATTTCAAAAATAGGATACTGATCTTCACACTCTAAAAGTAATTAAACTAGGCCAGGTGTGGTGGCTCATGCCTGTAATCCCAGGACTTTGGGAGGCTGAGGCAAGCAGATTACCTGAGGTCAGGAATTCGAGACCAGCTTGGCCTGCCTGGTGAAACCCCGTCTGTACTAAAAATAACAAAAATTAGCCGGGTATGGTGGCACACACCTGTAATCCCAGCTACTCGGGAGGCTGAGACAGGGGAATTGCTTAAGCCTGGAAACCTCAGAAACGCAGGTTGCAGTGAGCCAAGATGTTGCCACTGTACTCCAGCCTGGCCAACAAAGTGAGACTCTGTCTCAATAATAATAATAATAATAATAATTACACTAAAGAAAGAAGGGAAATTTGGCAAGTTAAAGCCATGTTCAGACATAATGAAAATTATTTAATGAAAAGAGTCTCCAAAGAATTTCCTTAACAAAATAAGTAGATATACTTCAGAAAGCTTTAAGCCTTAAAGGAACCCAAGCCTGGAATGTCAAGTTTAAGCTGCTGCTACCAAAGATGCCAGTGAAGTAATCAGCTAAAATCTTTCTGTTTCTAGTAATCAGCCAAGATACATCTCTTATTTTACTCTAGGGATCTAAAACGGGCTTTTAAATTATAATAAGAGTGGGTAAAATTGAGAAAGATCTTAAACATGAAAGCTAAGTAATTCTTTTCAACACAGTTCAGTTTATACAGTGTCCAAAGAAATTCATGCTTTCCAGAATTAAAAAGTTCTTTTTTTTTTTTAAGATGGGGTTTCACCATGTCTGCCAGGCTGGTCTCAAACTCCTGACCTCAGGTGATCTGCCCACCTTGGCCTCCCAAAGTGCTAGGATTATAGGTGTGATCCACCACACCCAGTCTAAAAAGTTCTTAATATATTTAACATTGGGCATAATGTTGACTCAAAGTTTCTTTGGTTCTACACACATTACCTAACACTTTTATATTCTTACTATGAGTTAATAACTATTCTCAGAATTAACTTGTTTTGCTTTTTTTTTTTCTTTTTACTTTGAGATGGAGTCTCGCTCTCTTACCCAGGCTGGAGTGCAATGGCACAGTCTCGGCTCACTGCAACCTCTGCCTCCTGGGTTCAAGCTACTGTCTTGCCTCAGCCTCCTGAGTAACTGGAATTATAGGCGTATGCCACCACGCCCTTGCTAATTTTTGTATTTTTAGTAGAGACAGTGTTTTACCACGTGGCCAAGTTGGTCTTGAACTCCTGACTTCAAGGGATCTGCCTCAGCCTCCCAAAGTACTGGGATTACAGGTGTGAACCATCGTACCCGGCCAGCATTAACTTGTATTAGCTCATTTAATCCACATACACTATGGTAAACTGATTTTTTATTTTATTTTTTTGCTGAGATGAACTCCTTGCACCAACAATAAGTACTATAGGTTTACTTTGGGGGTTGATTCAGAAGTTACTTCCATAAGAAAAGCCTTTAAAGTCCTGATTCCTGGCATCATGCTATAGTCAACCTAGAATTACATTCCTTCCAGAATGAATTGAAGAATCCATTAAGTTCAAAATTCACTTAAATACTGATGTACCCTGCAACTGCCTTGATCTCTCCAGCAGAAATTGAGCTTATATCTCCATTCTATTCACTATAACAGAAACGCTAGAACTGGCCTAAAAGTAAAATCAGAATAGAAAAATACTTATAGGCTACTTATCTGGAGACAAGAAGGTCTTCCGCCAGATCGTACAGAGAATTATTTCACTTACTCAGGTAATGTTTATGGAGCCATTCACTGTCCTGTGTACTGGAAATATAATAGAGGATTTAAAAAAATACAACAAGGGACAAAAAATAACAAAGGCCTGCTTTTATGGAATTTCCAGTTTGGTGAGAAGACTGACCTTAATTAAAGGATTGCAATTATGACTATGTGGCTATAAAGTGAGATAATTCTCTGAAGGAAAGAAACACAGTTTACTTAATGTTGATTAAAATAAAGGGGTGGCATGGAGTACTCTGGAATGTGACAGACTTCACTGAGTGACAGATGCCTGAACTAGGACTTAAAGAATAATTAGTCATTAATTAGGCAAATACTGGAAGGGCAGGGGGAGGTAGGAAGCATTCCAAAATCAAAATAAGCCCAATGTGTCTGGAGGGGAAAAATACAGGGAAAGAGGTGAGGTTTAAGACAAGAGGGTAGGCAGGGCTCGCTAACATGTTTAGGCTCATAGATCTCAATATAACAGCAATGGAAAATCATTGCAGTGGTTTTAAGTGGTGAAGAAATCAGGCAGAGAGGCGGAAATATTCTCATTTTACAAGATCATTCTGGCTTCACTATGGAGAGCAGATGGGAGAATGGTCAGGATAGACCTGCAAGAAAATTAGTAAATTATATAGCAGTGAAATAGGGAGGTGGGAAAATGATGGAGAGACGCGAGTAGATTTGAGACCTATACGGGATAAAACTGATGGCAAGTTATTGAGGATAAAATCAGATTTGGGGGATGGGAAAGAATGAGCTATTCAGAAAACTTCTAGGTTTCTGGCTTTAGCAACTAGTGAGATGACTGTGGTACTAACTTGTTCAAAAAGAGAAGACTAGAAGAGGATCTGGTTTGAAATGAAAGACAGCATGTTCCATCTCAGATATGTTGATAAGTATTTCACTGGCTGATTATTTTGTACAATGACAGAAAAGGTTACTGTGGGACCAGAAAACCTAGGATCGTTCTGGGTTCAGCCATTACAACTAGGACTCCGACTTTAACAAGTCACAATTTGTAGGCATCAATTTTCTGAGGCTTATTTCATTGACTTGGACTACATCACCTGCAGTTCTTTCCAAGGTTTGGAGACTAAGAGATTCCACAAGTCACTGGATAATCATCCTTTTGATCTGATTAAAGAAACTAAACATAAATAAGCTCACATTAAATATTGTGAGCTATTAAATATTGTTAAAATATGAATGCTTAAATTTGCCCTCCTATTACAATAGGCTTTCCATTCTGCATCTGAAGATATGACCAAGTGTGGACTGAAAATATCTGAAGGCTGGGCATGATGGCTCATGCCTGTAATCCCAGCACTTTGGGAGGCCGAGATGGGTAGATCACGAGGTCGGGAGTTTGAGACCAGCCTGACCAACATGGTGAAACCCTGTCTCTACTAAAAATACAAAAATTAGCCGTGCATAGTGGCACATGCTGTAATCCCAGTTACTCAGGAGGCTGAGGCAGGAGAATTGCTTAAATAAACAACCATTTAATGATGCATGCTAAAGAACTAGAAAAGCAAGAGCAAACCAAATCCCAAATTAGTAGAAGAAATAATAAAGATCAGGGTGGGTGCAGTGGCTCACACCTGTAATCCCAGCACTTTGGGAGGCTGAGGCAGGCGGATCACTTGACATCAGGAGTTCAAGACCAGCTAACAACTTGATGAAATCCCATCTTTACTAAAAATACAAAAAGTTAGCCAGGCATGGTGGTGTGCAACCATAATCTCAGTTACTCAGGAGGCTGAGGCAGGAAGATAGCTTGAACCTGGCAGGTGGAGGTTGCAGTCAGCCAAGATTGTGCCACTGCACTCCAGGCTGGGCAAAAAGCAAGACTTTGTCTCAAAATACAAAACAAAACAAAACAAAAATTAAGATCAGACCAGAAATAAGTGAAACTGAAATAAAAAAATATATAAAATTTCAATGAAACAAAAGCTTTTTTTATTTTTAAAAAATAAAATTGACAAACTGCTATACAGACTAGGAAAAAGAGAAGACACAACTAAGTAAAATCAGAGTAAGAAGGAAACATTCAACTGATACCACAGAAATTCAAAGGATCATTAGTTGCTGCTATGACCAGCTATATGCCAATAAATGAGGAAATCTAGGATAAATTCCTAGATACATACAACCTACCAAGATTGAACCAAGAAGAAATCCAAAACCTGAACAAACCAATAACAAGCGACAACATCAAAGCCATAATAAATCTCCCAGCAAAGAAAAGCCTGGGACCAATGGTTTCACTACAGAAGTCTACCAAACATTTAAAGAAGAATCAATACCAATCTTACTCAAACCATTCTGAAAAACAGAGGAGGAGGACACAATTCCAAAGTCACTCTACGAGGCTTGTATACCAAAATCAAAGACATATTACATATTAAAAACTATAGGCTAATATCACTGATGAATATTGATGCAAAAATCCTCAACGAAATACTAGCAAACCAAATTCAACAACACATTAAAAAGCTCTTTCATCATGACTAAATAGAATTCATCACAGGGATGCAAGGATAGTTCAACATATGCAAATCAATCTGATACATCATCATATCAACAAAATGAAGGACAAAAACCATATGATCGTGTCAATGGATGCTGAAAAAGCACTTGATAAAATTCAACATCCCTTCACAATAAAAACCTTCAAAACACTGGGTTCAGAAGAAACATACCCCAACATAATTAAAACAGACTCTCAGCTAGTATCATACTGATGAGGAAAAAGAAGTCTTTCTTCTAAGATCTGGACCACAACAAGGATGTCAACTTTCACCACTGTTATTCAACACAGTACCAGAAGTCCTAGCTGGAGCAATCAGACAAGAGAAAGATATAAAGGGCATCCAAATTGGAAAGGAAGGAGTCAAATTATTTTTGTTTGCAGATGATATGATCTCATATTTGGAAAAACCTAAAGACTCCACCAGAAAGCTATTAGAACTGATACATATTCAGTAAAGTTACAGGATACAAAATCAACCTACAAAAATCTAGCATTTCTATATGCCAACACCAAACAACCTGAAAAAGAAATCAAGAAAGTAATCCCATTTACAATAGCTACAAATAAATACGGGTGAAAAATTTCATGTTTAAGAAAAAAAAAACTAAATACCTAGAAATTAACCAAAGACGAAAGATCTTCACAATGAAAACTAAAACACTGAAGCAAGAAACAGAAGAAGACACAAAAAATGGAAAGATATTCCATATTCACGGGCTGGAAAACTCAATATTGTTAAAATGTCCATTCTCCCCTAAGCAATCTACAGATTTCATGCAATCCCTATCAAAATACCAATAACATTCCTCAAAAAAGTAGAAAAAGCAATCCTAGGTCACAAGTGGTGACTCATGCCTATAATCCCAGCGTTTTGGGAAGCCAAAATAGGCAGATCACTTGATGTCAGGAGTTTGTGACCAGCCTGGCCAACATGGTAAGACCCCATCTCTACTAAAAATATAAAAATTAGCCAGGTGAGGTGGCGGGTGCCGGTAATCCCAGTTACACTGGAGGCTGAGGCACGAGAATTGCTTGAACCTGGGAGTCAGAGGTTGCAGTAAGCTGAAATTGTGCCACTGCACTACAGCCTGGGCAACAGAGCAAGACTGTCTCAAAAAGAGAACAGGAGGGGGAAAAAAGAAAAATCCTAAAATTTACATGGAACCACAAAAGGCCCAGAATAGCCAAAGCTATCTTAGGGAAAAAGAACAAAACAAGAATTTCATCACCTGACTTCCAATTATACTACAGTTATAGTAACCAAAACGGCATGATACTGGCATAAAAACAAACACATAGACCAGTGGAACAGAATAAAGAACGCAGAAATAAATCCATACACCTACAGTGAACTCACTTTAGACAAAGGTCCCAAGAACATACAATGGGGAAAGGATAATCTCTTCAATCAATGGTGCTGGGAAAATTGAATATCTTTATGCAGAAGAATGAAGCTTGACCTCCTATCTCTTGCCATTTAAAAAAATCAAATGAAAATGGATTAAAAAACTTAAATCTAAGACCTCAAACTATGAAACTTAAAGAAAACACTGGGGAACCTCTCCAGAACATTGGAGTGGACAAGGATTTCTTGAGTAACACCCCACAAGCACAAACGGACAAATAGGATCACATCAAGTTAAAAACCTTCTGCATAGCAAAGGAAACAATCAACGAGACAAGAGACAATCACAGAATGGGATAAAATATTTGCAAACTACCCATCTGGCAAGGGATTAATACCCCAAATACATAAGGAGCTCATACAACTCTATAGGAAAAAAAAAAATCTAATAATCCAATCAAAAATGGGCAAAAGATCTGAATAGATATTTCTCAAAAGAAGACATACAAATCGCAAACAGGTATATGAAAAGCTGCTCATCAGAGAAAATGCAAATCAAAACTACAATGAGATATAATCTCAACCCAGTCAAAATGCCTTTTATCCAAAGACAGGCAATAACAAATGCTGCCAAGGATGTGGAGAAAGGGGAACGCTCGTAGATGGTTGGTGGGAATGTAAATTAGAACAGTTTGAGGTTCCTCAACAACTAAAAATAGAGCTATCATATGATCCAGTGATCCCACTCCTAGGTATACACCCAAAATAAAGGAAATCAGTACATCAAACCAATGTCTACACTTCCATGTTTATTACGGCACTATTCACAATAGCCAAGATTTGGAAGCAACCTAAGTGTCCATCAACAGATGAGTGGATAAAGAAAATGTGGTACTTATACATAATTCAGCCACAAAAATAATGAGATACTGTTGTTTGCAACACCATGGATGGAACTGGAAGTCATTACGTTAAATGAAATAAGCCAGACACAGAAAGACAAACTTCACATGTTTTCACTTATTTGTGGAAACTAAAAATTAAAGCAATTGAACTCATGAACATAGCAGAAGGATAGTTACTAGAGGCTGAGAAGGGTAGGAGGTAGGATGGGGGAGAGTGGGAATGGTTAATGGGTACAAAAAAAAAGAATGAATAAGACTAGCACAATAGGCGACTCACAGTAAAAAAATCACTGGTACGTTTTAAAATAATTAAGAGTATATAGGACAAAAATGAGTATTGGATAACTAAAGCAAAAAATAAAAAAATAAAAAATAATTAAGAATATAACTGGATTGTTTGTAACACAAAGGATAAATGCTGAGGGGATGGATACCTCATCTTTCATGATGTGATTATTACACATTGCATACCTTTATCAAAATATCTCATGTGACCCATAAATACATACATATGCTATGTATCCACAAAAATTAACAACTAAAATAAACTGGATTGGGCACAGTGGCTCATGCCTGTAATCCCAACACTTTGAGAGGCCAAGGTGAGCGGATTCTTTGAGCCCAGGAGTTCAAGACCAGCATGGGCAACATACCAAAACTCCACCTCTACAAAAAAATATAAAAATTAGCTGGGTGTGGTGGCATGGACCTGTAGTCCCAGCAACTCAGGAAGCTGAGGTGGGAGGGTGGCTTGAGCCTGGGAGGCGGAAGTTGCAGGGAGCCAAGACAGCGCCACTATACTCCAGCCTGGGCGACAAAGCCAGACCCTGTCTCAAATAAATAAATAGATTGAAAAAAAAACTTTGTTGTGCGACAAAAAAGGTTTTTTTTGTAGACAACACTTATATCTTCACAAAAAATACAAAAATTAGCCACGCATGGTAGCCCACGCCTATAGTCCCAGCTACTTGGGAGGCTCAGTAGGCTAAAGCAGGAGGATCCCTTGACTCCAGGAAGTTGAGGCTATAGTGAGCATTGATCAGACCACTGCACTCCAACCTGGAAGACAAAGTGAGACTTTCCATACATTTTGTAACAGAAAATGTTAGGAGTAAGATGACGTGTGTGGTATCACTCCTTACACTCCAAGTCACTAAGCTTGCTTCTTTCACAGTACCTACTACTAACATCTAATTTTTTATAAAAGCAATTTATGCTCCTTGCTTGTTAGCACAGATATCTTTTCAAAGTTTTTATAAGGTAAGTGGCTTATAAAATTTTATCTAAAAAAAAAAAAAAAAAAAAACCCACTAGACTATTACGGAGGTTTAAGATCAAACATACTTGGCCAGGAGTGATGGCTCATGCTTGTAATATCAGCACTCTGGGAGGCCGAGGTGGGTGGATCACCTCAGGTCAAGAGTTTGAGACCAGCCTGGCCAACATGGCAAAAACCCATCTCTACTAAAAATACAAAAATTAGCCAGGCGTGGTGGCATGCACCTGTAGTCCCAGCTACTCGGGAGGCTGAGGCAAGAGAATCACTTGAACCCGGGAGGTAGAGATTGCAGTGAGCCAAGATCACACACTGCACTCCAGCCTGGATGACAGAGTGAGACTGTGTCCCTCTGCCACCAAAAAAAAAAAGGATCAAATATACTGTGCTACCATTTTGAAAAAGGTGAGAAATTAATAAAAGGTTAGTCCTATTAGAAATTCTGTTATAATGTTATGACAATCAACGAAAGTATAATAGCAGCAGGCATATTCTGTGATTTTAAAAATTCTTTCTCAAATTAGAAACTATACATATGCTATATATATGACTCACAAAACAACAAATCTAGGTAAGTTGATTTTATGCTACAGCATATTTGTTTTTCTGATTTCAAAATGTTATTTATTAAGCAGGGTGTCATTCTATAACCATTTTCTAAACATTTCCCCAAATCCTTACCAAAACAAAGCTCTCTTAAATTCTTTCTCCATTATACTTCTTTTCAACTCCTCCCTGAGTAACACATATTTAGTGGGAATAAAGTTTTTATTTCAGCTGCGGGCAGTGGCTCATGCCTGTAATCCCAGCACTTTGGGAGGCCAAGACGGGCGGATCACTTGAGGTCAGGAGTGCGAGACCAACCTGACCAACATGGTAAAACCCCGTCTCTACTAAAAATACAAAAATTAGCCAGGTGTGGTGGCACTCACCTGTAATCCCAGCTCCTCAGGTCTGAGGTGGGAGAATCGCTTGAACTCAGGAGGCAGAGGTTGTAGTGAGCTGATATAGCACCAATGCACTCCAGCCTAGGCGACAGAGCAAGACTCCACCTCAAAAGAATATAAAATTACTCTGTATTTAAAAGTAACATTATAACCTCACATCTAAAAGACCCATGGAGGAGTGAAAAACATTTGTATACTATTTTAAGTTGCTTTGTTCTATAAAAAGGTGGTACTATTTGATACATTCCACAACAGCAACCAAAATTTATTTTGAGTTTACAGTCTGCAACAAAAAATATCATACTAACATTCAAGTTTAATTGGCACAGACACATCTGCTATGTTGAACAGAAACAAAGACTCATACGTGGGGAATGACAGTTCTGAGTTTTTCTCTTTCCAGCAAATATGCTCCATTAGCAATTATGCTTTTTTACTATAGAGTTTCTCTGGGGTCGCTGCCATGTTACCTCTTATCAGAAAAGTTAACACTGAGGAACCTGTGCCTGCGTGCAATCTCAGCAGATTTGCACTTATTGTTGGGTTACTTTTTTTTTTTTTTAATGCACATTTTTAAACATATACCTAAGGCCAGAGAGAACAAAGGATGTACTCACTACCGAGCTTCAACAATTATCAATGGTTTACTATTCTTGTTTTATCTACTCTCCTCCCAATTTTTTAAGACAGGGAGCTGGCCTTGAGCGGGCCTTGAATATTTTAAAACAAATCTTAAACATGATTAGATGAAAATTTCTGGCTAGCAAACTAAAAAGGTGTTGTTGTTAAGACAGAGCCTTGCTGTTGCCCAGGCAGGAATGCAGTGACACAATCTTGGCTCACTGCAACCTCCACCTCCTGAGTTCAAGTGATTCTCCTGCCTCAGCCTCCAGAGTGCTCAGGACTACAGATGCACACCACCACACCTGACTAATTGTATTTTTATTAGAGATGCGGTTTCACCATACTGGTCAGGCTAGTCTTGAATTCCTGGCTTCATGATCTGCCCGCCTCAGCTTCCCAAAGTGCTGGGATGACAGGTGTGAGCCACTGTGCCTGGGCTCAAACTAAAAAGTTTTTTTTTTCTTCTTTTTTTTTTGAGACAGAGTTTCACTCTTGTTGTCCAGGCTGGAGTGCAATGACGCATCTTGGCTCACTGCTACCTCCACCTCCCGGGTTCAAGTGATTCTCCTGCCTCAGCCTCCCAATTAGCTGGGATTATAGGCACCCGTCCCCATGCCCGGTTAAATTTTTGTGTTTTTAGTAGAGGTGGGGTTTTACCATGTTGGCCAGGCTGGTCTCAAACTCCTGACCTCAGGTGATCCACCCACCTCGGCCTCCCAAAGTACTGGGATTACAGGAGTGAACCACCAAGCCCGGCCTCTAAAAAGTTTTAAAGGCACTTGTCTTCTTTCACTTAAAACTTAAGATATTAAAAATATTAAGATATTAAACAACATCTAATATAGTTCAAATTAGAATCCAGCTGGGCACAGTGACACACACTTGTAATCCCAGTGCTTTGGGAGGCTAAGGCAGGGGGATCACTTGAGCCTAGAAGTTTGAGACCAGCCTAGGCAATAAAGTAAAACTCCACCTCTACAAAAAAAATTTTTTAATTAGTCAGACTTACATAGGCAGAATACGTATTTAAAAAAAGAAAAAGAAAAAAAAATATTAGCCAGACATGGTGGCGTATACCCACTATTTGGAAGGCTGAGGTATAGGATCACCTGAGCCCAGGTCAAGGCCGCAGTGAGCTGTGATCATTCTACTGCACAGCAGCTTGGGCAACACCTGTCTCAAAAAATAAGGGAGTAAGCAACTCTCTCACCAGTAGAACCCAGAGTAACTGATTCTAAGACCAGGTTCTTTTCCTCACAAGACATACTGTCACTTTAAAAATCTGATTACATCACAAGACCTCTTGGACTTCTGAACCTAGTTCAATTAACAAGTAAATGTTTAGATCATACTCATTTTGTCAAACAACAAGAAGAAATAAATGAATTTCCTGTATAACTTTTCTTATAACTCATGAGAACCTGACATTTTCTCAAATGTTGTATTATATACTGGAGCAGAATCTGTAAATTAATCAAACCTCTTCCTCCTTTGGGTATAAGGACACACCTTTCAGCAAGTGTGACTTCAAGGAAGCCAATTTAATTAATCAATGGCTATATATTTATCTAAGGTCAGGATTACAGTCCCCATATGCAGAGAATGTATTATTGGGTATAGCCAAAAACTGACCCTTTTAACTTAGAATCAATAAAAACAGTACTAAAAGCCAACTTTTTTTTTTTTCTCCTCTAGAGGCTGGGTCTTGCTTTGTCAACCCAGGCTTGAAGTGCAAAGTGGAACGATCATAGCTCACAGCAGCCTTGAACTTCTGAGCTCAAGTGATCCTCCTGCCTTAGCCTCTTGAGAGCAGGTGGAGCTATAGGCAAGTGATACTGCACCTGGCTAATTCTTTTAAAATTCTTGTAGAGACATGAAGTCTTACTTTGCTGCACACGCTGTTTTTGAACTCCTGGCCTCAGCTGATCCTCCCTAGTTGATCTCCCAAAGTGCTGGGATTACAGGCATGAGCCACCATGCCTTGCCAAGTTAATTTTTAAATTTTGACTTTCTTAGTAAGAAAGTTCAGAAATAAGAGACAAAATGTATCATCTGCCCCTATCAGCAATGATAACCAAGTCTTCTTGTTACCGTAAAAAGGCACTTTTTCCTTAATTCTAAGGAATCCTGATTTCTTAAAAAAATTGTACACAAAACTTAAGATTACAATGTTTAAAATTATTCTGAGCCAAATATTATTTTAATTATAATATCTATATAGCTCTAATTTTCTATTCTTTAGAAAATTATTACTTTCTTTGGTCCTATGGGTTTCCATAAAAGGCCATTCTTTTTTTTTGTTTAATGTGACTATTTCTTTTTTAATTTTTAAGTTCCAGGGTACAGGTGCAGGATGTACAAGTTTGTTACATAGGTAAACATGTGCCATAGTGGTTTGCTGTACCTATCAACCTATCACCTAGGTATTAAGCCCAGCATGCATTAGCTGTATTTTTCCTAATGCTCTCTCCCCTGACCCCAACCCCAACCCCCAACAGACCCCAGTGTGTGTTGTTCCCCTCCCTGTGTCCTTGTGTTCTCATTGTTCAGCTTCCACTTGTAAGTGAGAACATGTGGTGTTTGGTATTCTGTTCCTGCGTTAGTTTACTGAGGATAATGGCTTCCAGATCCATCCATGTCCCGGCAAAGGACATGATCTCATTCCTTTTTTATGGCTGCACAGTATTCCATGTTGCCACATTTTCTTTATTTAGTCTATCACTGATGGGCATTTGGGTTGATTCCATGTCTTTGCTATTGGCAGATAGTGCTTCAATGAACATACACATGCATGTATCTTTGTAATAGAATTATTTATATTCCTTAGGGTACATACCCAGTAACGGGACTGTTGGCTCAAATGGTATTTCTGGTTCTAGATCTCTGAGGAAGCCTAACAGGTCACTCTTAATTTTCAAAAGAGAAATGACATCCGGGAATCTCAGAGGCTCTGCAGAACAATATAAAGAAACCTAACGTTTGCTAGGCTTGAGGTCCAAAGTTCAAGACCAGTCTGGGCAACAAAGTAAGACCCTATCTCTATTCTATTTAAAATAAAAAATAAAAATAAAAAACAAGAAAAGAAACCCATTATTTACATAATGAAGTGATTCTAGGTATTTCAGTGAGGTCTGTTTTCTTAACAAAATAGAGAGTGAAATGTAAAAATACTGCCAAACTGATGATATTCCTTCAAGAATACTACCGGATAAGTAAATTGGCAATATGCATTAAAAAAAGAAATATGCAGCCAGGTGCGGTGGCTCACGCCTGTAATCCTAGCACTTTGGGAGGCCGAGGTGGGTGGATCGCCTGAGGTCAGGAGTTCAAGACCAGCATGGCCAACATGGTGAAACCCCATTTAAAAAAAAAAAAAAAGAAAGAAAGAAATATGCATGTTTCTTGACCCAGCAGTTTCCTTAGAAATGTGACCTAAAGGAATTATTAAAAATGTGTGCAAAGATTTTTCCACTAGGACATTCTCCTCAATGCTGCTTATAATAACAAAAAATTTGGCCGGGCACGGTGGCTCACACCTGTAATCCCAGCACTTTGGGAGGCTGAGACAGGCGGATTACCTGAGGTCAGGAGTTCGAGACCAGCCTGACCAATATGGTGAAATTCTGTCTTTAAAAAAAAAGAAAAAAGAAAAAAAGAAAAGGGTTAGCTGTGTTTTCTTTCTGACCTTGAGTCTATTACCACTTCGAAATTTTTTAAGAATTTTACAAGGGGAAAAAAAAGGGAAGAAAAAAGAGATACTCTTAGTTCTGCTGCTGTCTTCCTTTTTTACTGTTCTATTCTCCACATCTTTAAAAAATACTTAGTAATTTTTCCCCTAAAATGTTGTAAATGTGCTTACTGACACAATCTTACTGTTAGAGCATCCATGAACTATCCTTGGCCCTCTTCCTCTTATCTACCCACATTCTCTCCCTTGGTGATCTTATCTAAACTCAAGGATTTAAAAATATTGCCTCCATAATGTATAATTCCAGCTCAGTCTTTTCTCTTAACTCCAGACTCATAAGTCTAACTGCCTACTTGATCAGAACATCTTATTGGTGTCTCAAACTCAGAACGTCTAAAAATGAATTCCTGAGCTATGCCAACCCTCCTCCAACCTATGCAACCCATAGTGTTCTCCAGTTAAGTTGATGGTAATTCCATTTTCCTTCAACTTGCTGAGGTTTAAAACCTTTAGAGTCATCTTTGATTCATCCCCTTTCTCTTACACCCCACCTTCTGGTAACAAAATCCTATTGTTTCAATCTTCCAAATACATCCAGAAATTGACTACATCTCATTACCTCCACTGCTACATGGTCTGAGCCACCATCATCTCTTACTTAAATTACTGTAGGCTTCCCAACCTGCTTCTACCCTTGAACCTCCCCACATACAGACACACAATTTAGTCTTAATAGAGCTAGCTGCCAGAATGGTCCTTTTAAAACTAAGTCAGAGATCTCTCTATCCAGTACAAATCTGGCAATGGCTCCCCCAGCTCTCTTAGAGTAAAAACTAACATCCTTGCAACAACATAAGGCCTTTCATGATGGGTCCTCCTGTGGCCTCCCCTTCTATTATCCGTTCCTCTGGTTCACTCCTCCAGGCTCCTTAGGGTAGATACCTATTCCAAATACCTACTTGGCTAACTCCCTTACTTTCTTAAGTCTTTGTTCAAAGATCACTTCTCAGTGAGGGCTACCCTGAACTTGCCTTGTTTAATATTGCCACCAGCTCCTTTACCACCAAAAAGAGAGGGTAATAAACTACGCTTAGTGAACTCATCTCACCTAGCAGAGACTGTGGAAGAAAGTACTAAGATCAGAGGGAGTATTCTCACAAGGAAATGGAACAGGAGATTAGTTGGAACCTTTGTCAAGATCTCAACTATGTTCAGGGATTTCAGGGAACTCTATATGTAAGGGATGAAGAAAAGAGGACATCAGTTACCAAAAAAGATCTATACTCAGGCTCTGTCCGAGTCACAGATACACAGCTGCACCATGCTCATGTAAGCATCTCAAGGGGGAAAAGCCCACATTGAAAGCACAGCAAAACATCTCCTTATCCACACATCACAAAAGAGAAACAGCAAGAAAATATATCCCAGCTCATGCAAAGCATATGCAAATAAATTCAAAAATAATTTCTTAGGCCAAGCATGGTGGCACACACCTATAATTCCAGCTGCTTGAGAGGATAAGGAGAAAGGATCACCTGAGCCCGAAAGTTTGAGACTAGCCTGGGTAACGTAGTGAGACTCTGTCTCAAAAATAGTAACAACAACAATAATTTATGCTCCACATGCCTGAAACAGTTTGTCTCTAGAAAAAGGGGCTTACTTGAGACTTGATGCTATACATACATATATATATATATATATGATCATATATATATGATTAGCCAACATCTAACCACCTCGATTTATAGGAAAAAGGACTCCTAAAACTCAAACCTGTTTAGCATAACATAAAGTGACAAATAGAAAACCTTGCCATTTCCAGGGAGAAAAAAATCAATAATTTATTAAAACATGTATTGAGCACCTATTATTTGCCAAACCTGTGACAGGACCCAGTATGGGCTCAAGAGCGTAGTAACTACAGTCAAAATGAGGTAAAATATCAACCACATGAGCATTGTTCCTTTTGTAATAGATTTGTCAATCATGTTGACAATAGCTATATATTCTGGAACTTTCCCCTTAAGTTTAAGCCACATCATTCATTCAACAAAGTTGCAGTGGGCATCTATTAAGTGCAAACCCTGTAGTAGAAGCTGAGGGATTACAAATATAAATAGGTTACATTAATTGGGTACTTCCCATGTACCCCAGACTCTGTACATTACCTCATTCATCAACTCAGCAACTTTATAAATTAAATATTTTCCTGTTTAAGAGATGATAACTATTATACTTAACTATTTCCCTCAAGCAGCTTTAAGTCTAGAAGTCAGAAAGATATGCTTAGAAATCATATTAATACTATCTGGCCAGCCCTACCTCATTACCACCCAACAGTCTAATAAAAATGGCAATTTATGCACCCACAGGTAAAGAGTACACACATTTTATACTACAGAGTTGCTTTTTTCTTTCTTTCTTTCTTTCTTTTTTAATATTTTCAGTCTCCGTAGAGATTGTCAAAAATTCTCAATGCTGACTATATTTCAAGTCGTCATGGCAGGGTATTGGGAAAAGTTTTCAATCAGCAATAATAGTGCCTTGGATAAACCTCATTGGCTACGATACTGCCACTGTGCAAACCTCAGATTGCTTTCTAAAGGATAAATTTAAGATAAATAAATAGCTTGCAGTTGTATATAATCTGTGTAATGATAGCAGTTTTGTAAGAAAAATAAAATGAAAGGAAGTAATAGATAAAGCAAGATAAAGCAACTAATGACTAATTTCTGGCTTCTTCCTTTCTACTCTAAAAGAGCTTCTCTGTAATAACTTTACATCAGTGACAAGACTTCTAATTCTGTCCAACTCATTTCTTCCTGACACATGGGAACAAAATCAGGTGACTTGTACAAAATGAAACACTATTTTAAGTATTTATCTAGAAACTGCTTTGTGTGTCTTTTTTTTTTTTTTCTTTTTTTTTTTGCAAATTCTAAAATTCTAAATACTTACATAAATAAGCCTTCTTCTACCCCTAAGTCAACTTCCTATGCATTAACAGCACCTAGCTTGGTGAGACAGATGCAGAGCCTGCAAGGTCTACAAACTTTTTGTTTAAAAGGTGGCAAATGAGTTCTACTGACCATCAAAGTTAGCTAGGTTTCTGGGAAGCAATGACCATGGGGCCATGTTTTTTCACCTTTCAAGGCCAAAGCAGACAATGGAGTCAAAGCTAAAAGAAGAGAAGCCAAAGGAAGATTAGACTTAAACATGAAAATCCATATCATACAAATTTATAACATAAATAGCCCATCTTTTTCAACACTGCCATCACAGTGTTCATCTACAAAAATGTAAAGATTGATCCTACTCTTTCTAAGATCTGTATCTACCACTCAACTAGGTAAAATCTCAGGGTTTTTTTGTTGTTGTTGTTTTGTTTTGTTTTTGTTTTTGTTTTTGTTTTTTTAATGAACTCCAACTGCTAACCTCCTTTGGGGGTAAAAACAGAAACAAAAACTGAGGATTCCATTTCTGTGTAAAGCAGAGAGTTAATGTAAGAAGATCATACTTTAACTGTGAAGACAAAGTGGCAAAGTTTCTTTATAAAATGAAGTAGGAATACCTAAGTGAACTAAAGCTGCTATTCAGTACAAAGAACAGTCTTATGTACTTTGAGAGGAGTTTGTAAGACCAATTTTCAGAAACATTTTTGAATCCTAGATAAGCCTAATATCAATTAATTGAAGATAATTTAATTTTTAAAAATAAAAGGATTATTTATTACCTCTCTTAATCTACATCCTTAACAATTTCAAGAGATCTCTTGGAAATTAATAAGAAACATGCAAATATCTTTTACAAATAAAAAAATTTAACTTATAATCATAAGTTCTCTAAATAAAAAAATATTCTTTAATGAAAATGGGCCAGTTACAGTGGCTCACGTCTGTAATCCCAACACTTTGGGAGGCTGAGGTGAGTGGATCACCTGAAAGTCAGGTGTTTGAGACCAGCCTGGCCAGTGTGGCAAAACGCCATCTCTACTAAAAATATAAAAATTAGCTGGGCATGGTAGCGCATGACTGTAATCCCAGCTACTAGGGAGACTGAGGTAGGAGAACTGCTTGAACTGGGGGACAGAGGTTGCAATGAGCCAAGACCACGCCACTGCACTCTAGCCTGGGCGACAGAGCAAGACTCCATCCTAGAGAAAAAAAAAAAAAAAAGGAAATGAATGTTACTGTTTAATGAGAATAGATTCATAATTCAGAGATAAAGTATTATACACATATATATATAAAGCATAATAAAATTTAGTGATTAGCCATTATTTGTAAGTGAATCTGAGTATCCACAAACTCTACCTTGAGGCTCTACTCTTTACTGATTATATCCTCAGCAACAAGAAACAAAACAAGGGCAACCCACGGCAACTCCAGATTGGCTGTCAGAAAATGAGAATATGTGAGGATCTAGTGCAAACAAGGTAGAAACTGTTAGAGCCCATGAATATTTCAGAAGAATAATGAAAAAGTATGCCAGCTGGGTTCACTTGCAGCTGGCTAACAACAAAGTATCTGACCAAAGCCTAACGCTTCCTTACATAATTTATCAAGCACATTTCAGTTCCCTTCCACTACCAGCCTTCTCTTTT
The DNA here is from genome assembly GCF_009761245.1 of Sapajus apella. Taxonomy (NCBI): domain Eukaryota; kingdom Metazoa; phylum Chordata; class Mammalia; order Primates; family Cebidae; genus Sapajus; species Sapajus apella. The sequence continues at coordinate 315,303 of NW_022437006.1, forward strand.
CATTCTTTTTTTTTTTTTTTTTTTTTGAGACAGGGTTTGGCTTTGTCACCCAGTCTGGAGTACAGCGGCGTGATCTTGGCTCATTACAATCTCTGTCCCCTGGGCTCAAGTAACCTCTAATTCCCAGGCTCAAGTGATTCTCCCACCTCAGCCTCCAAAGTAGCTGGGACTACAGGTAGGCACAACACGCCTTGGCTAATTTTTGTATTTTTTTAGAGACAGGGTTTTGCCATGTTGCCCACGCTGGTCTCACACACCTAGCCTCAAGTGATCCTTCCACTTCTGCCTCCCTAAGTGCTAAGGTTACAGGTGTGAGCCACCACAACCAGCATATGCCATACTGCAATTCTAAAGATAATAGCAGACTGTATTATTTCTTTCAGCGGAGATGGCATCAAAATCCTGCACAGTACTATTACTTTAGTATACTCTACTTAGAACCACTGCTGAAGATCATAGATCCTAACAGATTTAAGCAGTGTGGCAGTCAGCCTCAGATGACTCCCAATGATTCTTGGTTCCTGGTATTCACAACCTTGTCAATTCAACTACAGCATCTATTAAAGGATTAGGCTGGGCACAGTGGCTCATGTCTGTAATCCCAACACTTCTAGAAGTCAAGGCAGGTGGCTCACTTGAGACCAGCCTGGGCAACATGACAAAACTCTGTCTCTACAAAAATAAAAATAAAGGGCTGGGTGCGGTGGCTCATGACTGTAATCCCAGAACATAGGGAGGCCGAGGCGGGCAGATCATGAGGTCAAGAGATGGAGACCACCCTGACCAACACAGTGAAACCCCATCTCTACTAAAAAATACAAAAAAAAAAAAATTAGCTGGGCATGGCGGTGCATGCCTGTAGTCCCAGCTACTCAAGAGGCTGAGGCAGGAGAATTGCTTGAAACTGGGAAACAGAAGTTGCAGTAAGCCAGGATCGCGCCATTGTACTCCAGCCTGGCAATAGAGAGAGATGCTATCTCAAAAATAAATAAATAAATAAATAAATAAATAAATAAATAAATAAATAAAACTAGCCAGGCATGCAGGCACAAACCTGTAGTCACAACTACTTGGGAGACTAGGGTAGAAAGATCACTTAAGCCCAGGAGGCAGAGGTTGCAGTGAGCTGAGATCATGCCACTGCACTGTGACAAAGCAAGACTTTGTCTAAAAAAAGAAAGGCAAATGGGAAGACAGTGAAAAGAAAAGAGTATATCTATTAAGTCCTTTTACACTTATGTTGTTGAGTCCTGTTAAGCAATTTATACATCTTCCTTATGTGGATGTCTCTGGTCACTTACATGTAGATAATCTACTGCTAAAACAGGATGCGCAAACAACAAAATTTGTAATTCTCATGCATAAAAGGCTCAAAGTTGGTCCTGTTTTCATTTAAAATGTGATTTAGGATAACACATTATGGGTTACTAATATTCCTTTTAAGTATATAAATGCCCTGCTTTCTATCAGATTAAAAAGATGGGCTCTTTTACACATGAAAATGATTAAGTTTCTCTGAGACTGTTCTCTATATAGTTAAAGGGGCCTGGATTTGGACCCAGAAGAATCTGTGTTGTGGTTCTGATTCTGCCACTGGCACTGCAAACTTAGGCAAAGCACTTTTGGAGGCTAAGGCAGGTGGATTGCTTGAACTCAGGAGTTCAAGACCAGCCTAGGCAACATGGCAAAGCCCCATCTCTACAAAAATACAAAAATTAGCTTGGCATGGTGGCATGCAATGCCAGCCAGGAGCAGTGGCTCAGGCCTGTAATCCTAGCACTTTGGAAGTCGGAGGCAGGTGGATCACTTGAGGCCAGGAGTTCAACACCAGCCTGGCCAACATGGTGAACTCTGTCTCTACTAAAAATACAAAAAAAAAAAAAAAAAAAAATAGCCGCATGTGGTGGTACATGCCTGTGATAGCAGCTACTCAGGAGGCTGAGGCAGTAGGATCGCTTGAGCCCAGGAAGCAGAAGTTGCAGTGAGCCATGACTGTGTCACAGCACTCCAGCCTGAGTGACACAGTGAGACTCTTCTCAGAAAAATAACAAGAGCCAATGCCAGTCACAGTACTTAGGAACAACTAATTCATCTCAATTCAACTTATCCTAAAAAATAACTAAAAAACACCAACAGAAAAAAAATTTTAAGTAAAAAAAAATTTTTTTTTGAGACGGAGTTTCTGTTAGACCCAGGCTTAGAGTGTAGCGGTATGATCTCAGCTCACTGCAACCTCCACCTCCCAGGTTCAAACAATTCTGCCTCAGCCTCCTGAGTAGCTTGGACTACAGGTGTGTGCCACGACACCTGGCTAATTTTTGTATTTTTAGTAGAGACGGGGTTTCACCATGTTGGCCAGGCTGGTCTCGAACTCCCAGTCTCAGGTAATCTACCCACCTTGGCCTCCCAAAGTGCTGGGATTACAGGTGTGAGCCAAGGCGCCAAACCAATATTTCTCTTTAAAAAATATACATATTTTTTTCTTTTTTAGGAGTTTGGTTTCATTTACTCAAAAAAAATTTAGTAACTGTTTTGGCACTGTCATTACTGACAAAAATCATATTCATTTCCAGTAAATTGATAGGTTTAAAGAAAATGAGAAATGCACACTTGTCCTTGCAGAAGCTTTTCCAACTACTGTAACAGTCCCTTCTTTGGTATCGTAAGGTCTTTCGCTTGTTTGGTTGGTTGGTTTAAACATCTGAAACTCATAGGTAGGTTTTGGCAGGAAGGTCATTTATGGAAAGGGTCAGAAATGTTATCTTCCTTATAGCAACACAAACTGGGAATTTTAAAAGCACCAACAGCCAAAACATAGTGAGACAATCAAAAGATTGACCCTACAATTACTCTGCTGCATGGAAAAGGAAACTGCAGGCATTCTCTGCTGCAAGTACCAGCACTGATCACGAATTGTTTACATAGCCCTTACTGTGGGAGACAGAAAGGGAGCTGTGAAGGACAAGTGTCAGATCTGCTGCTGCTTCAAGACTCAGCCTTTCTGAAATCTCATTCTTTCTTAGCAACCTGAAGGGAGGCAACCAGATTTTCCATCAGAGGTTTCTTATACCATATAAACATGTTTCCATTCTACCTTGACAACAAATAAATTGGATCAGTAAGATAGAGATCAAGAGTTTATCTTATTTGTCACTGAGTTTCCCCTCTTCTGCTAACTAGCTTCTTCCTGTCTTCCCATCTTGTCACTAGTGTTTTCCCCTTTCTAAAATAGAAAAAAAAAATTAATATATTATTTTAGTGTTAAGCAACTGAGATTCAAAGCTACTCTATTTATTTATTTATTTATTTTTGAGATGGAGTTTCACTCTCGTTGCCCAGGCTGGGGTTCAACGGCATGATCTCAGCTCACTGCAACCTCCACCTCCCAGGTTCAAGCAATTCTCCTGCCTCAGCCTCCTGAGTAGCTGGGATTACAAGTGCCTACCACCACACCCGGCTAATTTTTTATACTTTTAATAGAGATGGGGTTTCACCATGTTGACCAGGCTCGTCTCACCTCAAACTCCAGACTTCAGGTGATCCACCCGCCTCTGGCCTCCCTAAGTGCTGGGATTCCATGTGCAAGCCACCACACCCAGCCACTACTCTTTCTTTTCTCATTTCACTTTAATTACTGATTGTAGAAAGGACTCACGTTTTTTTTTTTAAAGCGTTGCAAAAACTATGGATTTAATTTCTGTCTCTCAAAGTAAACACCTGAAGTAGAAAACTCTAATCCATTAAATTTCTTTTATAGAAAAACAATTTAAAAGCCCCAATTTTATTTTTTATTTTTTATTTTTGAGATGGAGTTTCACTCCTCTCACCCAGGCTAGAGTACAATGGCGCGTTCTGGGCTCACCACAACCTCTGTCTCTCAAGTTCAAGTGATTCTCCTGCCTCAGCCTCCCTAGTAGCTGGAATTACAGGCACTCATCATCACGCCTGGCTAATTTTTTGTATTTTTAGTAGAGATGGGGTTTCACTATGTTAGCCAGGCTGATCTCGAACTTCCAACCTCAGGTGATCCACCCACCTCAGCCTCCAAAACTGCTGGAATTACAGGCATGAGCCACTGAGCCTGACCAAAAGCCACAATTTTTTTTTTAAATTTTTTTATTTAAAGATGGGGTTTCACCATGATGGCCAGGCTGGTTTTGAACTCCTGACTTCTCGTGATCCACCCACCTCGGCCTCCCAAAGTGCTAGGATTACAGGCATGAGCCACCATGCCCGGCCCCAAGCCACAATTTTTTAAACGCATATATTGCCAGGCCAGGCATGGTGGCTCACACCTGTAATCCCAGCACTTTGGAAGGCTGAGGAGAGCGGATCACCTGAGGTCGGCAGTTCAAGACCAGCCTGACCAACAGGGAGAACCCCCGTCTCTACTAAAACTACAAAATCAGCCAGGCATGGTGGCACATGCCTGTTATCCCACCTACTCTGGAGGCTGAGGCAGGAGAATCGCTTGAACCCAGGAGGCGGAGGTTTTGGTGAGCACATATTGCCTTTTATTATTTCAAACCAATCATTTTATTTATCCTCACTCATTGTGAGTAGTAAACCAAAGTCCTACAGCTTCACTGCTATAAATTTTTCTGATGGTGTGTAAAACAGGCATTCCTTAGAAAGTCCTATTAAAAATATCTGAAACAGAGCTAATGCTTAGTTTTCTGGATAATCTTGAAGACAGAATAAAAAATAACAATATAAAAAATCCCTAAGCCCTCATTTTTGTCACTAATTTTACTCTTTCTCAAAAAAACTCACATGAGTTATTAACATGTAGCCAATGAAATTAGTCTCCTTTACTCTGTCTTGTTTATCTTCCTACTCTATTTTAGGCATCTGAAAAAGTATTTAAAATGTGTTATCTAATAAGTGTTTTACTACAAGAAAGTTAACGCACTGATTCTCTCTGAAAATAATCTCCTGCTCTTGTATGACACCCACAATCCAGATTTTAACTTCTCATACCTACAGGGACAAGAAGTGGGGAATAAGCAGTTGAATCTCTCTTGGACTTCCTTATCCTAGAGAGCTCTAGTCGTTAGCCTCTCCTAAAATAAGCAATTTTAGAAAATACAATTAAATAGATTTTGGGGAAAGGAACGCATTAAGGAAGAAAAAGACTTTTTAAAGAAAAAATATTTACAAAACTCATGCCAATTAAATCTGAGTGTTCTCTTCAATTCTAAGAGCATCTTTTAAAGGAGCTTAAAGCTTTATATGTTGTTGTGTAAGGAAACCTGATCAGACTGGAGAAAAGCTCAAAGGCCTATCCATAATCTCATCACAAAGGGACAGGGTCAAAAGGCAGAGGTCAGGGAACAGGGTACAAAATAGTTCCCACACTTGAGAGAAAACTGAATCTCATTAGTTCAGGGACATTAAAAAAATATTCAATTGCGTTTACTAAAATAATAAGACAATTTATACTTTAAGTCTCTAAGGCAAATTTGAATATTATGAAATAATGTAATTTTAAGAGCAAAAAATTTAAGAAGTTACTTCTTCTACATTTGAAAAAAAAAAAAAAATCTAACTCATACACATAACCAGTGCTTCAGCTGTCCCTCAAAGACTGATGTTCAGAAAAAAGCTGTCACCTGATCTATTCAACAGAGTTCAATAAGCCACTGAAATAAATACTGAATGTACATAATGTTAACAGATATTTCACATTGGGCCTCTGCCCCATAATGAATCAACAGGTATGTCTACGTCATGGCCTTATGTTCACATTGAGAAAAATTAAAATTTTTACTCCTGCTTAGACATTTCATTCCAGGTAAAATTAAATATAATTTTGTTCAATGTTCATGAAGTAGGCTCAACACTTGGGCAGGAGACTCTTATAATGACTCCATGACTCTCCAACGGGCAATTAAATCTGCAAAAGCTCTGGGATCTAGGGCATTTGCTGGCTTCCCCTCTATCACTTCTCTTACTCTAACCACAAATTTTGTGTTCTAAGTGGCAGAGAGGATGAAAGAGGTATCAAGGAGATAAGTTAAGGAGAATTTTGGCCAGGCACCATGGTACACACCATTAGTCCCAGAGCAGGCTGAGGCAGGAAGATCCCTTGAGCCAAGGAGACTGAAATTGTAATGAGCTATGATGGCCTGTTAATAGCCACTGTGCTCCAGCCTGGGCAACATAGGGAGACTCAGACTCAGTCTATTATTTAAAAAAAAAAAAAAAAAAAAAAAGGCATAGTGGCTCATGTCTGAAATCCCAACAGTGGGAGGCCAATGTGGAAGGACCATTTGAGTCAAGGACCATTCGAGACTAGCCTGCACAACATAGTGAGATCCTGTCTCTACCTAAAGTAAAAAAAATTTAGCCAGGTGTGGTGGCATGTGCCTGTGGTCCCAGCTACTTGGAAGGCTGAGGCTGGAGAACAGGTCGAGGATGCAATGAGCCATGATTGTGCCACCATACTCCAGCATGGGTGAGAGAGTAAGACCCTGTCTCTAAAAAATAATAATAATAAAAATGTAAAGGGAGGTAGCCAGGTGTGGTGGCTCATGCCTGTAATTCCAGCACTTTGGAAGGCTGAGGCAGGTGGATCTCTTTAAGTCAGGAGTTTGAGACCAGCCTGGGCAACATGGCAAAACCTTGTCTCTACTAAAAATACAAAAGTTAGCTGGGTGTGGTGGTGCGTGCCTGCAGCCCCAGCTACTCAGGAGGCTGAGGCAGAAGAATCACTTGAACCTGGGAGGTGTAGGTTGCAGTAAGCCAAGATTGTGCCACTGCACTCCAGCCTGGGTGACAGAGCAAGACTGTCACAAAATTAAAACTAAAAAAAAAAAAAAAAAAAAGGGAGACAGAGGGGGAATTTTGGAATCACCAGTATGGTTCTTAAGTTTTTGTTTTCTACCAACTTCTACCCTCTCCATACACTCAATACTTTATTTCCCTATTGGCCCCATCCACCAGAGACAAGATGATTTACAAGTGGTTCACAGTAAACGAGTCCTGTCAGTCCTTCACTACGAAGAATATACCAGATTTTGCATTCTGGTACACACAGCTTTCATGTATTTAATTAAAATCGGATTGTAGCTAGAGCTAAACCAGACAGGAGTGAGAACAACCAAACAAAATAACCTATTTTTGCATAATCACCTTAAGAGTACCAATGCCCGTTTTAATAAACTGAAATCACAGTCATTGTTCTAGGGAACAATGGCACGAAACAAGTGATGTCCAGTACAAAAGTTCATTTCCCTGGAGCTGAGCCAGAATATTTTGAAATCCTGACAAAAGTTTATTTATTAAGAAAAAGCGTACACTTGAGACAAGAGATAGGAAACAGTTTTAAACAATCTGTTATCTTGTTACCCCAATCATTTAAATTTCCTTAAAAGTTACAGTTAAAGTTGAGGATAACTTATCCTAAAAATAAAAAACACTGTGGTTCTAAAAGTAAATCATCTACAAGCTTTAAACCTACAATCAGCCATAAATTCCTACTGCTCAATGTATTCTTATTAAAGTTTGTATCTCATTCTCACGGAATTCCAGTTGATATGTTGGTGCTGATTCTTGTGACAAAGGAGGACTTCTACATCAGGGGATTGTACCTACCCACTACCCCCTCAAAAACAATTTACATCTCTGCCCAGAGAAAACAATTCCTTTTTGCTATTTTAGTCCTGATCTACAGCAATAAAAAATTGATGTAAATTTAATATCCAGAAAGAATATCATTAGCCTAGCAGACTGTCCATGTTTTCTCAAAGGACCACAAGACAAGGAACAAGAAGAAAACTGAAAATAAAAGGTACTAAACCTGAAAAGGCGTGAGATAAAAGAAATTTCCCAGTTTCAGGCTGGGTGTGGTGGCTCACACCTGTAATTCCAGCACTTTGGGAGGCCAGGCAGGAGGATCGCTTGAGTCCAGGAGTTTGAGACGGGCTAGGCAACACAATGAGACCCCATGTCTACAAAAAATTTTAAAATTGACCAGGCACATAGCAGAACATGGTGGTACATGCCTGTCATCCCAGCTACGCAGGAGGCTGAGGCACAAGAATTACTTGAACACGAGAAGAGGCGGCGGAGGTTGGAGTGAGCCAAGATCATGCCACCTGCACTCCTGCCTGGGCGACAGAGTGAGACTGTCTAAAAAAAAAAAAAAAAAAAAAAATTTAACCAGGCATAGTGATACATACCTGTAGTCCCAGTGACTCAAGAGGCTGAAGTGAGAGGATTGCTTGAGCCTGGGAGGTTGAGAGTACAGTGAGTTATGACTGTGCCACTGTACTCCAGCCTATGTGACAGAGCAAGACTCTGTCCCCCCAAAAAAAGAAGAATGAGGCCGGACACAGTGACTCACACCTGTCATCCCAGCATTTTAAGAGGCCAAGGTGGTGGATCATTTGAGGTCGGAAGTTTCAGACCAGCATGGCCAACAAGGTCAAATGCCATCTCTACTAAAAAATACAAAAATTAGCCAAGTGTAGTGGCGGGCACCTGTAATCCCAGATAATCAGGAGGCTGAGACAGGAGAAATGCTTGAACCTGGGAGACAGAGGTTGCAGTAAGCCGTGATCATGCCACTGCACTCCAGCCGAGGAGACAGAGAGATACACCATCTCAAAAAAATAATAATAATAATGAAAGAAAGCAAAAGACAAGAGAGAGAAAGAAAAGAAATGTTTCTGCTAAAAATGAAGGTAACTGGAGGATTCAGATAGACATGTGAAAGAGTTTTTTCAGTCCAGGCATGGTGGCTCACACCTATAATTCCAGCACTTCTGTAGTCTGAGGAGGGAGGATTACTTGAAGCCAGGAGTTTGAGACCAGCCTGAGCAATGAAGCAAGAACCCACCTCTACAAAAAAAAATTTTTTTTAATTAGCTGGGCATGGTGGTGCATAGCTGTGGTCTCAGCTTCTCAGGAGGTTGAGGCAGGAGGATCGCTAGAACCCAGGAGTTTGGGAGATCAAGCCTGCAGTGAGCTATGATCACATCACTGCATTCCAGTCTGGGCAGCAGAGACCGACCTTATTTCTTAAAATAAAAAATAAAATATAAAATATATGTCTGTATATATATATATATATATATATATATATAAATTCTCCATAAAGTTTTACATGATGACACAAGAACTTTTTTGTCAAAAGAATATTTATTCTTCTACAGGTTTTTCTCAAAAAGGGACAACCAAAAGAGCAATAGGAGGTGGCGTCATGACGACCAAGATGAAAATAAGGGTGATCTTTTAAGGAGGGATTAGAGAAAAAAGTACAAAGGTCTGGTCTATGAGCAATCTTGTGCCAAGCTGTACTGAGGAATTAAGATTATCAGAAATTTACTTAATTTACATTATCACTTCTACACCAACGCTTTCTCAAACCACAGGATAATTTCCTGTTTAAATAAATGACAGAGTATGTTATACCAGAAAAAGGGAAGAGAAGGGAGGTGCAAGAAAATATAGTCTGCAAAGCAGAAACCTGGATTCTCCAGGCATGCACAGGAAAAAATTAAGCAAAATTAAGTGGGTTTTCATCAGAAGGTCTCTGGGAATCTATAAATATAAATTTAAACTTAAAAATTCTTAAAAATACCTTTAAACTGGGTTTCACAGTTTAAATTCCATAAACTATATTTAAGGATTCAGCACTTCAGTCTTCACAGCAGGGCTGAATGAAAAAATTCTACAGGGTCGGGCACGATGGCTCAAGCCTGTAATCCTAAGCAGTTTAGGCTGTCGAGCCTGGCTGACAGCTTGAGCGCTGGAGTTTGAGATCAGCTTGGGCAACATGGTGAAACTCTGTCTCTACAAAAAAATACAAAAATTAGCCAGGCGCGGTAGCACACACCTGTAGTCCCAACTACTTATGGGACTGAGGCAAGAGGATTGCCTAAACACGGAAAGTGGAGACTGCAGTGAGCCAAGATCGTGCCACTGCACTCCAGCCTGGGGGACAAAGTGGGACCCTGTCTCAAAAAAAAAAAAAAAGATTCTACAACCCTAACATTATTAACTCTATCACATTTTTGTTTGTTTTTAGCACACATCACCTTTTGGATTATTTTTTATTATAATCGATAAATGCTCTTTCCAAAATACTGTCACACTGTATAATTGAGAAAAGTATCTAGAAACAATCCAGATCAGCAAAGGTGTTGAGAAATATACTCCCATGGTGTCCTCAGATAATGCACAAAATAGTTTACAAGTCTAGAGGAAAGTAAAGCAAATAGACTACTTCTGCAGTGATATTTCTAAAAGGCTTTATGAATATGTGGAAACTATTCATAGCTCATCAGTAACAGTAGCTTACCAGTAGCATAAAACAGATTTCCCATTATGCATGGGGCTATGCACAATTACCGGTTTGATGCATATAATGCCACCTCACTCCCACCCAATAAAAGCACATAGGAATGGAACTAAGTGAAAATGATTCATAGAGGGAAGACCTTGAATCCATTCCATTTATTTTAAAATCCATACCATAATCTCAGTATGTCTACTATTGTTAATAATTACTTGTGACCTAGTTCATGAACGGTAGGCCCACTAACGTGTCACCATCCAGCAGTTGAGGACAGCTGGTCTGAAGGACTCAGAGAGGTGGCAGAACATAAGGAACCAGCGCTCCTTTGCAGTCAGACAGCCTGGGATGGAATCTGAGCTACTGGCTTTCCTGTCTTTGGGCAACTCACTGAATGTTGCCCTTCTCATCTATCAAATGAGAAAAGTAATACTTTCAAGTTATTGTGAGAATTAGTGTTTATAAATCACCAACCACAGTTCATGCCTCATAAATGTTAGCCGTTTTCATAGTTTCATAGCATAAAGGTGACTTCCTGGGGTTACTTCTGACTTACTAATGCTAGCCCGTGTCTTTGAAAGTCATTTAAATAAAGCATTATTTCAAAATTAGCTTTCTGCACGAGTGATGTACCAAGTTTTTAACAAAAAAATAAAAAGTAACCCAAGAAACCCATGTTAGTAAAAATAATTACAATATTTAATTTTGAATAAAGTTAGTGAAGTCATGGATTCTTGGGAAAGGTTCAGAAATCTGAGAAAGCCAATCCTCCATGCTCTTCTGTCCCCAGGATATGCTGTGTCAGCAGCAGGTAAAATACTAATATTTTCATTCTTATAATTCTCAATTCTTACCTCTTCATTCTCAGCCAGCTTTCCCTGCATTTTATTTGAAAAGTAATGTAGGCCAGGTGCAATGGCTAATGCCTGTAATCCCAGCACTTTAGGTAGCCAAGGTGTGTGGATCTTCTGAGGCCAGGAGGTTGAGGCCAGCCTGGCCAACATGGTGAAACCCTGTCTCTACTAAAAATAAAAAAATTGACCCGGAGTGGTGGTGGGCACCTGTAGTCCCAGCTACTCAGGAGGCTAAGGCAGAAGAATTGCCTGAACCTGGGAGTCGGAGATTGCAGTGAACCAAGACTGCACTCCAGCCTGGTGACCCTGTAATCCCAGCACTTTGGGAGGCTGATGTGGGTGGATCACATGAGGCCAGGAGTTCGAGATCAGCCTGGGCAACATGACAAAATCCCATCTCTACCAAAAATACAAAAATTAGGTAGGAGTGGAGGCAGTAGTCCCAGCTACTTGGGAGGACGAGGCAGGAGAATTGCTTGAACCCAGGAGGTTCAGGTTGCAGCAAGCCAAGATCCCACCACTGCCCTCCAGCCAGTTTGTTTTTGTTTTTGTTTTTTTTTGAGACAGAACAAGATTTTGTCCGAAGAGACAAGACAAGATGGAAACAGGAAAGGAAAGGAAAAGGAAAAGAAAGGGGAAAGGGAAGTAAAAAGCAAAGGAAAGAGGAAAGGAGAGAGGAGGGGAGGAGGGGAGAGGGAAAGGAAAGGAAAAGGGAAGGGAGGGAGGGAGGGAGGGAAAGAAAAGTAACGGGGAAAAACAGTTTTGTACCAAAAATTTTTGAAATCTCTGGCCAAGAGCACCTCTTACATGGTGCCATCTTAAAAAGTCAGGCCTTAGGTGGAACAGTGCATTGTAAAGCACAATAGAAGATTATAAACAGGAAAAAAAAAAAACATAAAGGATTAAACTTTACAAAAACAAAGAGAACTGCCCTGGCTGACTGTGTCCAAAGCTGAAGGAAAAGGCTAATACATTTTATTGATGAAAGAAATTTTATTAGCTCTTCACAAAGCTGTTATATACCTTTTTAAACTAAATTAATCATTTATCCCTTCTCTTGCTTTTTCAACAGTCTCAAGCTTCTCATTTTTAAGAAAATTCCAGCTTTCATTTTAGGGTTTCTATTTTATTCTATCCTATTTTAGAGACAGGGTCTCCCTCTGTCACCCAGGCTGGAGTGCAGTAGTGTGATCTCAGCTCACTGCAACCTTGGCATCTTGGATTCAAGCGACTCTAGTGTCTCAGCCTCCCAAGTAACTGCGATTACAGGCAAGCGCAACCATGCCTAGCTAATTTTTGTATTTTTAGTAGAGACGGAGTTCTACCATATTGGTGAGCATGGTACGAACTCTTGACTTCAAGTGATCCACCCGTCTTGGCCACCCAAAGTGCTAGAATTACAGGAGTGAGCCACCACACCTGGCCCATTTTAGGGTTTTTTAAATGCACACATAGGCCAGTGGCTCACCCCTGTAATCTCAGCACTTTGAGAGGCCAAGATGGGTGGATCCCTTGAGCCCAGGACTTTAAGACCACCCTGGGCAACATAGAGACACCCCACCTCTACAAAAAAAAATTTTTTTTAATTAGTCAGGCATAGTGGTGCACACCTTTAGTCCCAGCTACTTGCCAGGCTGTGGTAGGAGGATCACTTGAGCCTGGGAGGCTGAGGCTGCAGTGACCTGTGATCACAGTACTGCCCTCCAGCCTGAGCTATAGAGCAAGACCCTGTCTCACTCTTGTTATAAATAAATAAATATAATATTTATTTGTTAGAAACAAATATTTAAAAGTTTGAACCTTATTCTAAATATAAAAGAAGTTATTAGAGAATTTTAAGTAGAAAAAATTATTCTAAGATCTCACTATTATTTGGGAGCTGCCAGTATCATCCATACTACAGTAATAATCTAGAAATTAATATGTTAATTTCAAACAGGAACCCCCGGGTCCTTAAAGTCCATGAAGATAACTGGGAGTCCATTAATTGACACTAACATTTCAAAATGCTTATTAAAAATTGTAGCTTTCCTGGAAAGGGAACTGTATACAATAATTGATTTTCTCCCTTTCCTGGTGGCTGATTTTGTAATTACTTAATCGGTCCTCATGTGGTACAGTTATCCCTCAGTATCTTAGGGGGACTGGTCCCAAGACTCCCAGGATGCTCCAGCCCCTTACATAAAATGGTATAGTATATACAGATAACATATGCACATTCTCCCATACACTTTAAATAATCTCAGGTTACTTATAATACTTAATATGATACAAATTCTAAGTAAATGGTTGTTTGCTGTATTGTTTGGGGGAAAATGGCAAGAATAAAAAACTGTACATGTTCAGTACAAATGCAACTACTGTTTACAGTTTTTATTTTTTTGGAACACTGTATTTTCAATTCAGTGATGATTTAATCCACAGATGGGGAGCCCTTGGACATGGAGGGCTGACTATAAATGTGGTATGTACTAGTCCTCTTGTTCTATGACATTTAGGATTAATTTTTTTTTAGATAAATTAAGTTTTTTTACTCAAAAATAATGTCAGACTCCAACCTAAGCAGTAGTTGAGAAATCATTAATCTCATTTAACCCTTTTCAAGACAGATGAGAACACTGATGCCAACAGCTGTCAAAGTGACAAGCCAGGCCCAAAATCTCAGCTTCTGACTACTGTACTGACTGCCCTGCCAGCTATGGTTTCACAAGCATTCATATATTTCTTTTAAAAGCTATAAACTCACCTAATGACAAATTATTTATGCTAAGAAATGATACAAACCCAGTAAGAAAAGCAAAGACGTTTTTTAAAAAGTTGAAAGCAGCATATTTCACAGTAAAAGCCTTTATTTATATAGTAACACATTATCTTTATAAATATTCATTGACAAAAGCAAAAATATCGTCAAATATATACTCTTCTAACTCTGACAAATGAAGAAATGCAAGGGCAAACGAAATTACTTGTGCTGACCAAAGAAGAAACAAACTAGGTCAGGTCATAAAGGCCTGCCCAGTCGTTTCCCCTTTCGTATCTTTCCCATATAGAGGAATAATAAGATAATTTGACAAATTTTACAATCTGTATAATACAGCATACGTTACTAGAGACAGCAAATGTAGTGGTTATAGGTATAGATGAATTATGTCAGACAGACCTTCAATCCAGGTTTCTTACTTACATGAACCAGAGTAGAGTACTTAAATTCTCTAGACTCAGTTTCCTCATATGTACAAAAGGGAAAATAATGCCTATTTCCTAAGGTTGTTGTATGGACTGAATGAGGTAATGCCTATAAAGAATTTAGCACAGTGGCTCACGCCTGTAATCCCAGCACTTTGGGGGGCCATGGTGGGTGGATCACCTGAGGTCAGAAGTTCAAGACCAGCCTGGTCTACATGGTGAAACCCCCTCTCTACCAAAAAATACAAAAATTGGACAGGCATGGTGGCACGCACCTGTAGTCCCAGCTATTTGGGAGGCTGAGGCACGAGAATCACACCACTGTAAACCAACCAGAATTTAGCACAATGTCTGGTATGTGGAAAGCACTATATAAATGCTATTTTACTATTACTATTTCATCATAGATTCTTACAGAATAGTGGCCATGACTTATGTATGTATTCCATATTCTGACACACTATAAGCATTTAACATTAAATTATCCAAAATATAGTAGCTAGTTATGCTTTTATCAAAAACAAAATTTACATGATTAAACAAAATGCTAAGGATCAGGCACATGGCACATGTTTCCTAAAGCGTCCTATATAGGAACCATCTCTACTCTTTAGTAAATTATAGAAAAGGAAAATGTTTTCTTCTGTATGGAGCTTTATGGAAATCATGACTAGCAATGCATTCTATTTTAGATATTTACTTTTATTACTTTGAGAGTATCTGTGACCAACAGTGGAAATACAAGCAAAAGGATGTGCACAGGAATTTTAGGACAGTTTGTCTTAACATCTCAGCAGCACAGACAACTCGTATTCCTCCAACCCCCTTTCTCTCTCCCTGTCCCCTTTTCTTTCCCTTTCTCTCCTCCCGGAAAAACACTGTCTCACCCTCTTCCCCTCTCTCGTCTTCCCAGTTCTCTATGCTGGTGTGTCTTGCTTTAAAAATGGGCCATATGCTTGAGCCTTGGAGTTATTACAGAGAATTTATTTTCACTCACATTTGGGCCAATTTCAGTATCAAGAGTTTTATTTCCAGTAGATTTCCAAAATCAAGTGATCATTATACTACAGTGTCTTAGTCTGTTTTTATGTTGCTATAAAGAAATACCTGAGGCTGGGCAGTCTATAAAGAAATGGCTCAGCTGGGCATGCTGGCTCACCAGGATGGACTGCTTGAGTACAGGAGTTCAAGATCAGCCTGGACAACATGGCAAAATCCTATCTCTACAAAAAATACAAAAATTAGCCGAGCATGGTAGCACATGCTTGTGGTCCCAGGTACTTGGGAGAGTGAGGTAAAGGACTGCTTGAGCCCAAGGAGGTCAAGGCTGCAATGAGCCAAGATTACATCACTGCACTCCAGCCTGGGTAACAGAGACCCTATCTCAAAAAAAAAAAAAAAGAAAAGAAATAGTTTGTGGTTCTACACAAGAGGCATGGTGCCAGCATCTGCCTCTGGTAAGGGCTTCAGGCTGCTTCTACTCCATAGAGATCACATGGCAAGAGAGAGGAAAAGAAAAGGGCAGGGGAGTGGTGCTAGACCCTTCTTAACACCTAGCTTTTGTGGGAACTCATAGAAGGAGAACTTACTACCTCCAGGAGGGTATCAAGCCATTAACAAGGGATCTGCCCCCATAACCCAAGTATCTCCCAATAGACCCCACTTCACACATTAGAAATCAAATTTCAATGTGAGGTTTGGGGACAAACAGCCAATCCAGCACACAGCAACTACATCTGGAATCTTCTTTGGCCTCATTAAAATGAAGGCTGATCCTTGTACTACTCCTTCCCCAGCCCCCCAGCTACCTGGCCAGACCTTCCAAACTACCAAGAATCTACTGTGAGCCAAGGATGTCAACAAAGCTAACAACTGACACAGTACCAACGGTATTTGCATCAGGGCAGCTTCTATCCCACCCTAAGCCTATACACCTGGCCACTGTTTTTAAAAGACAGACTTCAGCACAGTCTTCACTACGACATTCAGTCTGGAATTAGGGCAGTTTTGAAATGCTTGTTGAATGAGTCAAGCTCATCTTTTTTCTGGGCTTAAAAAAATAGAATAACTATGGGGAGTAGTGGACAGGAACCACCAGGCACTAGTCAGGTGTCTACTGCTGATCAAATGTGACCTGAGGGGGCCCTTAATCTCCGAGCCTCAGTTTTTTCACTGTAAAGATGTCTAAGGTCCCTTCAAAAATGAATGTGACACGATATTCTGTCAGTCTTGACTAAATTTTATTATACTTACTTGAATTCAGATCACGGTCTCCACCATCTCTACGCTCTTTTGAAAACCACACCCAACACAACCAAAACTAAAAGTAGCTAGAAAGAGACACTAAGGAAAAGATCGAAACAAAGTTGTATGGCAGAGATCTCATCCATCAGACTTCAACAACTATGAGCAGGATTGAATCCAGGCTACCAACGGAACACTTTAAAAACACTGTGGGCCAGGTGTGGTGGCTCACACCTGTAATCCCAGCACTTTGAGAGGCTGAAGCTACTAGGTCACCTGAGGTCAGGAGTTCAAGACCAGCCTGGCCAAAATGGTGAAACCTCATCTCTACTAAAAATACAAAAATTAGCCTGACGTGGAGGCGTGTACTTGTAGGCCCAGCTACTCGGGAGGCTGAGGCAGGAGAGTAGCTTGAAACCAGGAGGGGGAGGTTTCAGTGAGCCAAGATTATGCCACTGCACTCCAGCCTGGGTGACAGAGTGAGATTCCATCTCAAAAAAAAAAAAAAAAGGATAAGAAAAAAAACATTCTGGTCATCACATAATTTATAGACTCATATGCAGACTTATATTCATTCCCTCGTTAAACACTGTGTACTGTATGTAAGACACTATGAAACAGGCAAAGTCCCTTCTCTCTTGGAGGGCTTGTATATTTATGTTACTTAATAAAGCCCTCATCATGTCCTTCATTTTGCCATTGCTTAAAAGATTCACTGCTGTAAATTTAAGCCATGTGTATTCCTACAGCCAGGTCTTAAAGGAAATAAGAGCTATAAAATGAGATTTCAGGCCAGGCACAGTGGCTCATGCCTGTAAATCCCAACACTTTGGGAGGCCGAGGCAGACAGACTGCCTGAGCTCATGGGTTTGTGACGAGCATGGGCAACATGGTGAAACCCAATCTCTACTAAAATACGAAAAATCAGCCAAGCGTGGCAGTATGCACATGTAGTCCCAGCTACTTGGGAGGCTGAGGCAGAATTGCTTGAACCCAGGAGGCAGAGGTTGCAGTGAGCCAAGATTGTACCACTGCACTCCAGCCTGGGCAACAGAACGAGACTCCATCTCAAAAAAAATAAAATAAATAAAATAAGATTTCAAAATGATGTCTGCCTTCCCTGATGTCAACTAATTGCATAATTTACCTCCATTTATACCTCCTTTCTTCTACATGCAATAAAGAATCCCGCTCTGAAACCTTTTCCTTATCTTTAATGTTCAAAGGAAATTTAAACAATACTCCTTTAACACTTAAAGGATGTTTTGCTTATGGAAAAAGTGCATCTTAAAAATATACAGTGAGTAGGAGAAGCACAACAACTAAGATGTGGTACAGAAAGGACAACAGGTAAATATATCAGAATATACAGGTGGACATCAATCACCATACAGTTTCTGAGTCCTCCATTTTAAAATATATTTTAATGTATATATTTAGATTAGTTTCAGCTGTTAAGGGATCTACATATTTGAGGTGAAAAAAGTCTTTTCCATTGCTGTTTAAGCTGGGTTTTACTAGGAATGTCTAAAAACCATTTGAAGCCTTGATAACTTTTATTATAAAGTCTTAGTCTATTTAACTGTTACTGTCTTTGATTTCAATGTCCTACCACCTGCAGAGTGTGAATTCTAGGAACATGCGTATGTTAAGAAAGTCTGAAGCAACTAGTAGAATGTATGTTTAATAAAAGTCAATTAAGACCTTCTACAGGCAGGGTGACAACTTGCTAAGAAACTGTGATAAAGACAGATCAGCTCCAACAAAGCAAAATAGAAACTTAACTATCATTAACTTTGAAATTAATGCCGCAAAACAGAAACTACCTTCTGGCTAATTTGCCTAACAGTTTCATGATCCACAAATGTTTCTCTACAGAAATAGTCAAGAAAATTCTTAGCAGAGAACATGATACTATATTCTCCTGTTTTCCTGCCATGTCACTAACCATACTCCTCAATCTCCCAGGCTGTCTCCTACTCATCCTCCCCACCTATGTATGCTAGAATGGCCCCAGTGCTCAATCATTGAGTGTCCTCCTCTCTTTTCTATCTACACTCAACCCTTAAGTGGCTTCATCTAATTTCATGGCTTTAAATTCACACCTATAGTGCAGATCTTCCTGAGAGATGTCTTGTCTATGTGACATCTCCATCTGAATGTCTAATGGACACATCAAACTTAGTATGGCCTAATCTGAACTGAACCCCAGTCTGATTCTCCATCAGTCTTCCTATTTCAGGAGAGAAGCTTACAGTTGTTCAGTCCAAAAACCTTGGAGTCATCTTTGATCACTTTCTTTGAATCATATTCATAGAATTCCTAAATATCCATACAAGTTATCAGCAAATATTGTTGGCTCTACCTTCATCATCTATCTAGAATGAGTCCTTTCTGATACTTCACCAAGCCAACAGCATCTCTTACCTTAAACACTTTTTTTTCAGACGGTCTCCCTCTATTACCCAGGCTGGAGTGCAGTGGGGTGATCTCAGCTTACTGCAACCTCTACCTCCTGGGTTCAAGCAACTCTCCTGCTTCAGCCTTCAAGTAACTGTGGTGGCGTGTGCCACCACACCTGGCTAATTTTTGTATTTTTAGTAGAGGTGAGATTTCACCATATTGGCCAGGCTGGTCTTGGACTCCTGACCTCAAGTGATCCACCTGCCTCAGCCTTCCAAAGTGCTAGGATTACAAGTGTAAGCCACCACACCCAGCCTCTCACCTCAAATACTAAAAGAGTTCCCTAACTTGTCTCTTGTCTCTACCCCTCCCCTTTTATAGTCTACCCAACATGGCAGCCACAATAGCTTTTAGAAGGTACATCAGATCTTGTCATTACTCTGCCCAAAACCTTCCAGTGCTTTCCCATCCCAGAGTTAAAAGTCTAACTACTGCATGAGGCCCTATATAATCTCCCCTGTTCTTTCTCTTTGATCTTACCTACTACTCTCCCTCTCCCTCAGCTCCAGCCATACTGGACTCCTTGCTGTTACCAGCACAAACTAGGGACTGTCCCACTCAGGGTGTTTGCACCTGCTATTTCTTCAGGGGTGGAAAAAACGAATGTGTTTTGTCACCTGCTGTCACAGCCTGCAATGCTGTGCCCCTAGGTGATCCATTTGGCCTACTTCCTCACCTCCTTCGAGGCTCTGTTCAAATGCCACCCTCCCTGTGAGACCTTTCCTAACCATCTTATTTAAAATCACAACCCCACCATCCCACCACTCTGCTGGCATGTCCCTGAATCTACTCCCCCACTTTATTTTTCCTCAGAGCACTCATTAACATCTGGAGAACTATATACAGTGGGCACTCTACGTGGAATCTGCATCCACAGATTCAACCAAGCACAGATTGCAAATGTAGTTAGGCCTACAATGGTTGTATCAGTACTGAACATGTGCAGACTTTTTTCTTGTCATTATTTCCTAAAGAAGACAGTATAACAACTATTTACATAACATTACAATGTAATAGGTATTATAAGTAATCTAGAGATGACAAAGTATGCAGGAAAATGTTCATACGTTATATATAAATACAACACCATTTTGTTATGAGACTGGAGCATCCGAGGATTTGGTGCTACACTCTAAAATCCATCCCCCATGGATGGGGGGGGAGGGATAATTGTATTTTCATTATCTGTTTACACTAGAACGTATGCTCCATGATGGCAGGGATTTCTGACTGCTTTCTTCACAGCTGTCCCCAGTGCCTAAAAAACAGACTACAGATAGACGCTTTCAAAACTATTTGTTGGATGAATGATACTGAAATACTACCAGGGAAAATACATTATTACCTGAATACATTAAATATTATGAGAAGCAGAAATCCCAATTACCCACATTCACATAGTTTTGCAAAAGGAGACATCATAGTTTGCTTCTTAAAATGCATTAATATCTAATTTTTGCTTTTGTTAACATAATTTGCATTGTCCCTAAAGAGTCCTAGGTCACACCTAAAAGGTACTGTTTTAGCTTCAGTAGGCAAATGGAGAAGAAAAAATACAGGCTTTTTTCCTTTCATCAGTCATCACTGACAGAAGGCCTCCAAGTGACCCTGGCGCCACAAATGTTCAGGATGTTTAGGGAATAAAGGAGTCTAAAAAATAAGAATATCCCTTCACCAATCTCAAGAGAGGAATCTCTCCAAATATTTCTGCAGACTTTTTCTTTGTATCCTTTAACAAAGCCATTCTTAACACGTACATGAAATCTTAGTTGAAGAAACAATGTGATTACATAATTACACATACAGAAAAACCTGGTACCCTATTCTCTACAAAATTTTAACTAAAACTAGACTAACAATTTTTGTTGAAAATGTTTTGTATTTCTACCTCCAAAGAATATGAAAAAAAAAAAAAAAGAATGTTTTACTGTGAAGCTAAGAAAAAGCTAAGACGTGGGTTGGTGGGGACTGTTATTTTAAGGCTTAACAGTTTTGTTTACTATTGTTTATTATTTAATGTATTCTTCCCAGCTCCCCCCACCCCCACCAAAGGGAAAGTGAAAAATTCACGTTGGTGCAATCAATAAGGAATCATTGGTCCAAAGGAAGTTGTTCTGAAAGGCTATGACCTAAGTCTTTTGCACGGACACAAAGTTCAGGCAGTAGATGTCACCTGTCTCACCCATTTAAAGACAACAACAAATCAAGATTCAGATCCCGCGGAGGCAAGCAGAAAGGAACAGGCGTGAAAAATGAAATCAGCGGTTTCTCCCCGGCCTGCTCCCGACACTGCGCACTCCGCCGCCCCCCGCCCCCCTTCCCGCGCCCCCCGCATCGCCCTTTAACTGCCCCTTTTCCTGGCGTCGTTTCCCCAGCATAGCCCAGCACTGCGCCATCAAACGAGTCAAGAGAAGGGACCCGTGCCCCTCCAGGAAAACCAGATACTAACACACGGTGCACCCAACTGAGTTTAAACTCGGGAGCAGTGTAGGCAGTGTCAACACAGCGCAGTGATATGTCCCGAGCGTCCAAAGGTCCCCGCCAGCTCCCCAGACGCGACCAAATCCACAGGATTCCAAAAGGTGACTTGGCCGGCATCGCAGAGCCGGAGGCGGCGCAGAGGAAAGAGTCCAGGATGAAGTCCGACCGGCCCCAACCAGCCCCGCGCTCGCTCGCACTGCCACCGGCGCCTCCGCGGATGCTACCAGCGGCTGGAGCCGAGCCGGGTCCGACTCCCCCTCCCCCGAAGAGGCCCGAGCGCGGCGTCACGTGCGGGGCCGAAACTTCCCGGCCGGGGCGGGAAGGCAGGCGGGTGGGAGACAGGCGCCGCGGCCGGGGGACAGCCCGCACGCCCGGTGAGTCACAGGCCGCCTCCGCGTGCGGCTACGGGATAAGGGGCCGGCGCCCCAGGCGGGGGCCGTGCCTTTGGGGCCACCCCCGCGCCCGTTATTAATAACCCAGCGCCCGGAGGCGAAAGCCCCTGGTGGGCGCAGCCGCACAGCCCGCATATGGAATAAATAACAATGTCATTAAATCGCGCCCGAGCGCCCGTTCGGCCAGAGAGCGACGGGGGGCGCCGCCAGGAGCTGACTTTGTCTGGATCCCGCGCCCCGGAGGGGACCCTGCACCGCCGCAGCCCTGGCCTTACCCGCCAGCTCGTCAGGCTCCAGCCCGCTGTCCGCGTCGATCCCGCACAGCACGAAGTAGTGCGCGAAGCGGCAAGCGGCCGGGGAGGAGCCGGAGCCCGAGCCCTGGCCGGGCGTCGCGCCGCTCCCGCTCATCTCGGCCGCGCTGCTGCAGTGGCCGCCGCCGCCGCCCGAAAAGGCTTTCTGTGGAGGCTGCCGCCACCGCTCCGGCTGAGGTCTCTGCTCCCGCCCTAGGGCGACACTGGCGCGCCCATGGCCGCGCAGCTGCCGCTCACCGCCGCAGCCGGCCGCCTCGCTCCGAGCGGGGGAAGCGGCCGCGGGCTCGCGCGCGGCGGGTCCAGAGCCCGACCGGGTGGGGGAGGGGCGCCGGGGGAGTGTCGGCCTGAGAGGCCCGCGCCGCCGCAGCTGCGCTTGCGAGCTGAGAGCCGCCGCGTCTGGCGCCCGCGGGTCAGCTGAGCGGCGCTCAGGCTGTGGGAGCGCAGGGCGGGCAGGGACGCCGAGGTTCGGCGCGTGCGACAGCGAGGGGTGGGGGAGCGCGCTCGCGAGGCCCGGGGGCGCGCGCTTCTACCGTGAGCGCGCACCCAGCGGGCGTGGAGGCCAAGCCTGGCGCGGGGCCGCCTTGGTGCCCGCCGGCCCCGGCTGCGGTCAGGCTTGGAGGGCGGTCCTGCGCACACCCCCTCCTCGACCTGGCCAGCCGATAAGAGGGCTAGCCTCAGCCTGGGGGGGCAGTCTTCTAAAGGGGATGTCACCCATCCTAATTTTTCTTAATGCAGCTTTGGGGAAGGTGAACAGCCGCTCTGAGATCATTTCGCATAACGGTCTGAACCATCGTCTTTTAAACTGTGACCTGTGTCGGGAGTGCCTGTCTCACTTAAGGCCCTTCCATCCCCCAGCCCTCGCCCCATTTTATAGGCCATCCTTCCTCAGTGACTTGGTGACAAGTCAACGGTGAGGGGGAAAAATCACAACACAACTCAATAGCCACAAAGCCTTGAGACTTCTAGAAGGAGTGCAGTCAGCAACCCCCGCCTTCTGTCATTTATCCTGACATTTTCCAGGTCAGTGTAAATAACCAAGGCTCTCCAGTTCCGCAGCCCTGGGCCCGTCTGATGTTATCGGCCCTCCCCACTGGTATAATCGGAGGCTAACGCAGCAGGAATTAGACCCTAAACTCTGCTCCTCAGAAGGGCACAGCTTTCTTGCCCTGCTCACCTCTGGTTTTTTGTTTGTTTGTTTGTTTTTGAAAGAAAACTGGTTGGGCTCAATGGCTCACATCTGTAATCCCAACACTTTGGAGAGCCCAGGTGGGAAGATCACATGAGATCAGGAGTTCAAGACCAGCCTGGGCAATATACGGAGACTCTGTCTCCATCTAAGTAAATATAAAATTTATTTATTTAAAAAATTTTTTTGGTGGGGGGACCGAGTCTCGCTCTGTCACCAGGCTGAACCTCCCCCTCCTGGGTTCAAGGGATTCTCTTGTCTCAGCCTCCCATGTAGCTGGGATTACAGATCTGTACCACCACACCCAGCTAATTTTTGTGTTTTTAGTAGAAATGGGGTTTCACCATGCTGGCCAGGATGGTCTCGATCTCCTGACCTCGTGATCCACCCGCCTCCGCCTCCCAAAGTGCTGGGATTACAGGCATGGGCCACTGCACCCGGCCTAGAAAATTTTTTTTGAGAGACAGGGCCTCACTATATTGCCCAGGCTTCTCTGAAACTCCTGGGCTCAAGCGATCCTCCTGCCTTGGTTTCTCAAAGTGCTAGGATTACAGGCATGAGCCAGTGCCCCGGCCATGTAAGTAAAAATAAAACTTAAAAAATAGAAAACTGAATCTAGTTCATCTCCACATGGCCACCCTTCTACACCACTCCCTGGTTTCTTCTTTGGGGATCTGGGATATCTACCACTGGTAATATACATAAGCAAACATTCCAGAGAGGTTGTCTGAGAGAACCCCAATTATTTGACTGAATAATCTTCTTTTTTTTTTTTTTTTTTTCTTTTTTTTTTTGGGGAAGAATTTCACTCTTGTTACCCAGGCTGGAGTGCAATGGCGCGATCTCGGCTCACCGCAACCTCCGCCTCCTGGGTTCAGGCAATTCTCCTGCCTCAGCCTCCTGAGTAGCTGGGATTACAGGCACGCACCACCATGCCCAGCTAATTTTTTGTAGTTTTAGTAGAGACGGGGTTTCACCATGTTGACCAGGATGGTCTCGATCTCTTGACCTCATGATCCACCCGCCTCGGCCTCCCAAAGTGCTGGGATTACAGGCTTGAGCCACCGAACCTGGCCAATAATGTTCTTCTTGAAAGATACATGTACATGCATACCATCATTTAATGTCTCTTGTGTCTTCGCTTTCTCTTTCTTCAGTTTTGAAATAGAAGAGGCTGGCAGTGGTGGCTCAGGCCTGTAATCCCAGCACTTTGAGAGACCACGGTAGAAGGAGCACTTGAGTCCAGGAATTCAAGACTAGCCTGGGCAACATAGTGAGACCTTGTCTCTATAAAAAATAAAATGAAGCCGGGTGCAGTGGCTCAAGCCTGTAATCCCAGCACTTTGGGACGCCAAGGTGAGATAATCAGTTGAGGTCAGGCGTTTGAGACCAGCCTGGCCTAGTTTTTAGTGAAACTCCATCTCTACTAAAAAATAAATAAATAATTTTTAATTAATAAAATAATAAAATATAAGAAGAATCAGGAAATCAGAGTGAGCCACAGTCTGGATAATTGACCTTTTGCTCCTATTGTACCCTGTACTTCTTCAAAACACTTGTAATGACTTTTCTGTGTCTTCTTAGCTGTGCTGTAAACTTCACAGAGCAAGAATTGGACTCTGTGGCTCTTTGCTTTTCTGGTGTCTAGCAGAACTCTGGTCCCACCTAGCCCCTCAATTTATATTTGAGTGATGAAAGGATGGTTATCTAGATAACAACAGGTTGTTGATGCTACTAGGAAAATATACAAACTTTAATATCTGTAACATTTTTAAAAAAATAAGCCCCGGGCCGGGCATGATGACTCACGCCTGTAATCCCAGCACTTTGGGAGGCCAAGGGGAGACAGGGCAGATCACCTGAGGTCAGGAGTTCAAGACCAGACTGGCCAACATGGTGAAACCCTGTCTCTAGTAAAAATACAAAAATTAGCCAGGCATGGTGACAAGTACCTGTAGTGCCAGTTACTCAGGAGACTGAGGCAGGAGAATGCCTTGAACCCAGGAGGCAGAAGCTGTAGTGAGCCAAGATCACACCACTGCACTCCAGCCTGGGCAACAGAGCAAGACTCCATCTCAGAAGAAAACAAACAAGGAAAAACAAAAACAAAGAACTTGGTCAAACACTCAGAATTGTTTCTTTCCACAGAAATCTGTAGTAAAAGACAAAAGATGCATACGACCTGAAGAGAAACGAGGGTATGTAACCTGATTGTGAATATGTTAATTACTTTTATACAATATTGCTTTTCCTCATGTAAACAGTACTGAAATGCACAAAATGTCACTTGTAAGGAAGGAAGTGCCTGGGTACCTGTTTCTCCTATCTTTGGTGGTAGCTTCTTACAGAATGTTTGTTAGACTCCAAGCTAATCAAACAAACACAGTAAAAACCTGATTTACTGTTTGCACTAGCCAAGAAACATGTTATTTAAAAAAAATTTTTTTTGAACAGTAACTGATTTATGAGCTTGTAAACCCCACATTAATATTTTTAAGGTGAAAGAAAAAAAAACTAAAAAAAAAAAGAAAAAACAAAACAAATATTTTTAAGGTGAAAAAAATTGAATCCCTAACAAACAATGCATGCAAATAAAATATACTAATCTCATAAAAATAGAATTCCTGAACTCTTTTCTAAAGCTTTTAAGAGAATAGTCACACATTATAAAATCAAACACTGATTTGAAAATATCCGTATACTTTTCTAATTATCACTTCAGGATGACTCTGTGTAAGTATATTCTGCATTAAGCTACAATGAAACCAAGTTAAAAAGATACTCATGAATTAGCTATGTATCATTGTATGCAGATTGTCCTCTAAAATAGTGACGTAGATATAAATTAGCTAAGGGAACAAAAATCTGAGCAATGATCTGCTGTCTCCAAAGGACTCACTGGTAAAGCCTCAAATGGACGACATGGCATGCTTGGGATAGCTGAGCCCTGCCATAGTCTGCAAAAGTGGAGGAATGAGAGATTGATAGCGCTGCTAAGCTGGTGGCAAATGGTGACTCTGACTACTGGTAAAATGTGACTGGAGTGTGGTGGTGAAGAATGGTGTTGACAAGGATTGTCGTGGCATCAGAAGAGGAAAATAACCTCTCCCCTCCTTAACACGATTTAAATATTTTGGAGGGTACACTCTCCCTCGTTATATTGCTACTTCTCAATCCCTTACAGCCCTCTTTTTTTGGGAGTGGGCAGGTCACTCACCCAGGCTGGAGAGCAGTGGCACAATCTCAGCTCACTGCAGCCTGCACCTCCCTGGCTCAAGTGAACCTCCCACCTCAGCCTCCTGAATAGCTGGGATCACCCACAGGCGTGTGCCACCACACCCAGCTAGTTTTTTGTATTTTTGATAGAGACAGGGTTTTACCCTGTTGCCCAGGCTGGTCTCAAACCCCTGGGCTCAAGCGATACACCTGCCTCAGTCTTCCAAAATGCTGGGATTATAGATGTGAGCCACCTTAGAACCCCCTCTTACCCCTTGTTGTTAACCACTTTTTACTTACTACCTATAAGACAATCTGCTTAATGTTACTCTAGCTTTAATGTCCTTATTTGTCCAGTGGAGATCAAAATTAAGTTATTATAAAGTTTGAAGGAAATTGTACATATAGAGTGCTTAGCACAGTCCCTAGCACACAGAAAGTATTCAATATCTGTAAGTCATTGTTTCTGTGTGCCAAGCACTGAGCTAAACATTTTAACATACTATATCTCATTATTTTGATTTTTTTTTTTTTTTTTTTGAGACAGGGTATCTCTCTGTTGCTCAGGCTGGAGTGCAGTGGTGTGATTTTTTTTAAAGTAGTAACAGGTACATAGGTAACCAAAGTATAGAGCTTCTTTGGTGAATCTTCATCCTCATTACGTTTTCTGGACAACTGCACAGGGATGCGGGATGGGACATTTCTTAATCCTTTTGTCCAGACAGCATTGTTAGGCCTGGTATCAATGCACACATCTGTAGTTCCCATGCCTTTCATGGCAAATTCCCATATCTTGTTGAATACCCGAGGGGCACACTTCTTGAAGCCAACTCCATGAATGCCCTTGTGAATGTTGGTATATGCTCAGGTCACCAGCTTGTTGATGGTAGAACTGTAATTCTTCTCGCCACCCTTCTTTGCAGGAGGCATTCTGAGGGGCCCAAGTTGGAAAGGAAGAGTGTGAGGGATTGCGGGAAAAGGGCAGTGGTGCAATTATAGCTCACTGCAGACTCCATCTTCTGCAGTGAGAAGAGACTCAACTACAGGCACATACCACCATGCCTGGCTAATTATTTATTTTATTTTATGTTTTGAGACAAGGTCTCACTCTGCCACCTAGGCTGGAGTGCAGTGGCACAATCACGGTTCACTGGAGCCTCCACTTCCTGGGCTCAAATAATCCTCCCACCTGTCAGCCAGTCCTCCCACCTGAGTACCAGAACCACAGGCATAAGCTATCATGCTGGGCTAATGTTTGTGTTTTTTGTAAAGTCAGGATTTCACCATGTTGGGCAGGCTGGTCTCGAACTCCTAGGCTCAAGTGATCTGCCTGCCTTGGCCTCCCAAACTGCTGGGATTACAGGCGTGAGCTACCACACCCGGCCAATTTTTTTATTTTTATTTTTAGTAGAGATGGGGTCTTCATACATTGCCCAGGCTAGTCTCGAATTCCTAAACCCAAATGATCCTCCTGCCTTGGACTCCCAAAGTGCTGGGATTACAGGCATGAGCTACCGCGCCCAGTCATGAAAATCAATCCAAGACGACCAGCACTTCTTGCGTAGCACTTCAGAATACAACAGGTCATGATCACTTATAATCGGATAGGGCCAATGGAGATATGCAGACCCTAGTTCCAGGCCCACTCAGTAAGTGTGATAAATACTGAGAGGGGCATAGGGGGTTGGGGTTACTGAGCCTGTGCTGTGTTGACAAGTGTGGCAGTCAAACTTTGCATCCAGATTGGGCCACAATCTCTAGATGGTGTCTACACAGTCAGCAAAAGGGGCCCTAAGATTTAGTTGTTGCAAATGGTCACAGAACGGAGCATCCAAGGCACCTGGCATTCAGAAGTCCAGGGAAGAAGGGCACGGTGGCTCCCACCTGTAATCCCAGCACTTTGGAAGGCTGAGGCAGGTGAATCACCTGAGATCAGGAGTTTGAGACCAGCCTGGCCAACATGGCAAAATTCCATCTCTACTAAAAATACAATAATTAGCCAAGCATGGTGGCACACCCCTATAACCCCAGCTACTCGTCTGAGATGGGAGAATTGCTTGAATCCAGGAGGTGGAGGTTGCAGTGAACTGAGATTGCGCCACTGCACTCTAGCTTGGGAGACAGAGTGAGACTCTGTCTCCAAAAATTAAATAAAATAAAAATTTCAGGCTGGTGTGGTGGCTCACGCCTATAATCCAGCACTTTGGGAAACCAAGGCAGGCAGACAACCTGAGGTCAGGAGTTTGAGACCAGCATGACCAACATGGAGAAATCCCATCTCTACTAAAAATACAAAATTAGCTGGGCATGGTGGCACATGCCTATAATTCCAGCTACTCAGGCGGCTGAGACAGGAGAGTCGCTTGAACCCGGGAAGTGGAGGTTGCAGTGAGCTGAGATTGCACCATTGCACTCCAGCCTGGGTAACAAGAGTGAAACTTTGTCTCAAAAAAATGATAATAATAATAAAATTCCAGGCAAGCAACCTCAGAAAGCTTATCAAGGAGTCACAGGTTCTCTAGTTGGAATAAGAAGTCAAGAGGATATAGTGGGTTGAATTGTGTCCCCAAAAAGGTGTGTCCAAGTCCTAATCCCTGGTGCCTGACCTGTGAATGTGATCTTATTGAGAAATAAAACCTTTGCAGATGTAACTGAGGATCTCATCTTGAGATCCTTAATGCAGTGTGATTATAGCTGAGTGGGCCCTAAACCCAGTGACTGGTGTCCTTATAAGAAAAGGGAGATTTGAGATATTGAGACACACAGGTGGGGAAGATCATGTGAAGACAGAGACAGAGCATGGAATGTTGTAGCCACAAGCTAAGGAGTGCCAAAAGTGTTGCCAGCAGACACCAGAAGGTAGGAGAGAGGGAGGGAATGGACTCTCCCTGGGGGCCTCCGGAAGGAATCAGCCCTTCTGACACCTTGGTTTAGCCTTGTGGCATCTAAAACTGTGAGAAAATTAATTTCTGTTCTTTAAACCACCAAGTTTGTAGTAACTGGTTGCAACAGCTCTGGTAAATTAATACAGAGGGGAACCTGCAAGGGCCCAGTCTGAAAAAGGAGCTGGAGACCAAGGTAGGTTACCAGCACGGAACCCAAGATACTCGGATGAGGGCTCCTGGAGAGAGACACTCGCATGTACGGTAGAAACTCGATTCTAATGACCTAGGCACAATGACAAAGTCTAAATTAAAAAGGCATGGACAGGACTCGGTAAAAGGTCTAGATTTGAAGCAGAAAATGGGTCAGGAATAGGCCTAAAAATCAACACAAATATCTTCATTTACGAGAAGGCAAAGCTCTAAAGAGACCAGAAGCTGAAACAGGGTAGTGTTTTGTTTTGTTTTGTTTGTTGTTGTTGTTTTTTAAATAGAGATGAAGTCTTGCTGTATTGCCCAGGCTGGTCTCAAACTTGTGGGCTCAAGCAATCCTACCACCTCAGCTTCCCAAAGTGCTGGGAATACAGGTGTGAGACACCACACCCAGCAGGTTATAAAAGGTCAATCAACAACTTCCTCTTTTTTCCCTAAGATTGGAACCAATTGAGAAATTGGAAGCAATTGAGAAATAAGATATAGGATGCCAACAGATGGAGAGCAAGCTCTATTATTAAATATAGCCTCTGTTAATGCAAAAGCTGGCTGGGCGTGGTGGCGGAGGTTGTGGTAAGTGGAGATAGTACCACTGCACTCCAGCCTGGGCAACAGAGCGAGACTCCCTCTTACAAAAGCTAAAGCTGATCTGAAGAAACAGCAGGTCTGTGAGCATACCTGTGACCGAGAAGATTTGCTACATTACTTTCCATCCCTCCAATCTTCTCTTCCTGCTGACCAAACCCTAACTCAGGCCACAGAAGGGGATATTTGAATATGCAGAGCATCTACATTTAGTTCAGTATTCCTGTCCCATGTAAGCCCCAGGTGGAAAGAAAATAGAATACTCATCAATGCTTGCTGCCTTTAATTAGATTAGCACCATCCAATGGAGAAATAAAGACTATGAATACTTTGCTAACCCAGCAGGCAGGGGAGGGGTGAAATAGGGGCCAACGGTGTTACCCCTATTTCATGTAAAAGTCCCTCTACATGGAAACATGAGGCAAGAGGAAAGAAAGTTCTTCCCTAATAGGTGGCTGTTTAATCAGAATCCATCCCCTCCTCCTTCACTGTGTAGTGTTCATGTTGTTCCGATGAGATTGGGCTTACACCTAGCTCTAGGGTGAGTTATTTTTGAGACTGAGTTTCGCTCTTGTTACCCAGGCTGGAGTGCAATGGCGAGATCTCGGCTCACCGCAACCTCCGCCTCCTGGGTTCAGGCAATTCTCCTGCCTCAGCCTCCTGAGTAGCTGGGATTACAGGCACCTGCCACCATGCCCAGCTAATTTTTTTGTATTTTAAGTAGAGATGGGGTTTCACCATGTTGACCAGGATGGTCTCGATCTCTTGACCTCGTGATCCACCCGCCCCGGCCTCCCAAAGTGTTGGGATTACAGGCATGAGCCACCGCGCCGGCCTCTAGGGTGAGTCTTTGGTGAACCTGTGCTCCTTGTAAGAGTTACTGACTCAGGGATGAACAATTATCCTAAGCTGGTCTAATTAGGATGAGGTTCAGAACTTTTGTTTCATAGTTGGAGAGAGGAACATCCTCTTCTCACCTGGGGCGTAAATAGGATATATACAGTCACTAAATTACTGGTAGCCTTAAAAGGAAAACCAGGACAAGGATGGAGCCAATATACAGAATGGAGCAGAGCCAAGGATATCACTGAAAAGTAGATTATATTATGAACTCTGGCTCAAATCATAGAGGAAGCCTACTCAATATCTGGAATTTGTCAGTAAATGTGAGCCAATGCATTCCTTTAATTGTTTCAACCAATTTGAGCTATTTTCTTTAACTTGCAACCAGTTTACTCTCAAAATAAGGGAATGGTCTCTAAGATCCCTTCCAGTTTTAAAAAAAATTATAAATCTAAAAGGAAAGAAATATATAATTCTATATTCTAGAAAGTCCCAGAACTATCTCTTTTTCTTTTTTAGACAGTCTTGCTCCCTTGCCCAGGCTGCAGTGGTGTGATCTCGGCTCTCTGCAATCTCAGCCTTCCAGGTTCAAGCAATTCTTCTGCCTCAGCCTCCCAAGTGGCTGGGACCACAGGCGCATACCACCATGCCTGGCTAATTTTTGTATTTTTGGTAGAGACAGGTTTTTGCCATGCTGGCTAGGATGGTCTTGAACTCCCAACCTCAGGCGATCTGCTCACTTCAGCCTTCCAAAGTGCTGGGATTACAGGCGTGGACCACTGCACCTGGCCAAACTATCTCTTCTTTTTTTTGAGATGGAGTCTTGCTCTGTCACCAGGCTGGAGTGCAGTGGCAGCAATCTTGGCTCACTGCAACATCCGCCTCCAGGGTTCAAGCGATTCTTCCGCCTCAGCCTCCGAGTAGCTGGGACCACAGGCGCGTGCAATTTTTGTATTTTTAGTAGAGATGGGGTTTCACCATGTTGGCCAAGATGGTCTCGTCTTAACCTTGTGATCACCCACCTCGGCCTCCCAAAATGCCGGGATTACAGGCATGAGCCACTGTGCCTGGCCACGAACTATCTCTTCTTAAGGATGTGACAGTGATCTGCACTAGAGCTTCAGGCAGCTAAGGTAGGCTCTCCTGGAAATCAGTCCATAAGATGAGGAAGAAATCTTAGCAGCCTTCTGCAGAAGAAGGTATTTTCCTGAGTTGGCTAGATTCCTTGTCATCAAATCGAAAACCAAGAGTATATGAAATAGCAATTTAAATGCAGATTTTTCTGTCAAAATTTAGAATACTCATACCCTCTGATTCATTAATTCTGCATCTCAAAATTTCTCCTACAGAAATATGCAAGTAAAGAATATGTGTACAACAACATCCCCTGAAACATTGCTCATTATATTTAAAAAGTGGAAACAATCTTATTTCTACCAATAGGAAATAGGAAGTAGTTAGCTGGGTGTGGTGGCTCACATCTGTAATCCCAGCACTTTAGGAAGCCGGAGGTTCCTTTGAGCCCAGGGGTTCAAGACCAGTCTGGGCAACATGATGAAACTCTGCCTCTATTAAAAATAAAAAGTAAAAAATATTTTTAAAATATTTAAATTATTATTCCTTTAAGAAAGGAAGTGGTTAAATAGATTCTGGTATATTTACACAATGCATGCTAAGAATGAGGTTGCACTGATGGAAAACAATATCTAATATATGGCTGAATATAAAAGGCAAGAAAAATGGCTGGGTGTGGTGGTGCACACCTGTAATCCCAGCACTTTGGGAGGCTGAGGTGGGTGGATCACTTGAGGTCAGGAGTTCAAGACCAGCCTGGCCAACATGGTGGAACCTCATCTCTACTAAAAATACAAAAAAATTCTCTGGGCTTAGTGGTGTGCGCCTGTAGTTCCAGATACTCAGGAGGCTGAGGCAGGAGAATCACCTGAATCCAGGAGGTGGAGGTTGCAGTGAGCCAAGATCATGCACTGCACTCCAACCTGGGCAACAGAGTGGGACTCCATCTCAAAAAAACAAATTGCAAGAAAATAAAAATACATAGTTCCTATTTTTGTGTTACAAATAAACTGTATACCTGTTTGTGCATGAAAACATCTGAACAGCTTCTACTTGTTATTTTTCATATTTCTATATTCTTAAAAACTGACAACAGACATCTGTATCTTTTTGTAATTCAAAACCTTTCTAAGTTCGTGTGTATTTCTGTGAGAAAAGATGATCAACATTGTGAATCATGGCTATTCTTATATAAATCACTCAAATTGGTAACTATTAGAATGACTTATTGAGACTAATTCAAATAACTATACATATATGCATATATATACATGCATGCATAAGCATTCATTAATTACACAATTCTTATAATGCCTATTATATACCAAGGATATATCAATGAATAAAATCCTAGAGATATATAATGCTGCACATATATAGATTCAAAATAGTCTGAAGAGTATAAATAACTGTGAATATTGAAAGGATTAGCCAGGTGTGATGGTATGTGCCTATAACCCCAGCTACTTGGGAGGCTGAGGTGAGAGGCTTGCTTGAGCTGAGGAGTTGCAGGTGGAAGTGAGCTATGATCGCACCACTGCACTCCAGCCTGAGTGACAGAGCAGAGACCTTGTCTCTAAAAAAAATAAAAATAAAAAAGAGAAATGAGACAAAGTATGCATAATTTTCAATCATCAAAAAAATTTTTGGCTACTCAGTGATGAACTTGATTTGATGTTACAAATTTGTAATCTTTCTTAATTCCATCTAAAAACCTTAAGGTTGAATACACTCCATTGGGTAACCAACTGAATAAAGCTATCAGTCTTGATCTGAGTATATTTTGGATCCAGCATCTTTAAACCCTGGCCACATGCCAGACATTGAACCTGAGTTCTGTGTTCCAGACTTCACATGCAAATGAGCGCTCTCTCTCTCTGTCTGTCTTTTTGAGACGGAGTCTCGCTTTGTCACCCAGGCTGGAGTGCAGGGGTGCGATCTCAGCTCACTGCAACTTCCACCTACCAGGCTCAAGTGATTCTCCTGCCTCAGCCTCCCTCGTAGCTAGGAATATGTGTGCCTGCCACCACGCCCTGCTACATACAATTTGTCTTGGTTTTTTTTTTTTTTTTTTGAGACAAGTTCTCGCTCCATCATCCAGGCTAGAGTGCAGTGGTTCTATCATGGCTCACTGCAGCCTCCACCTCCCAGGTTCAAGTGATCCTCCCACTCAGCCTCCTGAGTAGCTGGATCACAGGAATGTGCCAGCACACCCAGCTAATTTTTGTGTTTTGTTTGTTTTTTGTAGAGACTGAGTTTCACCATGCTGCTCAGGCTGGTCTCAAACTCCTGGACTCAAGTGATCTGCCCGCCTCAGCCTCGTAAAGTGTTGGGATTACAGGCATGAGCTATGGAGGCTGGCCTTCACATACAATTTCTAACACCTCTTTTAAATCACATAAATCTCACTCATCTATTCTTTTCCACATTGAATTCATAGGCACTTGTAACTGGTGCCACACATTTAGTATTGAAATATTATTCCAGGTATATTAATTGTTTTAGTCTGTTTGGGCTGCTATGACAAAATGCCATAAACTGAGTGGCTTATAAACAACAGAAATTTATTTACTGTAGTCTGGAGGCTGGGTAGTCCAAGGTGCCAGCAAATTCATTGTCTGATGAAGGCCAGTTTCCTGGATGATAAATGACACCTTCTTACTGTGTCCTCACATGGTGAAAGAAAAGAGCTAGCTCTCTTGGGATCTCTTTTATAAAGGCACTAATCCCATTGATAAGGTCCTCGCCTTCATGACCTAATCATCTCCCAAATGCCCTACCTCCTAATGCCTCACATTGGGGGTTAGGATTGCAACATGTGCATTTAGGGAAGACACAAACATTCAGACAATAGCATTGATCCTTTATTCCTCCTTGTGCAGCTAAGAGCTTCCGGAGATGGGGAGCTGTTTTCTCTCTCACATTCACACATCATATACTTTCAGAAAATTGATTGACTAAATGCATCCCTCAGCCTCCCAAACAAAGATAATATATCTACTCTAAAAATAGAACACAGATCCTCCATGTTTTTTAGTCATAATCAATATGACTGTTCATAAGGCAATTATTTTAAGTTTAGCAATATAGCCATAATCCCATCACTCAATTAGGTTTGAAATCTTAGAAACGTCAGGATGTTTATTTGCCTTAGCTCCCTTCTAAGCAGACATCATCCTCCAAGCCTATATCCCCCTCCACAGGCATCATTTATAGGAAACAATGTTAGCTTACATAATAGTTTTTGGAAAATGTTTTGGAAAGTACCAATTCTGTTTTAGGAAAACTATGGACTCTCCCTCCTCTCTCTTAAGAATTCTTCTCTTGTGACTATTTCCTTTAACTTCAGACTCAAACAATGATTAAAGATGGCAAGTAAAATGCCAGGAGAAAAGCCTATTTAATTGTACTGTTGGAATAATTGTTCCTGACTTCTAGCTTGCCCGTTGTAATTTTGGGGGGGAAGGAAAAAAATTAATATCAGACTCCAACAATCTCCAAATGAGTCAAAATTATAATCTGGTGAGTGCCTATTTAAAGTAACAGGATCCAAGGCAACATAAGAGGCTTAATTTTGGCTATGCATGTTATTACTAAGAGTAGGAGAGAGCATTATCTAGCAGTGAAAAGCCAGGAGCATGAATCAACCACTTTAGATTTATACTCCCCTTTAGAGTTTGAGATGGATAAAATAACTTTATGTCCCTGTGTTTAGCTTTTCTATCCTTAATATATAAGCAAACTCTCTATCACTTGGCAAAATTGTTGTCTATCCAAGCTGAAAAAAAATCAAGCTCCTCAAACAGGTTGATTAGTAAATAAACGGCCCAACACAAAAGGGTGATCTCAATTTTTAATTTTTTTTATTTTTTAAATTGACAGATAAAATTTTATGTATTTACTGTGTATGACATGTTTTGAAGTACATATATATGGTATAATGACTAAATCTAGCTAACATATACATTACGTCTAATCTCAATTTAAATTGAAGCAATCATATTTTTCTTTTTCTTTTTTTGAGATGGAGTCTCCCTCTGTCACCCAGGCTGGAGTGCAGTGGCGAGATCTTGGCTCACTGCAACCTCCACCTCCTGGGTTCAAATGATTCTCCTGCCTCAGCCTCCCCAAGTAGCTGTGACTACAGGCACATGCCACCATGCCCAGCTAATTTTTTTGTATTTTTAGTAGAGATGAGGTTTCATCAAGTTGGCCAGGCTGGTCTTGAACTCTTGACCTCAGGTAATCTGCCCGATTCAGCCTCCCAAAGTGCTGGGATTATAGGCATGAGCCACCATGCCCGGCCATATTTTTCTTTTTCTATTTTCAACTTTAAAGAATACATTAAGTAGAGACACGGTCTCACCATGTTGTCCA
This sequence comes from Sapajus apella, assembly GCF_009761245.1. Lineage (NCBI taxonomy): Eukaryota > Metazoa > Chordata > Mammalia > Primates > Cebidae > Sapajus > Sapajus apella. The sequence goes on from NW_022437006.1 coordinate 351,910, forward strand.
GGCTGGTCTCAAACTCCTGGGCTCAGGCAATCCTCCTGCCTCTGCCTCCCAAAGTGCTGGAATTATAGACAGCCACTGCACCTGGCCCATATTTTTCAAAAGTGAAATTTTGCAGGCACCTGTAGTCCCAGCTACTCAGGAGGCTGAGGTGGGAGGATTCCTTGAGTCCAGGAGTTCAAATCCAGCCTGACAACATAGCAAAACCCCATCTCACAAAGAAAAAAAAGGCCAGACACGGTGGCTCACACCTGTAATTTCAGTACTTTGGGAGGCCGAGGCAGGCAGATCACCTGAGGTTGGATTTCAAGACCAGCCTAGCCAACGTGGTGAAACCCTGTCTCTACTAAAAATACAAAAATTAGCTGGGCATGGTGGTGGGTGCCTATGATCCCAGCTACTTGGGAGGCTGAGGCAGGAGAATCACGTGAACCTGGGAGGTGGGGGGTGAAGTGAGCTGAGATCGCGCCATTGCACTCCAGCCTGGACAACAGGAGTGAAACTCTGTCTCAAAAAAATGTGATTTTCTTCACATTTTCTTTTACTTAGCTTACTTTATTGCAAGAATACAGTATATAACACATATAACATACAAAATATGTGTTAATTGACTGTTTATGTTATCCATAAGGCTTGTGCTCTGCCATAGGTTATTAGTAAAGTTTAAGGGGAGTCAAAAGTTAAATGCAAATTTTCTGCTTGAGGAAAGGTCAGTCCCCCTAAACCCCATGTTAAACGTTCAAGAGTCAACTGCAATTCAAGCTATACATTTTAATTTTTTTTCTTAACACTAGTAAATACCAGACTGAGAGGACTGAAGGTTTAACACGTTTCAAACATCTTTGCTTGGTCTCCTTAGCTTTTATAACCATTACTAAATGTATGGTTCTTTGTGATTAAATTATTATTATATATGTGATATGAAATAGACTACTGAGCTGGGCACAGTTTCTTATGCCTGTAATCCCAGCAACTCAAGAGGCTAAAGCCAGGGAATCACGTGGGGCTAGGAGTTTGAGACCAACCTGGGCAACATAGTGAGAACCCATCTCAACAACAAAAAAAATACAAAATCTAGCCAGGTTTGGTGGCATGTGCCTGTAGTCCCAGCTACTTGGAAGGCTGAGATGGGCGGGTTGCTGGAGCCTGGAAGGTCAAGGCTGCAGTGAGCCATGATTATGCCACTGCACTCTAGCCTGGGGGGTCAGAGTGAGACTTTGTTTCAAAAAAATACATAAAAATACATAAAAATGAAAAATAGAGATGAATAGAGAAAATAATAGTCAACTCTCAGACACACATTTTGAAATTTTAAGTTATTAAGAACATAAAATTCAAAAAAAAAGAACATGAAATTCAAGCTGAGAATGCCCACTTAAGCCTTTATATAAATTCCCTTTCTACAAACCCATTATAGTTATCTATAAACTGAAGTCATTATAATTACCAGTGAAAAGAGTGAAGAATATCTTACTTAGGGTTATGTACTATATAAGGTATAGCTAGAAATTTTAAAATATGGTGGAGCTACCTTTTCAACATTGTTGGGTAAAAAGCGAGTTCTGGAGACACCTCTAAGATAACATATGGCCAGATTATAATAAAGAAATAAGACAATAACAGAATTTAAAATGTTTAACTTTCAAAAAGTACTGAAAAATGGAAAGCTTATAAGGTTAATATCTTAATGTAGGCACTAAAATATTGTTTGTCTTAGAATGTATTTTAAAATATTATCACTGGCTACAGTGTAGCTACACAAACATAGCAATTAATGTGACAGCAGTTGAGTGTTGAGGCCAAATTAGAGGGAATTATTTATTCTCGCTGCTAAGATTGGAAGTGTATAGGAGGCACCCAGAAGCTACTATAAAAGAGGTTATGGTTAACTACACACCACTTTTTATATTCATCTTGAAATGTACAATTTCACAAAAGTCTTTCAAGAAAAGCAACCCTAAAGCAAGTGAAAGATAGAAAACAATTGCAATCTTGTGTCTTTTTGAACAAACCTCAAATAACTACTGAGATTTTTTTCTTAAACTTTTTGTTATAGAAATTTCCAAATACACACAAAACAGAAAGAACAGAATAATGAGGCCCCATGTATCTATTACCCAGATTCAACATTTATCAACATCTGGCCAATCTATTTCATTTACAACCCCACTGCTCTCAGCCCCTGCACACTAGATTATTTAAAAGCAACTCTTGGTCAGGACATGGTGGCTCATGCCTGTAATCCCATCACTTGAGGTCAAGAGTTGGAGACCACCCTGGCCAATATGGTGAAACCCTGTCTCTACTAAAAATACAAACATTCATGAGGCGTGATGGTGTATGCCTATAATCCTGGGAGGCTGAGGCAGGAGAATTGCTTGAACCCTGGAGGTGGAGATTGCAGTGAGCCGAGATTGAGCCACTGCGCTACATATAGCCTGGGTGACAGTGTGAGACTCCGTCTCAAAAAAAAAAAAAAGAAAGAAATTACCAAATTTAAAATTGAAATAGAAAAATAAATTTAAAAATCAACTGTCAGGCCAGCATGATGGCTCATACCTGTAATTCCAGCACTTTGGGAGGCCAAGGCGGGCAGATTACTTGAAGTCAGGAGTTTGAGACCAGCTTGGCCAACATGGTGAAACCCTATTTCTACTAAAAATACAAAAATTAGCCAGGCATGGTGGCAAGTGCCTGTAATGCCAGCTGCTGGGAGGCTGAGGCAGGAGAATCGCTTGTACCTGGGAGGCAGAGCTTGCAGTGAGCCCAGATGGTGCCACTGCATGCCAGCCTCGGCAACAGAGCAAGACTGTGTCTTTAAAAAAAAAAGAAAAGAAAAACAAAACAAAAAACCCAACTGTCAGATATCACATCAGGTCATTCCATCAGAAAATACTGTAGTATGTATATCTAAGAGTTAAGACTGTTTTTGTATTTTAAAGCACAATCAGAATTCCAGTGTCACATCTAGAAAATATGAACCCCTTAATATCACATAATATACAGTCAATAATATTAAAAGTCTTACTAGTCAGGCATGGTGGGTCATGCATGTAATCCCAGCACTTTGGGAGGCCTAGGTGGGAGGATCACTTGAGCCTAGGAGTTCAAGACCAGCCTGGGTGACCCCATCTCTACAAAAAAATTTTTAAATAAAAATTTTAAGGCCGGGCGCGGTGGCTCACGCCTATAATCCCAGCACTTTGGGAGGCCGAGGCGGGTGGATCACGAGGTCAAGAGATCGAGACCATCCTGGTCAACATGGTGAAACCCCGTCTCTACTAAAACTACAAAAAATTAGCTGGGCATGGTGGCACGTGCCTGTAATCCCAGCTACTCAGGAGGCTGAGGCAGGAGAATTGCCTGAACCCAGGAGGCGGAGGTTGCGGTGAGCCGAGATCGCGCCATTGCACTCCAGCCTGGGTAACAAGAGCGAAACTCCGCCTCTCAAAAAAAAAAAAAAAAAAAAGAAAAAAAAAAAAATTTTAAAAAGTCTTACTTATAGTCACATAGCTTAGATAATACTTAGTAGTAACAAAATGTTTTCAGATTGAACTACATAGGAATCTAAATTTTTGACATTATTTGACCTAGGAAAAACCTAGGTCGAATCCTGCACTGTGTTGGGTCCAGTTGCTTTTAGCCAGCTTGGCCCACACCCTGTTTTTCATGGTCTTATCAGTCCCCAGTTTATGCAGCTACTTCAGCAGTTTCCTTTTGCTAGTCATGTGAAACTACTGCCTGGAATTTTCTATTCTCTTTGGACCACACTGTGTTATTCCTATCTCAAGAGAAACCAGGAGACAGAGATAGCCAAATTCCCAAACAGGTCATTTAATCTTCAAGAATCACAACAATGAAGCTCCCTCTGCTTTAATCTTTTTACGCACAAAAAAAGTAGCCCCAAGAAACTTGATGTTAACTAATCAGTTATTTTTCTATTGGTCTGTCTCCTAGACTCGCCTTACAAGAAAAGTCACTTTGAAACAATGGATGTACTCTTTGCTTCTTTTTTTATTTTTCTGATATAGAGTCTTGGTGTCATCCAGGCTGGAGTGCAGCGGTGCCCTCTCGGTTCACTGCAACCTTCACCTCATGGCCTCCACAGTGATCCTCCCACCTCAGCCTCCCGAGTAGCTGGGATTACAGGCATGGGCCACCACACTGGGCTAATTTTTGTAGTTTTTAGTAGAGATGGGGTTTCAGCATGTTGCCTAGGCTGGTCTTAAACTCCTGACCTCAAGTGATCTACCCTTCTGGGCCTCCCAAAGTGCTGAGATTACAGGCGTGAGCCACCCGCACCCAACTTGCTTCTTTCTTCATTCCTTCTTGCTCTGTAAAGCCAATGCCTTCTGCTCAGTTCCTAATTCTATTTTGTGGAACAAAGTGTTACCTCTTTCCAGAATTACAAATAAAGCCAATTGAGACTTTTTTTTTTTTTTTTTTTGAGACAGAGTCACACTCTGTCGCCCAGGCTGTAGTGCAGTGGTGCGATCTCGGCTCACTGAAACCTCTGCCTCCTGGGTTCAAGAGATTCTTCCACCTCAGCCTGCCAAGTAGCTTGAACTACAGGCACACACCACCACACCTGGCTAATTTTTGTAGGCCAGTCTGGTATTGAACTCCTGACCTCAAGTGATTCACCTGCCTTAGCCTCTGCGAGTGCTGAGATTATAGGCGTGAGCCACCACACCTGGCCCAATTGAGATTTTTAAACTAAATTTGTTGTAACTTTGTCTTTTGACAATTCTAAGAATATCAGTAATTTTTTTGGGCAACAAGTAGGTAGCCCCTTCCATTTTTTTAACTTCCCAAAAGGCAACTGAACCAAATCAAAATAATTTACCAGGATGTAATCTAAACACTTCCCTCATTCAGGTTTTCCCCAGTTTTTAACCATATTAACACAATTAGTGGTTATGCCAACTCCTGATATATATTTTTCAATTGTTTTGTAGCCAGGCATGGTGGCGGGCACCTGTAATCCCAGATACTCAGGAGGCTGAGGCAGGAGAATCTCTTGAACCTGGGAGGCGGAGGTTGTAGTGAGCTGAGATCATGTCACTGCACTCCAGCCTGGATGACAAAGCAAGACTTGGCCTCAAAAAAAAAATTGTTTTTGCAATTATTTAATCAGACTTTCTTAAGACTTTGATCTTTATGCACTTTCACCTTCCTTAATAACTCTTCAAAAGAGGCCTTGAAAAAAATGCGATGACCGGCAAGTTAAGGCAATACTGGAAAGCAATGACAGTTCAAAGGTTGGGTTTCACCCACAGCTATGAGTGCCATAGTCCCAGGAAGGCAGGTTGAATTCAGGGCCACTCTAGGAATTTTGCTTGCAGTTTCATAAGCACAGACTATTCCAGACTCCTTATCCTCTTTACCTACAAACAGTAAGTTCCAAGGCAAACGGAAGGCTGTGAAGAGGGAGACCAGAATTAATCTAGTTCTTGTCAGAGTATTCTAGGATAAATTCCCAGGCCAAATTGCCACTGACAATTTTAGAAACCCTGGATTGGATAAATTCATTATGATAAAGATTAAAATATCACCTTATGTTTACATGTTGTAGGAGCTTTTTAAAGGGTTTTCAGTCATGAATAGTCTCAGCAATATTGAAAGACTAATATAGGCCGGGCATGGTGGCTCATGCCTATGATTCTAGCACTTTGGGAGGCCAAGGTGGGTGGATCGCCTGAGGTCAGGAGTTTGAGACCAGCCTGGCCAACATAGTGAAACCCCCTCTCTACTAAAAGTACAAAAAAAATCAGCTGGGTGTCATGGTGGGCGCCTTTAATCCCAGCTACTTGGGAGGCTGAGGCAGGAGAATGGCTTGAACCTGGGAGGCGGAGGTTGAAGTGAGCTGAGATCACACCATTGCACTCCAGCATGGGCAACAAGAGTGAAACTTTATCTCAAAAAAAAAAAAAAAAAGACCAATATATTAATAGTAATTATTGCTTCCACGCTAATCAGCATTCCAAAGATAAGGGGTCAAAACAGGTTATTAATTATTAATAAGAATATCTGTGGCTCCTCTAAGCTGGAAGTTCCTCTGAGTCTGAGTGAATTAGAGAGTAATTCGTGTCCCCTTTGCCTTCTCTGAGCTTAGTACATGTACCTAAGTATTGAGCACTGACCATTAAAATCATAATTCTCTTCTTCTAATTTTTATTTTTTGTGATGCTATAACAATAAAGGAGAAAAATCTAAGGTATACATAATCACGTACTTTACCCCCTCGATGCAATTATCTTCGTTTCTACTTATTTCCCTTCAGACTTTGTCCAGTTGCATCCAGGCTTTTACATAATTATCATCACGGTGCGTGTGCTTCTTCATTTTACTTTTTCTCCTTTTATAGCAACTTGCTTCATAATCTTCTTAATCATTATAGCTTCATATTCTTGTCAGTTGGTATGTGACAATGTACTTAGCTATTTATGTATCAGGAGACATGTAGACTTTTTCTAAATTTTTTCCCTACAAATTTGAGATGAACTTTTCTGTTAATATATCTTCCTTGGATTATTTCTACATAATACATTTCTAAGGATAAGATTATAGGTTGTAGCCAGGCATGGTGGCTCATGCCTGTAATCCCAGCACTTTGGGAGGCCAAAGTGGATGGATCACCTGAGGTCAGGAGTTAGAGATCAGCCTGGCCAACATGGCAAAAGCTTGTCTCTACTAAAAATATGAAAATTAGCTAGGTGTGGTGGCGCATGCCTATAGTCTCAGCTACTTGGGAGACTGAGGCAGGAGAATTGCTCGAATCTGGGAGGCGGAGGTGGCAGTAAGCTGAGATCGCACCACTGCACTCCAGCCTGGGCGACAGGGCGAATCCCTGTCTCAAAAAAAAAAAAAAGATTATAGCTGGGGCAGATTGTGTGTTGCAAAAGCAGCCACCACAATATCTTCCTGATCCCAGTGCTCTTCTGCAAGGTGATCTTGCCACTCCCCTTTGAACCTAGTCCCTGTGACTGCTTTGACCAATAGAATATGGCAATAGTGACATCATGCCTTTTCAGGTACAGCCCTTGATTGGCCAGGTAACATCTACTTTCCACTTTGGGGAAGTGCAACTATTCTGAGACCCACCATGCTATGAGAAGTCCAAGCCACATGACGAGGCCCTGGGGGCTGTGGTGCTAGGTATAGAACAAGAAAAGCTCTGGAGCATTTGAGAGATTGTGAGAAAAAAGAGCACACACCTGTGAAGGGTATGTTCCAGATCTCACTACCCAACAGAAAGCCGGGCAGACAAACTGTCCAGCAGAGCCCTTCCCAAATTTCACACTCACAAAACTGCATGCAGAATAAGTGGTTGTATAGGTTGAGCATTCTTAATCTGAAAATTCAAAATCCTAAATACTCCCAAATCCAAGACTTTGTGAGTGTTGACATGGTGCCACATGGGAAAAATTCCACATATGAGCTCCTGTGATGAGTTGCAGTTTAAACAAAGGCTGACAGCACACAGTTTACTTAGCATTCCCAGAGGAAAAAGACCCTCCCAGCCCCCTTCAGCTGTGATACATCTTTTCTGCACCTGTTCAGATTCCCCCGTACAAGCACGTCCACAAAGCGTAATAAAATGAAAACTTTGTTTCATGCACAAATTTATTTAAGATATTATGTGGACTGGGCATGGTGGCTCACACCTGTAATCCCAATACTTTGGGAGGTTGAAGTGGGCAGATAGCTTAGCCCAGGAGTTTGAGGCCAGCCTGGGCAACATAGCAAAATGCCGTCTGTACCAAAAAAAAAAAAAAATTGGCTGGGCGCAGTGGCTCATGCCTGTAATCCTAGCACCTTGAGAAGCTGAAGTGGATGAATCATTTGAGGCCAGGAGTTCAAGACCAGCCTGGCCAACATGGTGAAACCCCATCTCTACTGAAAAAAAACAAAAACCAGCTGGGCGTAGTGCTGCAAGCTTTAATCCCAGCTACTTGGGAGGCTGAGGCACAAGAATGGCTTGAATCTGGGAGGCGAAGGTTGCACTGAGCTGCGATGGTGCCACTGCACTCCAGCCTGGGCAACAGAGTGAGACCCTGTCTTAATTGAAAAAAATACAAAAATTAGCTGGGCAGGGTGGCTCGTCGTGTCTTTAGTCCTGGCTACTTGGGAGGCTGAGGTGGGAGGATCACTCAAACCTGGGAAGTCAAGGTTGCAGTGAGATGAGATTGTGCCCTTGCACTGCAACTGGAGTGACAAAGCAAGAACCTATCTCAAAATAAATAAATGATGAAAAATAAAAATAAAACCACCTTCAGTCTATGTGCATAAGGTGTATATGAAACATAAATGAATTTCATGTTTAGACCTGGGCTCCATTCCCAACTGATCTCCTTATAGATATGCAAATATTTCAAAATCTAAACAGTTCTGGTCCCAAACACTTTGCATTAGGGATACTCAACTTGTATTAAGCTGTCAAGTTTGTCAGTACGTACTAAATATATAGGTATTTGAAGCACAGGCCAAAAGATAAATTTTCTTTTGCCACACACTGGCAAGAGTTTCTAACAGGATTGATCCTGTTTATACAATTTGCAGTGCCCTTAAAGAGTCTGGCTTTTCAGGGTGCAAGCCTTAGAAGACTGTTCTCTGCACTGATTCTGAGTTTCTTCATTTAAGGTGCCAGAGTGTCCAAATTTTTAGAGGGGATTTAAATTTTGCCTCTTTTCTGAGTAGGTAACCCCTGACTTTGGAAGTCCTTCATTAATTTTCTTATCTTCACCAGCTCTAGTTTTCTTCCTTCTTGTTCTCCCTACTTCTCTCTCATCTTCTGCTCTGCTCATCTTCAAACAAAAGTAAATGCTACTCTAAGTAGTAATGCTACTCGGGGGCGGGGTTGCTCACACCTGTAATCCCAGCACTTTGGGAAACCAAGGAGGGCAGATCATCTGAGGTTAGGAGTTTGAGACTAGCCTGTCCAACATGGTGAAACCCCATCTCTACTAAAAATGCAAAAAAAAAATTAGCTAGGTGTGGTAATGGATGCCTGTAATCACAGCTATTTGGGAGGCTGAAGCAGGTGAATCATTTGAACCCGGGAGGTAGAGGTTGCAGTGAGCTGAGATCGCACCACTGCAGTCCAGCCTGCGTGACAGAGCAAGACTCCATCTCAAAAAAAAAAAAAAAGTAATAGCAACTGGTGGGACATGGTGACTCATGCCTGTAATCCAGCTTTTTGGGAGGCAGAGGCAGGGGAATCACTTGAGCTCAAGAGTTCGAGTGGGCTATGATTGCTCCATTGCACTCCAGCTTGAGCAACAGAATGAGACCCCATGTCAAAGAAATAAATAAAAGTGCCACAAAGAGTATAAAATAATTATTATAATCACAATAATACCTACCATTTATCTACCTTAATTTTTTTTTTTTTTGAGACAGTTTTGCACATGTTGCCCAAGCTGGAGTGCAGTGGCACAATCTCAGCTCACTGCAAACTCCACCTCCCTGGTTCAGGTGATTCTCCTGCCTCAGCCTCCTGAACAGTTGGGATTACAGGTGCCCACCACCATACCTGGCTAATTTTTGTATTTTTAGAAGAGACGGGGTTTCTCTATGTTGGCCAGGCTGGTTTCGAACTCCTGGCCTCAGGTCATCCACCAGCCTCGGCCTCCCAAAGTGCTGGGATTACAGGCATGAGCCACTATGCCCAGCCTACCTTAAATTTAAACACATGAAGTTTTTTTTTAATTCACTTGAAGAAAGGAACCAAGAAGACCTGAAGTATGTGTGTATAACTTTGTGGTACATTAAAGATAAACAAATGCTAGATTCACTAATTCATTCAACATACTTTTTGAGGACGGGCATGGTGGCTCAAGCCTGTAATCCCAGCACTTTGGGAGGTAGGAGGATCACTTGAGGCCAGAAGTTGGAAATAAGCCTGGGCAACAGAGTCAGACCCCATCTCTACAAAAAAAAAAAAAAAAAAAAGCAGACAACGACAAAAACAAAAAGCTTTTGAACACCCATTATGGGTTAAGCATACTGAATCTCTCAGGTAGGACTCTGAGTATGCAGCGTAGAAAACTAACTCAAATTGGATTAAGGCAAATGCAAATTTATTGGCTCATGAAATTGAGGACCAGTTTCAGGAGAGACCTAGCTCAGGGCTCAACAACGTAAAGGAGAAATGGATTTTTCTGTTTCTTGGCTGACTGCTTTGCTGTGTGCTGGTTCCTTTCTCAGGCTCTGAGTAGTTGGTCGAAGGAGCAGCTCCCGACTCACAGCCTCTGAGGTTCAAATTCAATGAAAGAGGGCAAGAGAGAAATTGTTCTAGGGAGCTGCAGCAAGACCCAGAATCCAATGAGTGGACCATCTTGAATCTGGTGCCCATTTCTAAACCAGTCCCAGTGGCCAGGGGTATAAGCATGTTCTGATTGGCTTAGGCTTGGACACAAGTTCCACCTCTAGAGCTGAGTTGGCTTTATCTGGCGTACAGGGACTGAAAGTGGGGAACAAAAGTCTCCCCGGAGCAAAATAGGAGTACTCTGTCTAAGATGCTGTTGCAAATCAAAACATCCCAGATACCTCCTTTCAACTCCTATTCATGAGTTCTCGGCAGACATAAATGTTAAGAGTAGCAGATAACAACCTTCTTTGACTAATACTCTGTCCACACCCACTCCCCTATTTAACCAGTGTGTTCCCTCTAAGAATCTTTATCCTCACAGTTCACATGGTATATCAGTCTGTTCTCATGCTGCTAATAAGGACATACCTGAGAGTGGGTAATTTATAAAAGAAAGAAGTTTAATTGACTCACAGTTCCACGTGACTGGGGAGGCCTCATAATCATGGTAGAAGGTGAATGAGGAGTAAAGTCACGTGTTACATGGTGGCCGGCAAGAGAGCTTGTGCAGGGGACCTCCCCTTTATAAAACCATCAGATCTTGTGAGATGTATTCACTACCACAAGAACAGTATGCGGAAAACTGCCCTCATGATTCAATTATCTCCACCTGGCCCTGCCCTTTACACGTGGGGATTATTACAATTCAAGGTGAGATCTGGGTGGGTACACACCGCATCACATGGACAAACCATATCACATAGCTATGGAGCCCTTTCAAGGTACTGGGTGCATGGATATTTGTAATGTTTTGTTGCTTCTCTTTTGAGGTGCCACAAAATACCCTTCTCCGCTTGGAGACTCAGGCTTCAGGAAAAAAGAAGAAGACCAACAGATGAGAAGTGACTTTTCTTTCACTTCTAGGAAAATACATAATTAGAACCTTCCAAGATGTAAGGAAAAAGGGCCAGATTTAGATTTCCAAATGTGGAGTGACAAGTATTTTACAAAATGAGGGAGTTGGATTAGATAACTCACTAAAGTCCCTCCTGGTTATCAAAGGATTCTGTGATTCACATCCTTTCTTTTAGAACAGCAGTGTTTGTTTTGGTTTAAATAAGGGAAGAGGGCATGGGCTCCTGAAGTGGCAGGGAGGAGGGGAAGAGATGGAGCAGGGCAGGGAGGGGCGAGTGGGGACCATGAGACAAACATCACGCATTTCCCAGTTTTAGTCGTCAGGCGGCTGCTCTTCACTCCCCACTTGGATTTTGTGCATTTTCACAAATCTTCAGAATTAGTTCAAATCATCAACTTGTACTTGGGTAGCTTTATTCCCTTGGCTCTTGAAAGGGAAAGTAAATCAAAGCTTGTCTGCTCAGAGCCTGGCAGGAGCATTTAATAAAGATGTCCGGCCAGGTGCAGGGGCTCACGCCTGTAATCCCAGCACTTTGGGAGGCAGAGTGGATCACCTGGAGTCAGGAGTTCGAGACCAGCCTGGCCAACAGGGTGAAACCCCGTCTCTACTAAAACTACAAAATGTAGCCGGGCATGGTGGCAGGTACCCGTAATCCCAGCTAGGAGGCTGAGGCAGGAGAATTGCTTGAACCTGGGAGAGGGCGGTTGCAGTGGGCCCAGATCCTGCCACTGCACTCCAGCCTGGGTGACAAGAGCAAGACTCCATCTCAAAAAAAAAAAAAAAAAAAATGTTCATTCCGTGGTGGGGGCAGGCTTGAGGATTCTGCGGTAGTCTCTCAGGATCTACTTCAAATCCAGGATGGCTTCCAGGAAATACTGTAAGTGGTAAGAATGACAAGATTTGCCAGCTCTGTTGCAGAATGAATTAGTGGCCCTCAAGTGAAGTCACTGCAGAACAAAAGGCTGTAAAAGGAGAGAAAAGAATGAGGGGAGAAATGTTATAGGTGCAAACTGGCATAGAAAGCCCTGCAGCGCAAGCAAGCAACACGTTTGAATTCTCCCAAGAGAAGCAGAGAAAGCAACACAGGAAAACATTTAGACATCCATAGAGGCAGAGAGAACCCTGAAGCGGAAGTCTGTCAGTGAGCAGCATTTCAATGCTCAGTCAAAACACCAGGAGAGAGCTGTGGGCCCTCAGTAGCTACTGAACCAATCTGGGTTGAAGTGAAGTTTGGTTTCAGGATTTGTGCTGATGTTGCCTCATTTTATGTTTTTGTTTGTTTGTCTGTTTTTGAGACAGAGTTTCACTCTTATCGCCCAGGCTGGAATGCAATGGTGCGATCTTGGCTTACTGCAACCTCCGCCCCCCTGGATTCAAGAGATTCTCCTGCCTCAGTCTCCCAAGTAGCTAGGATTCTAGACACACACCACCATGCCCGGCTAATTTTGTATTTTTAGTAGAGACAAGGTTTTGCCATGTTGGCCAGGCTGGTCTAGGACTCCCGACTTCAGGTGATCCACCTGCCTCGGCCTCCCAAAGTGCTGGGATTACAGGTGTGAGCCACCGCACCCGACCCATTTTACGCTTATTTCTCATTGATCACTTGCAGGTTAGAGAGCCACACAAGCTACAGTCCCAAGCACCTATGTTCCAAACAGTGCACCTTGCCAAAGGAGTCACAATTAAATATGCCTCTTTCCCCAGATTCCTCTTCCACACAGTCCTGCCCCTCTATGTAAGGACACAGAAGTGCCTCAGGTGGTGTTAAAGCCTACAGTTAACTCTTTCATCTGAAATACAACAATTTTGAGAAATAGAAAACATGTGATTTGTGACCTGACAAAGTTGAACTTTACCTGAGGTTTGTGGTGAACAGTGAAGGTTAAGAAATCCCCCACCCTGGGCCGGGCCCGATGGCTCATGCCTGTAATCCCATCACTTTGGGAGGCCGAGGCAGGCAGATCATGCAGTCAGGAGTTCAAGACCAGCCTGACCAACACAGTGAAACCCCGTCTCTACTAAAAATACAAAAATTAGCTGGACATAGTAGCATGCACCTGTAATCCAAGCTACACCAGAGGCTGAGGCAGGAGAATCGCTTAAACCCAGGAGGCGGAGGTTGCAATGAGCAGAGATTGCGCCCGTGCACTCCAGCCTGGGTGACAGAGCAAGACTCCATCTCAAAAAAAAAAAAAAAAAAAAATCCCACCCTTTATGTTCTACACGTTCTACAAAAGGGCTTACTGCAAAGACCTGCCCTGCCCCCTTCCAGCTTTCACTTCAGTAAGACTCACAGATGCTCTTCTTGTTTACCTATGTTAAGACCAGACACAGACCCTCAAAATTTCCTTCCTTTGCCTCATAGATGATAAGCTGAACTGCTTGTCCTCACTGAAGAACTAGAGCAAAACTCATGTTACAGGAACTTTGGTTAGGCCTCTCTCCTTCATCTGGGCCTCAGAATTTTATTTACACTTAGCCTGAGCCCCTTCAGAGAACAGGGTGGCTTTGGGGCCAAACACTCCAATTTGCTCGATTTGTTTCTCTTTCATCTGCTTCCCACATCTAGCTCATCCTAGGCTTGTTTCCTCCTACTGTAGAGAAACCCTTTGCCAACTTTGAGGTGCTTACAGACCTTCCAATCCCAGCATTCCCCACTGCAAGAATTCCCCTTCCTCTATTGCAAGAGTACCCTTGCAACACCCTGGCAATAATTCTTTCAAATAAAGGTCTCTACCAAGTCCAGAATTTGTTTTCTCGTTGAGATGCAGTCTTGCTCTGTCGCCAGGTTGGAGTGCAGAGGTGCAATCTCGGCTCACTGCAACCTCCACCTCCTGGGTTCAAGTGATTCCCCTGCCTTAGCCTTCTGAGTAGCTGAGATTACAGGCATGCACCACCACGCCCGGCTAACTTTTTGAATTTTAGTACGGTCAGGATTTCACCATGTTGGACAGGATGGTCTCAATCCCCTAACCTCATGATCTGCCCACCTTGGCCTCCCAGCGTACTGGGATTACAGGCATGAGCCACTGCGCCCAGCCAGTTTTTTTAATTTGACAAACCAGAAACAGAAGACAACCCATCAGCTCCTCTTCTGAGCTCCTTCTAGTGCTAGAAATTTCACAGAAACTGCATATTGTTTGATTCCTGGGCCCCCTGGCTGGGTTTCCAGAGTGCACTGTGGCTTGCCAAGAGAATGTGACCTCTGACAAATGATGCTATGGGTAGAGAGCCCAAGTTAAATGCTTATCATGTGCTGGGTACTATTTTATGTGTTTTATGTTTGTTATCACATTTAATTTTTCCAAAATCTGTAAGAGGAAAGTACTATTTTTAGCCCTGTCTTGCAAGAGAGAAAACAGAGGCTCTCAGCTAAATAACTTACTCAAGGTCATACAGCCAGTGAGTGACAGAGCTGGGATGCAAGTGCAGGTCAGTCTGAGGCCATGCTTGGGTCTGTAATCACCGTGCCATGGGCTTTCTTAAGAGGCACCTTCTTGGAAATGCTCCTTTCAGCATCTGGTATCTCTGGATAGAAGCATGTGCAAAAGAAACTGTCACCCGGGATTTAGCCAAGCACCCACAGCCAGAGCATGGTGTCCACCTGCTAAACACTGAAGAAAACCAAAATATTTCTCCCCAAAATATTGAGCATTGTTAGTTAAAGACACTAAACCACAGGGGACCGCTCTGCCTCAGCCTCTGGGTGCCCGATGACAGGGCGCAAATCGTTCCTTACTGGAGACGGCGTTTGCTTTTTGGCCCAGAGAAGGCGCCAGCAGGCACCAGTGGAACCTGGGAACAGATTTACTCCCTTCCCACATATATTAGTGATTCTCTTACAAGAACAGATCTAATAGGGGAGAGATAGAGAGTAAGAGTGAGAGAGAGAGAGAGAGAAAGGGGAGTTGATTAAGTATTAACTTACACAATCACAGAGTCCCCAAAATAGGCTGTCTGCAAGCTGAGGAATAAGGAGAGCCAGTCCAAGTCCCAAAACTGAAGAACTTGGAGTCTGATGTTCCAGAGCAGGAAGCATCCAGCACAGGAGAAAGATGTAGGTTGGGAAGCTAAGCTTGTCTCACCTCTTCATGTTTTTCTGCATGCTTTATATTTGTTGCCAGCTGATTAGATTGTGCCCACCAGATTAAGGGTGAATCTGCCTTCCCCAGCCCAGATTCAAATGTTAATCTCCTTTGGCAACACCCTCACAGACACACCCAGGATCAATACTTTGTATCCTTCAATTCAATCAAGTTGACAGTCAGTATTAACCATCACATCAGATTTTCCCACCTCTTAAAAGACTGAACTGCTCTTTTGTCTTGTCACTATGTAGGATTTATGGCTCTTTGTTAAACTACGATTTAAGCAAAGCCCCTGAGCCACTGCCTTGAGAGAGAAATATTTTTGAACCGAAGGCTCTCCTGTGAGATGGGTATAGCATGCATTAATACATTTCTGCTTGTTTTTATTTTATTAATCTAGCTTTTGTTTTCAGGAAACTATCTCAACTGAAAACCTAAAAAAAAAAGGAATAAATATTATGTTTTCTCTCCTACAGTGTCCACCTGCCAAACACAGACCATTTCACAGAAAAGCAATGTCTAATGCAATGGAGTTAAACCAAGGAGACCAGTGTGTAATCACGCCTGTGCCCTCAGCACAGACAGAAACAAGTGTACGTACCATGTGAACTACACAAACAACCAAGCACCTTCCTCTCCTGGCTGCTATGAGCAGCTGAGACTTCTTTATCAATGACATTTTGAGTGGGGCTTGGTTCCTGCCACTTCCTAAATAAAAATCATTAAGATACTCAATCACCAAATTGCCCACACTTATCTGACTGCGCCCAGTCCAGAGCAAGCCTCACCCTGTTGGACCCTTCCCCAAGTCATCTAACGTAAACTCAAATCCTACTATAACCCCCTCATAATGGCCTTGTATCTAGACCACAGTTCCGCAGGGTGTATAAACCCAAATCATAAAGCTGACTGTGGCTGCAGGTGAACCAAAGGGGCTGGTGAGCTTCAACATGAGCCCGGCCCCAGCTGAGCACCTGAACTCAATGCTTTCCCGTGTGGCTTCCGTGGATACGTCCTGTAATGGAGAGTGCTCTGACTTTGGCTGGTTCTGGAAAGACCACTCCTGCGATTGCTTCCTCGAATTTCTTCTCCTTCTCTCTCTTTTTTTTTTTTTTTTTTTTTTTTTGAGATGGAGTCTTGCTCTGTCTGTCGCCCAAGCTGGAGTGCAATGGCGTGATCTCAGCTCACCGCAACCTCCGCCTCCCAGGTTCAAGCAATTCTCCTGCCTCAGCCTCCCGAGTAGCTGGGATTACAGGCATGCGCCACCACGCCCGGCGAATTTTTTGCATTTAGTAGACACGGGGTTTCACCATGTTGGTTGGGCTGGTCTCAGACTCCTGACATCAGGTGATCTACCGGCCTTGGCGTCCCAAAGTGCTGGGATTACAGGCGTGAGCCACTGCGCCCGGCCTCTTTCTTCATGCTCCCAACTCCGCCGCTGCAACTCCCATTCTACGGAGAAAAGGTTCTCTCCTTTAGGCTGTTTTACCATACCAATTTCCCATCTGGGAAAGCTCAAGCCCAAGCAGGTCCCTGTGGCTTTACATATAACTGAAAGTGGCAGAGATGGGTCAGCACAGATCCTGTTCCTACCATTAGGTTCTGAATGGGAAAAGGAACTCCAGAAGCATCTCCACCAAAGCTCTTCTTTCCAAAGTTTACTTCTGTGTTGCTTAGGCCCTGGAGGTGAAGGGTAAAATTGTTCAGACAATTAAATTATTGTTCTTCAGGAGGCTGAAGTGGGAGGATAGCCTGAGTCCAGGAAGTTGAGGCTGCCATGAGCTATGATCATGCCATTGCACTCCAGCCTGGGCGACAGAGCAAGACTCTTTCTCTTAAAAAAGGAAAAAAAAAAAAGGAACGAGATTATGTCCTTTGCAGGGACATGGATGGAGTTGGAAGCCGTTATTCTCAACAAACTAACACAGGAACAGAAAACCAAACACTGTATATTATCACTTATAAGGCAAAGCTAAATGATGAGAACACGTGAACACATAGCGGAAACACCACACTGGCGCCTGTTGGGGGTGGGAGGAGGGAGAGCATCAGGGACAGTAGCTAATGGATGCTATCTAGGTGATGCGGTGATCTGTGCAGGAAATCACCATGGCATACGTTTACACATTTACCAACATAACAAATCTGCACATCCCGCCCATGTACCCCAGAACTCAAAATGCGGAGAAAAAAAAAGGCCAGGCGCGGTGGCTCACACCTGTAATCCCAGCACTTTGGGACGCTGAGGCGGGCAGATCACTTGAGGTCAGGAGTTTGAGACCAGTCTGGCCAACAAGGTGAAACCCCATCTTTACTAAAAATATAAAAATTAGCCAGGGGTGGTAGTGGGTACCTGTAGTCCTACCTCGGAGGCCGAGGTAGGAGAGTTGCTTGAACCCCTGAGGTGGAGGCTGCAGTGAGCCAAGATTGTGCCACTGCACTCCAGCCTGGGTGACAGACAGAGCAAGACTCTGTCTCAAAAAAAAATCAAAAACAAATACCATCACATTGGTGGTTAGGGTAACAGAGAAATTTTGAAGGGACACAATTTAGTCCATAGCAAGTAGAACAGTGTTTTATTTTTTTAATTTTTAATTTTAATTGACATGTAATAATTATATTTATAGTGTACAAATGTGATGTCTTGATACATGTATACATATCGTAATAACAAAATCAGGGTAATTAGTAAATCCATCACCTCAAACATGAATTTTTTTGTGGTAGGAACATACAAAATCCTCTCTTCTAGCTATTCTGAGATATACAATACCTTATTGTTGGCTACAGCCACCCTACTGCACAATGGGATGCCAGAATTTATTCTACCTTGTAAATTATAACTTTAAAAGTTTATTTTTGGCCAGGAGTGCTGGTTCACGCCTGTAGCACTTTGGGAGGCTGAGGCAGGGGGACTGCCTGAGATCAGGAACTTGAGAACAGCCTGGCCAACACTGCGAAACCCCATCTCTACTAAAAATACAAAAAAATTAGCCAGGCATGGTGGCAGGCTCCTGTAATCCCAGCTACTCTGAGGCTGAGGCAGGAGAATCACTTGAACCTGGGTGGCAGAGGTTGGCAGTGAGCCAAGATCACACCACTGCACTCCAGTCTGGGTGACATAGTGAGACTTTGTCTCAATAAAAAGAAGAAAAAAGTGTATTTTTGTTGTAACTTTTTAAATTATTTCTAGAGGTATGTGCTATGTAACAATTCAAGACTGTGGCCCAAATGAAATAATGATAGCAGCACACATCTGGAACATCTTTGGTCACATGAATGCATAATAAATATGTGAAGTAGAAACCCAAATCTACATATGACTACAGCAGACTAAAGACTATAACCAGCCCAGGCATCGTGGCTCACACCAGTAATCCCAGCACTTTAGGAGGCCAAGAGAGCAGATTGCTTGAGCTCAGGAGTTCCAGACCAGCCTGGGCAACATGACAAAACTCCATCTCTACAAAAATACAAAAATTAGCTAGTTGTGCACCTATAATGCCAGCTACTGGGGAGGCTGAGGTGGGAGGGAGGTAGAGACTACAGTGAGCAGAGATAGTGACACTGCACTCCAGCCTGGGTAACAGAGTGAGACCATGTCTCAAAAAAAAAAAAAAAAAAAAAAAAAAAAAAAAAAAGGGCCAGGCGCAGGCTCACACCTGTAATCCCAGCACTTTGGGAGGCCGAGGTGGGCAGATCATGAGGTCAAGAGATCAAGACCATCCTGGCCAACATGGTGAAACCCCGTCTCTACTAAAAATGCAAAAATTAGTTGGGCGTGGTGGTGCGTGCCTATAGTCCTAGGTACTAGGGAGGCTGAGGCAGGAGAATCGCTTGAACCAGGGAGGCAGAGTTGGCCAGTGAGCTAAGATGGTGCCACTGTACTCCAGCCTGGCAACAGATCAAGACTGTCTCAAAAAAAAAAAAAATCCAATAACTACCAATAACTACTCTCTACAGCAACATGGCAATGAAAATAGATGTCATTGTTACGTACTTTAGCTTCTATTATGATTATTTGACATGAGATTTCCTTTCCTCTCCCCTCCCCTCCTCTTCCCTCCACTCCTCTCTCTTCTCTTTTCCTTTCCTTTGCTTTTTTTGGAGATGGGGTCTCACTCTGTTGCCCAGGCTGGAGTGCAATGGCGCAATCTTAGCTCACTGTAACTTCTGCCTCCCTGGCTCAAGTGATCCTCTTGCCTCAGCCTCCTGAGTAGCTGGGACTACAGGTGCCCAGTACCACATTCAGTGATTTTTTTTTCTGTAGTTTTTGTAGACTGGGTTTTGTCATGTTCCCTATGCTGGAGATTTCTTTTATTTTCTTTTTTGTCCGAGGGGAAAAAAAAGTCTCACTCTGTCACCTAGGGTGAAAAGTGCAATGGCACGATCTCGGCTCACTTCAACCTCCACCTCCCAAGCGATTCTCCTGCCTCAGCCTCCTGAGTAGCTGGGATTACAGGTGCGTGCCACCACACTTGGCTAATTTTTGTACTTTTAATAGAGATGGGTTTCACTATGTTGACCAGGCTGATCCCAAACTCCTGACCTCAGGTGATCTGCCTGCCTTGGCTTCCCAAAATGCTGGGATTACAGGTGTGAGCCACAGCGCATGGTCTTTTTGATCTTAAGATAGCGAAAATAAGGCCAGGTGCAGTGGCTCACACCTGTAATTCCAGCACTTTGGGAGGCCGAGGTGGGCAGATCACCTGAGATCGGGAGTTCGAGACCAGCCTGACCAACATGGAGAAACCCCATCTCTACTAAAATTACAAAATTAGCCAGGTTTGGTGGCGCATGCCTATAATCCCAGCTACTCAGGAGGCTGAGGCAGGAGAATCGCCTGAACCCAAGAGGCAGAGGTTTCAGTGAGCCGAGATTGCATCATCGCACTCCAGCCTGGGCAACAAAAACGAAAGTCCCTCTCAAAAAAAAAAAAAAAAAGATAGAAAAAATAACATCTGCCATCTTCTTAGCATCTTACAGAAGTCATGAGATTGACATAATATCCAAAGTATCTTATCTTAATGTATATATTTGTGATTATAAATATATATTTGTTTGTTTTGAGATGGAGTCTTGCTCTGTTGCCCAGGCTGGGGTGAAATGGCACAATCTCAGCTCACTGCAACCTCTGCCTCCCAGGTTCAAGCAATTCTTCCGCCTCAGCCTCCTGAGTAGCTGGGACCACAGGCACATGCCACCACGCCCAGCGAATTTTTTTGTATTTTTAGTAGTGACTGGGTTTCAGTATGTTGTCTTGAACTCCCGGCCTCAAGTGATCCACCCACATCGGCCTCCCAAAGTGCTGGGATTACAGGTGTGATCTCTCATTTCTGAATCACAAAGATTAAAATCTGCTGAAAACTTGGAAACACTGCCCTAGTTTAATGCTCTCTGTTGCGTATGGGAGGATTAAGGTTTTGCAGCTGTGGAGAAGCACAGCTCTACAAGCAGGTGTAGGTTGTAATTATAACATGGGCTCAAATCTAAAGGTGGGAGTGGTGGGGTAGGGGTCGTAGGTTCAGTATTCTTCCACCTATGGAGGGTGGTCTATAATTAGAATATTCTCCCAGGTTAAGAGATATTCCAGGAAATCAGCCAAGCACAGTGGCTCACACCTATAACCCCAGCACTTTGGGATACTGAAGCTAGAGGATCACTGGAGTGCAGAAGTTTGAGACCAGCCTGGGCAACATACTGAGACCCCTGCCTCTTAAAAAAAAATTGAAAGAAAAAAAGTATTGCAAGAAATGTTATATAGATTAAAATGCTTCTGTAGATTAAAATGTTTTTAATGTCATCAGAATATAAAAGTTTTTTTTTTAACCTGAATAAATCAGAATTTTTTTTTTTTTTGCATTTTAGGTTTTGGGGTACATGTAAAGAACCTGTAAGATTGTTGCATAGGTACACATATGGCAGTATGGTTTGCTGCCTTCCTCCTCATCACCTATATACCTGTATCTGGCATTTCTCCCTGTGTTATCTCTCCCCAACTCCCCGCCCCCCACTGTCCCTCCCCTATTTCCGCCCCCCCACAGACCCCAGTGTGTGATACTCCCCTCCCTGTGTCCATGTGTTCTCATTGTTCAACACTCGCCTATGAAAAGTTTTATTTTGTTTCTTCTTGTCCTTAGGAATTTTATACAATTCAACAAGTTGAAGTGGAAAAATGAAATGGATATTTATAGGAAGTTATTTATTTAAAGTAGTGAGGGGATCTCACTATGTTATCCAGGCTGGCCTTGAACTCCTGGGCTCAAGCAATCCTCTCACATTGGCCTCCCAAAGTTCTGGGATTACAGGCATGAGCCATGGCACCAATCCAAGAAAGTTATTTGACTTTGTTGGTTGGCTAAATGGTGACTAATGATCGTGGCAGATTCTATGTGATAATTTTAGGTATTGGTCAAACTATTTCATTTTTTCACACAAAAGAAAACTATATTTCCCAGTCCTCCCTTGCATAAAGCACTTCTCATAGTCTCTCAGGCTGGCCTTCTCTTCATCTGCACGGCTGAAAATAAAGGTTCCAAGATGGCAGATGCACAGGATGGGAGAAGCTCTGATCCCGGAATTTGCTGCTTAGAGAAGAGTTGCTCTGGGCTGGGTATGGTGGCTCACGCCTGTAATCCCAGCACTTTGAGGGGCCAAGGCGGGCAGATCAGGAGTTTGAGACCAGCCTGACCAAAATGGTGAAACCACGTCTCTAAATAAATAAATAAATAAATAAGCTCTCTTCCCACTGCCCAAGATGCCAAAAGGAAAGAAGGCCAAGGGGAAGAAGGTGGCTCCGGCCCCTGCTGTCGTGAAGAAGCAGGAGGCCAAGAAAGTGGTGAATCCCCTGTTTGAGAAAGGGCCTAAGAATTTTGGCATTGGACAGGACATGCAGCCCAAAAGAGACCTCACCGCTTTGGAAAATGGCCCCACTATATCAGCTTGCAGCAGCTGAAAGTGCCCCCTGCAATTAACCAGTTCACCCAGGCCCTGGACCACCAAACAGCTACTCAGCTGCTTAAGCTGGCCCAGAAGTATAGGCCAGAGACAACGCAACAGAAGAAGCAGAGGCTATTGGCCTGGGCCGAGAAGAAAGCTGCTGGCAAAAGGGACATCCCCAATAAGAGACCATCTGTCCTTCGAGCAAGAGTTAACACCGTCACCACCTTGGTGGAGAACAAGAAAGCTCGGCTGGTGGTGACTGCGCACGACGTGGATCCCATCGAGCTGGCTGTCTTCTTGCCTGCCCTGTGTTGTAAAATGGGAGTCCCTTACTGCATTATCAAGGTGAAGGCAAGACTGGGACGTCTAGTCCACAGGAAGACCTGCGCCACTGTCGCCTTCACACAGGTTAACTGGAAAGACAAAGGCGCTTTGGCTAAGCTGATGGAAGCTATCAGGACCAATTACAATGACAGATGCGATGAGATCCGCCGTCACTGGGGAGGCAATGTCCTGGGTCCCAAGTCTGTGGCTTGCATCACCAAGCTCGAAAAGGCAAAGGCTAAAGAACTTGCCATGAAACTGGGTTAAATGTACACTGTTGAGTTTTCTGTATATAAAAATAATTAAAACAATACAAATTTTCCTTCAAAAAAATAAGAGAAGAGTCGCTCTGGTGAACCCTCTGACCAGGAACATCAGCATAAATGAGAACCAAACCTTCATAGCATTAAGGCACTGAGCATTCAGGGTTGGGTTGCTACCCCAGCCTACTTTATCCTGTCCGTATACCATGTTGTGTCTTCCTTACTCTTTCCTGTCATGGAGAACCACATCCACCTGGGGAGGAACACCATGTGAGGTATACAGAGAGGCAGGTGGCTGACTGCCAAATGAGGCAGTCATTCATACTGTGGTGCATCTGAGACACTACCAGAGGGCAACTCCACACTTGGAGATGGAATTACTGAGACATCAGCCAATAAAGCCCACGTTTAGTAGATTCTACTGCCATCTGTTAAAATAACCTCAGTGACCCAAGAGCTCTTTTCATGAAGCCATATGCCTCTGTCACACCCTTGTGCCGAATCTGCTCATTATGACCGAATGAATGGCAGTGTATTGTTCATTGTGCAACAATCTGCTGGGAGTATGGCAGCGTAGGACGCCATCACTGTGCACAGCACCAAAGAAGAGAGAAAAAGAAAACAAAAGCAAAAAGCAAAATCAAAACCCAGATCGTCAGCAAGAGGAAATATGCTGAAAGGGAAAAGCAAACTGTTTGACAGCATTAGTGCAAGAGAAGAGGGCCCTGCGGCCACTATGTAGACACACTGTGTTCTCATGGGCGCAGAGCCATAGGAATCGCGTGGGACTGAATGGCAGCCACCTTATTTTAATCCATTTAATTAATTAATTTATTTATTTATTTGGAACAGAGTCTCGCTCTTTCTGCCCAGGCTGGAGCGCAATGGCGCAATCTCGGCTCACTACAACCGTCCTCCCCCTCCCCCCCCACCCCCCGGTTCAAGTGATTCTCCTGCCTCAGCTTCCTGAGTAGCTGGGATTACAGGCGCCCACCACCACCCCGGCTAATTTTTGTATTTTTAGTAGAGACAGGGTTTCGCTATGTTCACCAGGCTAGTTTTGAACCCCTGACCTCAGGTGATCCGCCCACCTCAGCCTCCCAAAGTGCTGGGATTGCAGCGTGAGCCACCACACCCAGCCTTTTAAATCTATTTTTAAAATAAACATATTTCTTACAGTTCTGGAGGTTTGAAAGGCCAGAGTTGTTGGGCCAAATCTGGTGAGGACCTCTACCGCAGCATAACATGGCAGAGGGCACCACAGGGCAAGAGGCCATTTTCTTGACTGAGAGTTTGATTTAGTCTACAATCTGACCCCATCTTGACATAAATACCACTGGCTCAGATAAATACAGCTAGTGCTCGACTTACGACCACGATTGGGTCCGACAGGCCAGTCGTAACACGATTTGGTCGTAAGTTGAGTAGGCTATTTGCACGCGCAGATGGTAGTGCTGCTGGAAGCTGGTCCGCACTGTCATACGCCCAGCTGAGCAAGGTTTGCGCTGCCAGACGTGGAACAGTTGTGGCTAGCGATTGTGGTCGTAAAGTCGAATGGTCGTAAGTTGCATAGGTCATAAGTCGATCAATACCTGTAAGTGCAACAGTTTATCTAATTTAGCTATTTATTTTGTTTATTGAGAGGGGTTTCATCATTGCCCATGTGCTTGTCTTGAACTTCTGGACTCAAGCGATCCTCCCACTTTGGCCTGCCAAAGTGCTGGGATCATAGGCTTGAACCACCGCATCAGCTAGTTTATCTAATTTAAAGACATCAAAATCTAAAGTCAGATTCTTACTTAGATTTGGTGTTTCAGACTTCAAAGAGATGAGATGTCTCCAGATAAAAACTACTAGGTGGCTCACGCCTGTAATCCCGCACTTTGGGAGACCGACATGGACGGATTGCTTGAGCTCAGGAGTTCAAGACCAGACTGGGCAACAGAGAGAAACGCTGTCTCTACAAAAAAAAAAAAAAAAAAAAAATAGCTGGGCATGATGGCGCATGCCTCTAGTCTCAGCTACTCGGGAGGCTGAGGTGGGAGGATTACTTGAGTCTGGGAGGCAGAGACTGCAGTGAGCTATGATGGTGCCACTGTACCCCAGCCTGGGTGAGAAAGTCCCTGTCTCAAAAAACCAAAACAAAACCAAAAACTACTGGGGCCATGTCAGAACTGAAAGAGTTCTGCAGGCCCTTCAGAGAAAGAAGAAATGAGAGTCAATTAACCTAAAGACCACATTTAAAAGCATTTTCCTCTTTAGAATAGTGGTGTACTAAAAAAAAAAAAAAAAAAAAAAAAATTATATGAGGTATGTTAGTGAAATAGCAAAACCTAATTATATCCTAAATGTCTCTCACTCTCTAGGTTACAAATAGTAATTTGCAAAAGACCTATTGAATGAACACATTAAACAGCAGGTTGCTTTTTACTTCTCAAACCGCACTAAAAATGTCTCTTGCATGTATAGGCCTCAAATCCAGACAGTTATGAGCTGATGGTGCCCCCTGGTGGCCAATGTGGGGAGCCACCCGGCCCGGCATGCTTCCTGGCTTTGTACCAGCTATGCCTTTACTCCTTGCTTGATTGGTTGGTTGGTTTGTAAGACAAGAGTCTTGCTCTGTAGCCCAGGCTGGAGTGCAGGGGCGATTTCGGCTCACAGCCACCTCCGTCTCCCAGATTCAAGCAATTCTCTTGCGTCAGCCTCCTGAGTAGCTGAGATTACTGGCACCTGCCACCATGTCAGGCTAATTTTTGTATTTTTGGTAGAGACGGGGATTTCACCATGCTGCCCAGGCTGGTCTTGAACTCCTGAATTCAAGTGATTCACCCGCCTCAGCCTCCCAAAATGCTGAGATTACAGGGAGCCACGGTGCCTGGCCAGACCATACCTTTACTCTTGTACCTATGCACAATATTTCTGAAAATCAAGTGAAAAAGTTCGATTTATATACTCTATGTGAATTTACATGTTATGGGGATTTCCATTTCCAGAGAATTAAAATGGATACAAATTCTGAATTTTATTTCACAATTTTCAAATATATATATATATTTCTTTTTTTGGCTGAGTCTCACTCTGTCGCCCAGGCTGAAGTGCAGTGGCACAATCTCGGCTCACTGCAACCTCTGCCTCCTGGGTTCAAGAGATTCTCCTGCCTCAGCCTCCCAAGTAGCTGGGAATATAGGCACGTGCCACCACATCTGGTTTATTTTTAGTAGAGATGGGGTTTCCACACCAGGCTGGTCTCGAACTCGTGACCTCAGGTGATCCGCCCACCTTGGATCCCAAAGTACTGGGTATTCCTTCTTTATGTAGCTGAAAAACAAGGAACAGCCCTGGGTGTCCTTATTCAATAGTTAGGGGACATTCCACAGCTGGTGGCTCTTTTTTTTTTTTTTTTTTCCTGAGACAGAGTCTTGCCCTGTCACCAGGTTGGAGTGCAGTGGCACAATCTCAGCTCACTGAAACCTCCGCCTCCCAGGTTCAAGCCATTCTCCTGCCTCAGCCTCCCTAGTAGCTGGAATTACAGGTTTGCACCACCACGCCTGGCTAATTTTTGTATTTTTAGTAGAGATGAGGTTTCACCATTTTGGCCAGGATGGTCTTGATCTCTTGACCTCACAATCTGCCTGCCTCGGCCTCCCAAAGTGCTAGGATTACAGGCATGAGCCACCACGCCCAGCCTAGTGGCTTATTTTTCTAAGCAATGGGATCCTGTGGCCATGGGATGGCCAGGATGTCTCAGGGCCACTGCAGCTGCTGCCTTCTTAGATGAAGCCACTAAACGAACACTGAGCCACCACCTGGAAGTGTTGACCCCGCATCACATTCAGGGGGTCTTAGAGGCTGAAGGACATCAGAGGATGACAGGAGGCTGCTTATTAAAATATGAAGCATTACTGTTGGATACTCCAAACATAACTCTTAAAATATGTCAAACTTTAAACCCTGCAACTCCAATGTTGCTTGAATACTGGGGTTGAAATAAAAGAAAAAAAAAAAAGCCAAAACCAAAAAAACCCTGCAACTTATTTGCCAGAATCCACAGACCCTTCAAATCACTCCTGTGTATGAGTTATAGAACAAGTTTATTCTGGCAGACCAGATTTAAAAGATGAACCTATACACAACCCCAGGGCAGAATGGTTCACTGATGGGAGCAGCTTAATGCATCAAGGAACCAGAAAGGCTTGATATGCTACTGTCAGTCAATGTGAGATAATTGAGGCACAAGCCTTATTAACTTCTACCTTGTCTCAAAAGGCAGAACTGGTGGCCCTCACCAGGATCCTGCAATTACGGAAGAATTTAAAGCTGAAAATGTACATTGACTAAAAATAAGCATTTTTAGTGCTCCATGCCCTGCTATCTGAAAGGAACAGGGGCTTCTGAATACCAAGGGCTCTCCCATAAAGCATATTTAGTCAAACCTAAGCCTGCTAGATGCTATTCTTCTATCAAGAGAAGTAGCTATAATTCATTGCAGGGGGCATCAAAAGGGGAACTCTAATACAACAAAAAGAAATTCTTTTGCAGGTGTAGCAGCCAAGGCTGCTGCATTAAAGGAACCAACAGAACCTATAGGCAGGTTGGTACCCACTGCCCTAGTAATAGCAGAACCAGAACATGCTAAAGAAGAACAAGAATACAGAATTACCCTGGTGTGGTGGCACACGCCTATACTCCCAGCTGCTCGGGAGGCTGAGGCAGGAGAGTTGCTTGAACCTGGGAGGTGGAGGGTGCAGTGAGCCGAGATCACACAACTGCACTCCAGCCTGGGCAACAAGAGTGAAACTCTGAAGAACGAAGAAGAAAAAAGAAGAAAGAAGGAGAAGAAGAAGGAGAAGAAGGGGAGGGAGATAAGGGGAAGGGGAGGGGGAGGAGGAGGAGGGGGACAAGGAGGAGAAGAAAAAGAAAAGGAGGGAGATGGGGGGGAGGACAGGGAGAAGGGGAAGGAAGAATGGGCTGAAAGCATGGTTTGGCTCAAGATCCTTCCAGCAGGTGAGTTAATGATAATGATAGGTTGTTCATACCAGGTGCAAATCCATGGAAAATAGTCAAATATTTGCATGATTCTACTCATCTGGGGAGAGATTCTTTGTGTCTATTGATGTCTTGCCTATTTATAGGCAAAAGTCTTATTAAGACAAACAAGTGACTTGGGCTTATGAGATTTGTACCTTAAATAATCCAGGTAATCAATCTTTGCCCTCACCTCTAGTCAAACCTGTCCAATATAGAGGAACTTGTCCTGGTGAAGACTGGCAACTAGATTTTACCCAAATGCCTTCCTGTCGGGGCTTCAAATAGTTGTTAGTATTTGGTGGTACTTTTACTGGTTGGGATTGAGGCTTTTCCAGCTGGGTCTGAAAAGGCCCTAGAGGTTTCCAAATGCCTGCTAAAGAAATCACCCTGGCTGGGCATGGTGGCTCACGCCTGTAATCCCAACCCCTTGGGAGGCTGAGGCAGGAGGATCACTTTAGGATAGGAGTTTGAGACCAGCCTGGCTAATATGGTGAAACGTCGTCTATACCAAAAGTACAAAAATTAGCCAGGCATGGTGGCACGTGCCTGTAGTCCCAGCTACTTGGGAGGCTTAGGCAGGAGAATCACTTGAACCCAGAAGCGGAGGTTGCAATGAGCTGAGATTGTGCCATTGCACTCCAGCCATTGCGCTGGGCGTCACAGTGAGATTCCGTCTCAAAAAATAAAAAAAAAGAAAGAAATCTTCCTAGGTTTAGGTTGTCTGAGAGTCTCCAAAATGATGATAGCCCCTCCTTTACTGCAGCCATAACCCATTACACATCTTTAGCTCCAAGATTTCAATATTGTCTTCATTCTGCATGGACACCCCAATCCTCTGGCAAAGTAGAGAGAGCTAATCAAACTGTAAAAAGGAAAGAGAAGAAAAAAAGAAAAAAACTGTAAAAAGGACTATGTCGGGTAATGTCACAGTCACAGTCATAGCTTTCCCTGTACTGTAGCCTTATTGCCAGTTTGCGCCAACCCAAAAACAGATTTACAGCTAAGTCCTTTCCAATTAATGTATGGTAGGCCTGTTTTTGTTTTTGAGATGGAGTCTCACTCTGTCGCCCAGGCTGGAGTGCAGTGGTGCGATCATGGCTCACTGCAACCTCTGCCTCCCAGGTTGAAGTGATTCTTCTGCCTCAGCTTCCCAAGCAGCTGGGACTACAGGCCTGCGTCACCATGTCCAGCTAATTTTTGTACTTTTAGTAGAGATGGGGTTTCTCTATGTTGGCTAGGCTAGTTTGAACTCCTGACCTCAGGTGATCCATCCGCCTGGGCCTCCCAGAGTGCTAGGATTATAGGCGTGAGTTACTGCGTCCAGCAGGAGGTCTTCTTGACTGCAGATTTTCTAATAGGTAAAAAGAGCCACCAATTGCAAATATATATATATGTAACATTTATTTTTTTTTTAATTTGAGACAGAGTCTTGCTCTGTTGCCAGGCTGGAGTGCAGTGGCACAATCTCAGCTTGCTGCAACCTCCACCTCCTGGGTTCAAGAGATTCCCTGCCTCAGCCTCCTGAGTGGCTGGGACTACAGGCGTGTGCCACCACGCCCCGCTAATTTTTTGTATTTTAGTAGAGACAGAGTTTCCCCATGTTAGCCAGGATGGTCTCGATATCCTGACCTCATGAGCCACCTACCTCGGCCTCCCAAAGTTCTGGGATTACGGGTATGAGCCACTGCACCCAGCACAAATATGTATTATTAATTTGGGACGGGTACAAAAGGCACTTTGTGAATATGAATATGCAGTTGGGTATACTTACCCAGAATTAAACCTATCTCACATGGAGCTACAACCCACAGGCATCTCACACACGGTGCGCTGTTCTGGAATACTCCTGTGAGCCAAGAGAGGATCAACAGCTTCTCTTCAGGCTGGGCATGGTGGCTCACTCCTGGAATCCCAGCACTTTGGGAGGCTGAGGTGGGCAGATCACCTGAGGTCAGGAGTTAGAGACCAGCCTGGCCAACACTGTCTCTACTAAAACTACAAAAATTAGCCGGTGTGATGCCACGCACCTGTAATCCCAGCTATTTGGGAGGCTGAGGCAGGAGAATCACTTGAGCCTGGGAGGCAGAGGTTGCAGTGAGCCAAGATCACGCACTACACTTTAGCCTCAACAACAAGAGTGAGACTCCATCTAAAAACAAAAACAAAAAAACAACTTCTCTTCAAGAAAAAGCCATCCAGTGAATGGGTACCACTCACAAAATGAAGTTACTGGTCTTAACATTCAGCTTGTTTTACTATAGAGTTGAAATTAATTTGCTTGCCGATGGGGCACAAACTCTCCCCCTGCAAAACCAAATAGTTGGGTAAGCCGCGAGTTTCCTCTTTCATCAACCTGAGGCTTACTTTGGCATATTTAGTAGGCTGATTTAAGCCTTTGGAGCCATTTCTATTTTCCAATGTACCAAAAAGATACCAGTCACTGTTCCTTTTCTTTCTATTCTGAAACTAAGAAATGCCTTTTTCAGTTAATCCACAAACAACTGATAAACAGCCCTACTTTAGGATATACCATATATAATGGTTAACAGGTACCCAAATTCAAGTGGCAAGCAAAGTACACTGATGCCTTGAGAGGCATGGAAACAGCAGCCTTCAGGCTGAAATACAGAACATGGGATGGCTGCCACCCAAACAACGCAAGCAAACCCTCCCCTTAACTGATCAGATGTGGATTGGGTGCTCATTCCGCTCCTCGGGGATGGTTATGGGCACGTGAGTCTCACAGTTGGCCATATCCACCTTACAGTTGGACTGAACAATACACTTGGGGCTGTCCTTATCTCCCAGGTATCCTCACACATCCAGATTCCCTCCCCTCCAAGTGGGAACAGTGACGGACTATCACAGACAGAAAAAGTGCGCTTCTTGGTGGTTTTATTCTATGGCTGTCTTCTCTCCTCAAGCAGTGGCTACAGATGTTCAATTACATGTGGAAGCCCTGGCGTGAGGTGCAGTGGCTCACACCTGCAATTCCAGCACTTTGGGAGGCCGAGGCGGGTGGATCATGAGGTTAGGAGATCAAGACCATCCTAGCTAACATGGTGAAACCCTGTTTCTACTAAACATACAAAAAATTAGCCGGGTGTGGTGATGTGTGCCTGTAGTCCCAGCTATTCGGGAGGCTGAGGCAGGAGAATGGTTTGAATGCGGGAGCCAGAGGTTGCAGAGAGCCAAGATCACGCCACTACACCCCAGCCTAGATGACAGAGCGAGACTCCATCTCCAAACAAAAACAAAAACAAACAAACAAACAAACAAACAAAAAAACAAGCAGAAGCCCTGGCCAAGCTTTTATTTATTTATTTTTGAAAGGGAGTCACACTCTGTCACCCAGGTTGAAAAGCAGTGGTGCTTTTCAAACAGTCTCGGCTCACTGCAAACTCCACCTCTCAGGTTAGCCTCAGCCTCCTGAGTCACTGGGACAACAGGTGTGCACCACCATGCCTGGCCAATTTTTTTTTTTTTTTTTTTTTAGTAGAGACGGGTTTTCACCATGTTGATCAGGCCAGGTTGGCCTCGAACTCCTGAACTCAAATAATCCACCTACCTCAGCCTCCCAAAATGCTGGGATTATAGATGTGAGCCACCAGACCCAGCCCACTGTAGCTTTTAACAATACTCATCAGGCTGTCACCCTTCTGACAGAAGAGACTTACCAAATAAGAAAAATGGCTCTACAAAACTGTATGGCTAGCCGGGCATGATGGGTCACACCTGTAATCCCAGCACTTTGGGAGGCCAAGACAGGAGGATCACCTTAGGTCAGGAGTTCAAGATCAGCCTGATCAACACGGAGAAACCCTGTCTCTACTAAAAATACAAAAATTAGCCAGGTGTGATGGCGTGCACCTGTAGTCCCAGCTACTCTGGAGGCTGAGGCAGGAGAATCGCTTAAACCCAGAAGGCGGAGGTTGCAGTGAGCTGAGATTGTGCCACTGCACTCCAGCCTGGGAGACAGAGCAACACTCCATCTCAAAAAAAAAAAAAAACTTTATGTCTTTAGACATTTTAACTGCAGCCCACAGAGGAACTTTTGCCTTGATCAAAACTGAATGCTATGTTTATATTCCTGCATATTCCCATAATGTATCCCAGGCTATGAGTTCCTTGGAAACTCACATTACGGCATTGATTCTCTATCTCAAGACCTCATAACGGCCTGGTTTCATTAGCTAACCAGTACTTGGAAATACTTATTATTATAAGATGCTGGGCTTTTTACTTCTGTTGTACTTGTGTGGGGTTGCAAGATAAAATAGCTCAGTGACTTATTTGCCCATCTATTTACTAATTTCATATTTTACCTTTATAGAAACTTTTGGGACATTGCTCAGGCAAGGAACCACCTGGCTCCCTGAGGATGCTCACTGCATGCTTTCATGAAAGGACTGGTCCCAGCAATCGATGCTCACTATCAGCAGGAAGAAGTTACAGAAGAATGACCTTCGCCCTTCTCTCCTCTTAAAATTAAGGGTTCTCTTAGCTGGTGTGCCCGTAATCCCAGCTACCTGGGAGGCTGAGGCACGAGAATCACTTGAGCCTAGGAGGCAGAGGTTGCAGTGAGCCGAGATCACACCACTGCATTCTAGCCTGAGTGGCAGAGCGAGACCCTGTCTCAAAAACACAAACAAAACAAAACAAAAAGATTAACGGTTCCCTCATAAGTAGCGGGGGGAATGTTAGTGAAGCAGGAGCCTAGGAGGGCAAGAGTAGCACCATTTTAAGCTCAGCTCCATCCTGAGAACTAGCAAAGTACATTCTTTGCCAGTCACGACCCACAGTCATGGGCTGCTTACAGTGGAGGAGACAGCCTGAAGACACCTGCAAGGACACACTCCTACAACAGCTGAGAGTCCAGATGTCCATACCCATAACAATCTCTGTTTTCAAGATAATAGTTATGCTTTGATGTCTCCACACACTAGAATGTTAAGGCCAATTTTCTTTGAATCAATAGAATCATACATTCTGTCATGCTGCCTGCTCACCTGCACGTGGACACAGCTTAGCTTAGCCTTTACATAGACAAGATCTCTACAGAAAGAAAACAACAAAGCCGAGGCATTCCTCCTCTTGCTTTCTGAGGATGCCCTACTCTATGAGAATAGTTTCTGATAACGTTGCTTCTTTCACTGCACTCTGTGACTCATTTTGAAGTCCCTCCTGCTCTAGACCCAAGAACCCTCTCTTGGGGTCTGCATGGAGACCTTTTTCTGGTAACACAATCATTAAAGGTATAGAGGTCGGGGCTGGTGGGAATATTTTATATTTCCTCTTGAAGACTCTCCATCCTGCCCTTATTTCTTAAAGCTGAGTTAATTCCATTGCAGATAATTTATTTCTCCCTCCTGTATACACATCTTCCTTTTGTCCTCTTCTGTCGCTTTTAATACCGTGTGGAGGTGCAAAACCACTTCTAGCACTGGCTGGGGGAAAACAAGCCATGTAAGTCCCAGGGTGAAATAAGACTTTCTAAAAAATACTTGAGCCTCAACCTCTAAAATCTTTCAAGTACCCAGCTGTTTCTTTTCCTCTTGTCACAAATCGTTATATTCCTCTTCCTCCTGGTAAAATCTACCCTGTTTGTCTTAAATTACCAACTTTCAAGGTAAATAAAATGCTGCTGGTTCTCTTTTTATCAGTGTGCCGTTTTATTTTTGGTTATTACAATAAAATGGTCTTCAATTTGTCCTTAAACTGAAAACATGCCAGTCTCAAGTGATAGCATGGCTTAGACAGCCTTTTGTTTGAGAGCCTGGAAACCAAGTGTCATCTATTACAGTGTTTCTGTGCAGGGACATATTCCAACTCCCAAAATAACCAAGAGATGAGCCCAGTTTATAAAAATCTTGGTTGTTTTGACTCATGCAGAGACACAATATTTGTTGATAGTTTAAATAATAATAATAATTATTATATTGATAGAAAGTTTTCTATGTTCCAGGCCTTGCTTTAAGAAGCTTATAGGCACTGACTCATTTAATCCTCACCACAACCTATGAAGTAGGTACTTCTTGTTCTCTCATTTTTAAATTTTATTTTGTTTCGTATTTTTAATAGAGTTGGGGTTTTGCCATGTTGCCCAGGCTGGTCTCAATTCTTAAGCTCAAGCAATACACCTACCGTGGCCTCCCAAAGTGCTGGAATTACAGGTGTGGGCCACTGCACCCAGCCTTGTTCTCTCATCTTACAGACAAATTCACTGAAGCACAGAGAGGTTAAGGCACTTAATCAAGCTCACAGAGCTAGTAAGTGGTGGAATAGTTTGACTTTAGAGCCTCTATGCTCTGCACTTTTACAGAATTCATTTTATAACATAAGGCTTATTTTGAGTGTCATTAGACATATTTTGAAACTACTCAGATTCACATTAAAATTCCATGAAGGTAGGACCCAAGTCTTACTCATGTTTGTTTCTCCCACAGTCTCTCTCCCTAAAAGATTATTATTGGTTTTTTTTTTTTTTTTTAGATGGAGGGTCTCACTCTGTCACCCAGGCTGGAGTGTAGTGGTGCGATCTCAGCTCACTGCAAGCTCCACTTCCTGGGTTCAAGCAATTCTCCTGCCTCAGCTTCCCGAGTAGCTGAGACTACAGGCACACACCACCACACAGGGCACATTTTTGTATTTTTTTTTAGTAGAGAGGGTATTTCACCATGTTGGCCAGGCTGGTCTCAAATGCCTGACCTCAAGTGATCCCCCCACCTTGGCCTCCCAAAGTGCTGGGATTATAGGCGTGAGCCACCGCACTTGGCTCCCTAGCGGGTTCTTGATAGTTGTGACAATGGAGCTAGCTGGGGATACTTTCCTTCGGTGGTCATTATGCAGCATAGACAAGGTTTCTGTGTTCTCAGTTTGCGCTGGGGAACATGCTTCAGCAAATGTGGAAAATGCCAGAGCCATAAATGGTTTTTGTTGTTGACTTTTTTATTCAATTTTTTGAGACAGGGTCTCCCTCTGTCACCCAGGCTGGAATGCGATGGCATGATCACGGCTCACTGCAGCCTCATCTGCCTAGGCCCAAGTGAACCTCTCACCTCAGCCCCTTGAGTAGCTGGGATTACAGGTGTGCTCCACCACACTCGGCTAATTTTTGTATTTTTTTTTGTAGAGATGAGGTTTCACTATGTTACCCAGGCTGGCCTCTAACTCCTGGGATCAAGCAATCCTCCCACCTCTGCTTCCCAAAGTGCAGAGATAATAGGCATGCACCACCATGCCTGTCCTAGAGCCATACATGTTGGTTTAACCAAAAGAGCTGACGGGTGGCTTGGAGCACTGGCATAAATGATGTCCTTTTAGTCGTCAGGGCTGACTGGGAGGGAAACAACTCTGCAACCCGTAGTGGTCATTGGCCTGATCAAAGAGCACCTTGTGCTTGAGGTACCCTCTTTGTTCTGGTCCCAGCCACTTACCAGCATCCTTCACACATTTGTTCTAAAATATTAAATTTCACTTACCTATTGCTGCTAATACAGCGGTGCCAGGGGACACTGTCCATGCTGTGAATGCTTGTTGAAGTAGCCTATATCAGTCAGGATTCTTCAGAAAAACAAAACCTACAGATTGTACATACATATATATAACTTTGTGTGTGTGTTTATAACCTTTATACATATATAAAGAGAGAGAGAGAGGAGGAATCTACAGGTTTTATATATATATATGGGGGGGGCAGAGAGAGAGAGAGGAGGAATTGGTTCACATGATGATGGAAGCTGACAAGTCCCAGGATCTGCAGGGTGAATCAGGATACAGGAAACTCTGGAGAGCCCGAACTGTAGTTTCAGCCCAAAGGCCCACGGGCTCAAGACCCACTCTGATCCAGCCACCTCCGCCTCCCAAAGTGTTTGTATTAGAGGCATGAACCACTGCGCCTGGCCGATTGCCTTCCTTTAGCAGAAAGAGAAAATAACCCTTATTTCCAGAGACTGGGAATGGATGCTACAATGGACCTGTACAGATAAACTTACTAACCAAACACTTATCTTTCACTAGCTTTGCACTTCACTGATAGAGGAATTTAGAAGAAATCACTTAGGCAGTTAGTAAGGGTATGGGAGTCCTTGGTAAGGCTTTTATTTTTCATAAAAAGCAGCCCCATATTTTCTAACAAAGAGCATTCTGTAAAGTCAAGCTGCAGACATAGACAAGCAAGCTGCGAGCTTGTTTGTAAATGCCGACAGGAACTACGGACTAGACATGTTCAAGGTGGAGGCTCCATCTTCCCTCCTCCTTGTCAACCACGTGTACTATAAGGAGCAGACAAGATGGCGCTGATCAACAGGAAAGCCTATTTCCATAAGATTAGAGTGGGGTGAGCAGCTTTCCCCAGCGCACTATGTAAACGTCATACCTGATGGAACCAATCGGCAATCCCTATGTAAATCAGACACCGCCTCCTCAGTCCTGACTAAATTTTGGCGCATCCACTGCCTGTTGCCTTTTTCTAATTGGAAACCCCTTTCTCTATAGGGAAAGCTGTTTCTCTTTCTCTTCTGCCTGTTAAACCTCCCCTCCTAAACTTCTCGTGTGTGTCCATGTCGTAAATTTTCCTAGCGCATAAAGACAAACCCCGGGTTTATACCCCAGACACTGTAGCGGCTTCATCACCATGTATCTCCTGGTGATTCCCCCACGATTTACTGCCTCCAGTCCAAATCCCTTTGTCTTATCATTTCTTCATAAATTTATCATTTCTCTGTCTAAAAGGTATAAAAGCTTCCTGTTCTGGCCGTTTTCTTCAGGCCTTCACCCCTTTCATCTTGTGAGAGTCTCTGTGTACGTGTAAAAATTAGTAACACTTGTATATTGCCTGTTAATCTGATTTATGTCCATCTGATTCTTAAACTCAGCCTTAGAAGATCCCAAGAGAGTAGAGGAGAATTTATCCTCCCATCAACAATAACCCAGGCCAGAGATGATGGTGATTTGTATTAGGGGGAAGCAATGCAGGTGGTGAACAGTGGTCAGATTCTGCACATACAGTATTTTGGATTTGCTGGTGGATTCGTTGTGGAGTGTGCACGTGTGTGCGAGAGAGATAGATTGAGAGAGAATGTGTTACAGATTATACCAAATCTTTCTTAAACTTTAAGCCTGAACTGTTTATTACCAGTGATAAGCATTCCATCATATCTTACAACTAAAGAAGTGCGCCGGTGTGTATAACATCATGGGTGAGAATCTTTGCTTTTTATACATAACTCTGTTTAAGTTTCAGTTTTGTTTTTGCTTTTTCCATTTTAGCTCAGAGACACTTGGCTGATGTTAAGATAAATTATCAGTAGATGGCACCACAGCCTTAGTTGGCTGAAGATTTCTGGGTTTTGCAGGGAGTGAGCATTCCCATTTGTAGCCAACTGGTCTTCTATAGTGTCTGTTGTCAGATTTTTAGGTGTGACGGAGTGACCTGTGCTTAAAAGTTTGCCTGGTTGCTGAGGAGCAACAAGTGCAAACTGCAGATAAGGAACTGAAAAAAGGAAACACAAATTTACACAGACACAGTACCATGGATTTGTTGGTAGGGCAGTTTGGCAGAGAGAAGCTGGAAGGAAGCTGAAGCTCCTGAAAACCCAAAACTGCAAACTTCCTTCAAAAGTCTAGGGAGAGGCCAGGTGCGGTGGCTCAGGCCTGTAATCCCAGCACTTTGTGAAGCCGAAGTGGGTTAAATCAATTGAGGCCATGAGTTCAAGACCAGGCTGGCCAACATGATGAAACCCCGTCTCTACTAAAAATACAAAACTTAGCTGGGCATGGTGGCGCATGCCTGTAATCCCAGCTACTTAGGAAGCCGAAGCAGGAGAATCTCTTGAACCTGGGAGAGGCAGAGGTTGCAGTGAGCTTACACCACTGCACTCCAGCCTGGGCAACAGAGTCAGTGAGGCACTGTCAAAAAAAAAAAAAAAACATCTAGGGAGAGGCACATTCTAGGCAGAGGCAAATCACACTTGCTTGGGTACAATTTATCTGTTGTTTGCATCTCAAGGCCAATTTATAAAACTGAACTGTTATTAGACATACATTTACAAATTTATTATTTATTTATTTATTTATTTACTTGAGATGGAGTCTCACTCTGTCACCCAGGATGGAGTACAGTGGTGTGATCTTGGCTCGTTGGAACCTCTGCCTCCCAGGTTCAAGTGATTCTCCTGCTTCAGCCTCCTGAGTAGCTGGGATTACAGGCGCCCGCCACCATGCCTGGCTAATTTTTGTATTTTTAGTAGAGATGGGGTTTCACCATGTTGTCCAGGCTGGTCTTGAACTCCTGACCTCAGGTGATCCACCTGCCTCAGCCTCCCAAAGTGCTGGGATTACAGGCGTGAGCCACCACACCCGGCCTACAAATTTATTTAGAACATGTATGTACATTTACAAATTATGTTGAATTTATAAAATTATCCTCCCAAATAGCAAGATATTTTATTTTTTCTTCATCATTCCAGATAATTCCATTAGCTTTACTGTCCTCCCAACCCTGAGAAAACACACAGATACAAAGCTTCTATTTTTTTGTTTTTTTTTTTTTAAAGACTAAGTCTCACTCTGTCACCCAGGCTGGAGTGCAGTGGTACAATCTCAGCTCACTGCAACTTCAACCTCCACCTCTTATGTTTGTTCCCAAATCCAAGCCGGTCCAGCTGCCTTTTCTCAAGGCCCAATAACGAGAAGCAGACAAACTAGGAAGGAAGGGAATTTATGGCTGTAAGCAGATACAGGGAGCAGGTCGGAGATAATTCCGACATACCAACTCAAAGTGTTACAGTTTTCTTAGTGCTTATGTAGGCTGGGGTTACGTGCCTTTGTGCAGTATCACATTCGCATAAGTCTGTTGGTAACTAATTTTGTTTCAACTACATCAGGGGCAAATGCTTGCTAAGTCTGATTAAAAGGGCCCCACTACTTTCAAGGCCTGTCTACTGTGGTACTGAAGTGATTATTCCTTTTTTTTTTTTTTTTTTTTTGAGACAGAGTCTCACTCTGTCACCAGGCACCAGGCTGGAGTGTAGTGGCGCGACCTCGGCTCACTGCAACCTCCGCCTCCCGGGTTTGAACAATTCTCCTGCCTCAGCCTCCTGAGTAGCTGGGACTACAGGCGTGTGCCACCACGCCCAGCTAATTTTTGTACTTTTAGTAGAGACGGGGTTTCACCATGTTGGCCAGGGTGGTCTTGATTTCTTGACCTCATGATCCGCCCGCCTAGGCTTCCCAAAGTGCTGGGATTACAGGCGTGACCCACCGCGCCCAGCCTGAAGTGATT
This sequence comes from Sapajus apella, assembly GCF_009761245.1. NCBI lineage: Eukaryota > Metazoa > Chordata > Mammalia > Primates > Cebidae > Sapajus > Sapajus apella. The sequence goes on from NW_022437006.1 coordinate 391,064, forward strand.
ATTTCTGTCTTACCTCCTTTACAGCTTGGTCCAGAGAGCTGCCTTAGACTCTCCAATGAACTATTCAAACAGCTACCTCTGTTACCTTGACTCATCTCATATTTTGTCAGCTTGAGACGGGTCCTGGCGCTAGGAATATAAGACTGTCTCTGTTTTTTTCTTTTCTTTTTTTTTTTTTTTTTTTGAGATGGAGTCTTGCTGTGTTGCCCAGGCTGGAGTGCAGTGGCACCATCTTGGCTGACTACAACCTCTGCCTCCTGGGTTCAAGTGATTCTCCTGCCTCAGCCTCCCAAGTAGCTGGGACTATAGGCACGTGCCACCATGCCCAGCTAGTTTTTGTATTTTTAGTAGAGACGGGGTTTCACTATTTTGGCCAGGCTGGTCTCAAACTCCTGACTTTGTGATTGTGAGGTTGACCAAAAGGATGGAGAGGCAGACCCAGGCTCAGGTTTAGCAAGTTCATTTCAACCTGCCAGGCTGGCTGTCTCACCACAGGCAGTGAAGGCGGCAGCCTGGCTTACAGACTATGGGGGTTATATAGGGAGTTTGCAGGTAGCAGGTGCTATTCTAAGAAAAACCGCCTCTTAGTTCTTAAGTGCTAACATCCTGCTTAATTGGGTCACCATCCTGGGTTCGAGAGCCAGGTGCAACTGCATCCGGCAACTCAGGTGCCCTGTTTGCAAGGCATGAGGCTGTTTTTGCTGTGAGCTCAGCTTAGCAGGGGAGAATGCGGTGGGGGGGGCGGTCTATGGGCTTCCTTGCTGTGACCCTAAGAGTGATTCACCCACCTTGGCCTCCCAAAGTGTTGGGATTACAGGTATGAGCCACCACACCCAGCCTAAAACTGTCTGTGTTATTTTGTTTGCTCCAGGTTAGGGAGAAGTCCGTGCAAGGCTTCTACTGACCATGTGTTTCATGTCTAGCTCTGCTGTCTGGCACTGATTTCCCTGGTTTAACTATTTGCTCAGTGTTAAGGCAGCTCTGTGAAATTTGTCTGTGTAGCTGGGGTGCTATGCAGGCCTGCCTTTGTGATTGTCAGGGAGAACTGGCCTGCCACAGGTTCAAGTAATTCTCCTGCCTTAGCCTCCTAAGTAGCTGGGATTACAGGCATGGGTCACTACACCGGGCTAAATTTTGTATTTTTAGTAGAGATGGAGTTTCGCCATGTTGGTCAGGCTGGTCTCGAATTCCTGACCTAAGATGATCTGTCCACCTCGGCCTCCCAAACTGTTGGGATCATAGGCATGAGCTACCGTGCCTGACTTCCTATTTCTTCTTCTTCTTTTTTTTTTTTTTGACATGGAGTCTCTCTCTGTCTCCAGGTTGGAGTGCAGTGGCGTGATCTTGGCTCACTGCAACCTCAGCCTCCTGGGTTCAAGCGATTCTCCTGCCTCAGCCTCCTGAGTAGCTGGAACTACAGGCACACACCACCACACCTGGCTAATTTTTTTTATTTTTAGTAGAGAGGGGGTTTCACCATGTTGGCCAGGATGGTCTCGATCTCCTGACCTTGTGATCTGCCCGCCTTGGCCTCCCAAAATGCTGGGATTACAGGCGTGAGCCAGGTTTGAGCAACTGTGCCTGGCCTGAGACATAATTTCAATAGATACTTTACCAGAGAAGATATATGGATGGCAAATAAGCACATGAAAAAAATGATCAAACATTGTTAGTCATTGAGGGAAATGCAAATTGAAACCATAATGTGATGCCACTTTATGCCTACTAGGATGGGTGTAATAAAGAAGACAGGCTGGATGTAGTGGCTCACACCTGTAATCCCAGCATGTTGGGAGGGTGAGGCAGGCAGATCACCGGAGGTCAGGAGTTTGAGACCAGCCTGGGTAACATGGTGAAACCCCAACTCTACTAAAACTACAAAAATTAGCTGGGTATGGTGGTGAGTGCCTGTAATCCCAGCTACTTGGGAGGCTGAGGTGGGAGAATCACTTGAACGCGGAAGCAGAGGTTGCGATGAGCTGAGATCACGCTGCTGCACTCCATCCTGGGCAACAGAGCGAAACTCAGTCTCAAAAAATAAAAAGAAAAAAGAAAAGAAAACAGACAATAGCAAGTGTTGGCTAGGATGTGAAGCAGTTGGAAATCTCATACAATGATGGTCGAAATGTAAAATGACACAACCATTTTATTTATTAATTTATTTTTCTGAGATGGAGTTTCACTCTGTTGTCGAAGCTGGAGTGCAGTTGCACGATCTTGGCTCACTACAACCTCTGTCTCCTGGGTTCAAATGAATAATTGGGATTATAGGCACCCACAACCATGCCCAACTAATTTTTGTAGTTTTAGTGGAGACAGGGTTTCATCATGTTGGCCAGGCTGTTCTCGAACTCCTGACCTCAAGTGATCCTCCCACCTTAGCCTCCTAAAGTGTTAGGATTATAGGCGTGAGCCATGGTGCCTGGCCGGCACAACCATTTTAGAAGAAGTTTGCAGTTAATCATACACTTACTATATGGTCTAGCCATTGCACTCCTAGGTATTTATGCAAAGGAAAGAAAGCATAAGTCTATACAAAGACTTGTACACGATGTTCAAAAACAGCTTTATTTGTAATAGTAAAAGAAAGGACTCAAATGTCCATCAACAGGTACATGACTTAACAAGTTTATCTAAACATACAATGAAACAATACTTAGCAATATAAAGGGGGAAATTATTGATGCAGAAAACATGGATGAATCAAAATAATTACTAGTGAAAGAAATAAGTCAAAAACAGTATAAACTGTATACAATTCATGCATATGAAAATCTAGAAAAATCAAAGTAATCTACAGTGGCAGAAATCCAAGAATGGTTGAGGTAGAAGGGGGAAGGGCTGGCTGGGTGCCATGGCTCATGCCTGTAATCCCAGCACTTCAGGAGGCCGAGGTGGGTGGATCACTTGAGGTCAGGAGTTCGAGACCCGCCTGGCTAACATGGTGAAACTGGTCTTTGCTACAAATACAAAAATTAGCCAGGTGTGATGGTGCACACCTGTAATCTCAGCTACTTGGGAGGCTGAGGCAGGAGAATTGCTTGAACAGGGGAGGAGAAGGTTGTAGTGAGCCAAGATCATGCCACTGCACTCCAGCCTGCGTGACAGAGCTAGATTCTGTTGAATAAAAAAAAAAAAAAAAGGAAAAAGAAAAAAATACGGGGGAAGAACTGGAGGGAATTACACAGCAGCACTGAATATGTTCACTATCTTGATTTTGGTGATGGTTTCATAGGAACATAAAAAATCTCAAAACCCCCAAACTCTTTATGCCACAGGGAAATTTAAGCCTGGTTACTTCAAAACCTTGTGTCAAAGTGCAATACGTTAGCCAGATCCCTACAAAAGAAAAAGTTCTCAGGTGTCTCCAGATGACTGCCCTCACAAATTGTTCATAAAAAAATTCTTTCCTGGCTCCTAAACATTTAAAGGTATATAATAAATTCTTCCATAAACAAGGACATGTCAACTGTCACTTTAAGTCTGCAACTTAAGTCTAATTCCTTGTCCAGGAACCTAAAGTCTGGTAAATTTCACACTGAGGGTGTCAATTATAAGCTTTATCTTCCCTAGTGCAAAACAAAGGCAAGATGAGATCCATTATTCTTCTCTCTATCCTGAGAAGTCTGCTTAATGAATTCTTCCTTTACTCCCTATTTTCGAATGTTTGCTTTAGCTCATGTATAGCATGGATTTACTGGGCACCAATTAAAATCTCACAAGAATGTCATCATTTGCCTCACTGCCTATCTCCCTTTTCTGTATGCCTTTTCTCTTAATGAAATGTGTAAATACCAAGTCTCCTGAAACCTCTCCCAAGGAGCACAGGCCATAGACTCATGTTTCTGTGACTCAGGGATTTCCTGGGCACACCTTCAAGCTCTGGCTCAGTAGATCTGGATTGATTGAGACTCTTGCCTCAGTCTCTCATTTGCATCGACAACACATATGTCAGGACATTAGATTGCATTCTGTAAACATGCAAAATTGCCAATGCAAAACTGTCAAATATACCTCAATAAAGCCGTTAAAATTAAATTTTAAAAATGACATACTGATAGGTAATGTTTGTTATTTTACTCATTTATTTGCCTTTTCTTTCATTTAACAGAGTTTGAGTATCTAACTGTTGTGCCAGAGGCTGAAAGAGGAATGAGATGGTCTGCTTTCAAGTCTAAGTGGTGCCAGTTCTCCTTGATATTCTTGTTGAGCATGCCCATAGGAAGCCAAGAATATAGGAAGATTAGTGTGCAGGCTGATGTGTTGGGGAAGACTTCAGAGGACCTTCACCTTGAGCTGAGTTTTGAAGGATGAGGAGGTGCTTTGGACAGTGAGGAGTGGTTGTGGGTGGGAGGCAGTGGCAGCTTTCCATCTTCAACAAGGCCTAGGGGTGAGATAGCAAGGTGCTGTAGGAGGAAAAGAGGCAGGATAGTTTAAGTTGGGACTGATCAGCAAGGGCCTGGAAAGCTGTGGTCAGGAATCTGGCTCTACCGCTGAAGGTCTGGGGAGCTAGAGCAGGTTTTAAGCAAGGGAGAACACATTCAGATAGCCTGGTGATTAACAGCACAGGCCAGTCGAGTTGAGCAAGAGAAACCATCTTGCCCTTAGGTTGGCTATCATTATGGTTAAACAAGTTTATTTAATTAGTTTCCAAGTCGTGCTAAGAGCTCATCCTTAATCATTGTCAGATGTTCCGATTCTTTCTGTCTCTGCTGCAGTTACCTTAGTTCTGCCTCCATTATTGTTTGCTTAATTACCTTAATATCCTCTAATGGTGGTTTCCTTGTCTTCAGTTTTGCCTCCCTCTAAACTCTTTGCTACCTGCAGCATAAAACATTTTTCTAAAATTCATGTCTGATTCTCTCACCTTTAACCAAAAGCCTGATCTGCTTGCAGAGATGGTGGAAACACACCATCTCTGTGTTTCCAATAATGATCATCACTGTAACAGCACACTTAGCAAGCATTTACTATATGCCAGAAACTCTGTTAAACACCATGTGCTTTTCTTTTATTAAATCTTCCCAAAACATTATTATTATCATCACTAGATTATAGATGAAGAAACTGATTATTAGGAAGGTTTAGTAATGTGTCCAAGATTATATAGCTAGTAAGTGTAATTGAATAACTTGTTGAAAACCAAAAAACCCTTAAAGACAAAGTTGGGTAGGGAATATAAGTTGGGTAGGGAATATAATTTTTTTTTTTTTTTTTTTTTTTGAGATGGAGTCTAGCTCTGTTGCCCAGGCTGGAGTGCAGTGGCACTATCTTGGCTCACTGTAACCTCTGTCTCTCGGGTTCAAGCGATTCTCGTGCTTCAGCCTCCCTGAGTAGCTGGGATTATTGGCACCTGCCACCACGCCCAGCTAATTTTTGTATTTTTAGTAGAGATGGGGTTTCACTGTGTTGGCCAGGCTGATCTCAAACTCCTGACTTCATGATCTGCCCGCCTCGGCCTCCCAAAGTGCTGAAATTACAGGCATGAGCCACCGCCCAACCGGGAATATTTGCACCTTCAAGAGGGACTAATTATTAGAGAACTGGCTTTGTAAACAAAAATATGGAGCAGGTATTTGAAGTAAAAAATCACAAGGATAGACAACAGCTCAAATTGTTATCAGTTACCAAGGCTGCTTGGATGTGTGTGGGTCAATTTTGTTAAAATCTAGATGGTCATTTCTATTAAAAAAGTTATCAACACCAAACAACAGAAAAGAAAATCCATATGTCCCTGTTTTTCATGGTACATCTGAGACTATAGGAAGGGTAGGCCTTTTCTAGACTATGGAATTTAAGTTTCAAGAAAAAATCATTGATTGGGTGCAGTGGCTCACGCCTGTAAGCCCAGCACTTTGGGAGGCTGAGGAGAGTGGATCATGAGGTCAGGAGTTCAAGACCAGCCTGGCCAACACAGTGAAACCCCATCTGTACTAAAGATACAAAAAAATTTAGCCAGGCGCCTGTAGTCCCAGCTACCTGGGAGGCTGAGGAAGGAGAATTGCTTGAATCCAGGAGGCAGAGGTTGCCGTGAGCTGAGATCATGTCACTGAATTCCAGCCTGGGCAACAAAGTGAGACTCTGTCTCAAAAAAAAAAAAAAAAAAAAGGAAAAAAAATCATTTAAGCTGCAATATAAAGAATGGTCTTAAGAAAGGCAGAATAGACCAGTTATAGAAACCCAGGCAAGCCATTATAATGCCAAACTAAGGCAACGGCAGGAGGGATGGAAAGAACTGGACCAGTTTTAAAAAGATTATGGAACAGCAAAGGCATGCTGCAGTCCCTTCAGCCAAGTTGCAAGTTTTGAATAAGGAGTTATCCAAACATTATCAAATGCATCCTCAGTGATGACTAACTACCAAGCTTTTTACCAGAAACCCTCTTTACAAAAGACGTTTCTCTCTGGTTAGAACACAGAAGCTGGTTAAAAACAATATTTCTTAGACAAATTGATCTTGAACATGTATCAAGGTTCACTGCCAGCAGGAGAATTGGAGAGTGTGTGATAATGAAAAGTTATTACAGTTGAGAAAACAAGAGTTTACATCAGCAACGAAGAAAAAAGCAGCTCATAAGTGGATGAATGTGTCAGAAACACATTATATATGAGTTATCATGTGGGAAATCTAAAGCAGAATACTGTGAAATGAAAGGTGTGTAGCTTATCAACAGTAATATAGCAAATACGCCACTCAACTAAGAAGAAAATGATAAGTCGGCATCTGGGGCTGTTGACTGGAATAACGAAGTTTCCTTTTCTTGTAGTAGTTCCTCAAGATTCCAGTTTACATGGAAAGTCGGAAAGTTGTTACACCCATCGCAGGAGCAGAACACCCAAGCAACAAATTCTAATTTTGAATAGGCAGGTGCCAGTGCATTTCTCAAACTGCGGACTAAGATGCAGAAACACGATTTTCCTGTTTTTTAGTTTTGGACCACTTTTCCCCCTCTAGCACTCCAGAGCAGGTTTTAATTGTTGTCAGGTGAGATGGTGAGTTAACTATGAGTGTTGAGTTGAGGGGACAGTGGGATGTGAGTCCAGCTGAAAGGTGGATATATATAGATCCAGACTCGAGTGATTTCGGTTGCAAATAAACTAATAGTGCATTTACGAAAAATATTAGAAAAGAAAGGATATTCATTATGATTTAATCGCAGTTGAATGTAGGCAGCACAAAGGGCTTATACTGACTTTTTTTTAATATACAATGTCTATTTTGTTCACCACTCTATGCCCAGTGCCTGGAAGTGCGACTGGCACATAGTAGGTGTTGCATACATACATAGTTTCAGAATGAGTTTTTTAGAAATCAAAATTCGACAAAACAGTGCACATGGATTTAACGTTCCCTTTTTTTCCAGGCGAGGTCAGGGCGCCCTTTGGTTTCGCGCTTCTGCCCCTTTAAGAAAGTGGAGGAGAAAGAAAGCGCTGCTGGGAAAGAGGGCGGGGCCACGAGGGGCCGCCGTCCGTCCCGCCCCCGCCCGGGCTGCTGCCCTTTGCTAGCGCGTGGTTTGTTTTTGGGAGCAGCACCCTGAAAATATAAAGAATGCGTGGGCAGAGTCGCCAGGGCGAGTGACAGGCGAGCCCTGTTCTTTACTTCCGAGGGCGGTGTCAGCAAAGCTAGGTAAGGAGACAGGCAGGACGGTGTCTGCCCCTTTAAGATCGACTCCACCCCGCCCCTGGAGGAAAATGACGCCGTTGTCTGCACTTTCTGGAACGTAAACCTTTTCATCCCGTTCCTTCTCATTAACAGAAATACCAAGTGGCCACCATAGTCACATACTTCATAACCCATGTCTCATTGGTGCTGGAGCGGGAGAGGGAAGCGCCGGTCTAAATGGCATGGGGTCCAAATCCAAAATAATCTCGTACTTGCTCTGGGTTACTTTGAAACTTTAGGCTGTGTTGTGTGATTCAAGGGACAGCCTGATACTGCTTAACAGAATTAGTCTAATAGGATACCAGGCCCAGAGAGACCCCTGCGCTCCCAGGACATTGATGTGGGGTAACCCTCCCCGCGAAAGTCTCTGCTGAGTTCACAAGCTATGACCTGACGTACACTTTGGCCTGCCCTATTTTGATCCTTGAATGAGTTGCTGATGTTTAAAAGCAGAAACTGGCCAGGTGTGGTGGCTCGCGCCTGTAATCCCAGCACTTTGGGAGGCCTAGGCGGGCAGATCACTTGAGGTCAGGAGTTCCAGACCAGCCTGGCCAACGTGACGAAACGTCATCTCTATTAAAAACACAAAAATTAGCTGGGCATGTTGGCACGTGCCTGTAATCCCACTACTCGGGAGGCTGAGGTAGGAGAATTGCTTGAACCAGGGAGGTAGTGAGCCGAGATAGGGCCACTGCGCTCCAACCTGGGCAGCAAAGACTCTGTCTCAAAAAAAAAAAAAAAAGGAAGGCAACATGTCAATATCTACATTTTTTTGATGATTTTGAGAAATTGGAGGATCCAGCAGCATGTTCCTGCCCGGCTCTTTTGAACTGTTTGAAAACACCACAGCCCCTCTGTTATTTTACAGCCTACATCACTCATTTATGATGTCCAGCCCCTTGTAGGCATTTGGATTTTTGACCCTATTCTAAATACTTCAGTGGATTTAAGACTATTTAAAACATGTATACAGAAGAGATCCGAGGTCCCCAAACAACTGGGTGTATAAGTTGTGTTTAAGTTGCTGTTCCTCATTGTCATTTATTCTTATCCGGGTGTTTTTCTATATACATATATATATATTTTAAACAAGTCTTAGTGATCTATTGCACAGGTGTTTTTCTATTGGAGCAGATCTTTTCAGTTTAGGCTTGGTAAAATCGAACTATCAGATACTTTTACAAAAAGAGATTTAGGAGTTGATGTTCTTTTATGATATGACAATCTTTAATGAAATAGAGTAGTCTATATAATTTGTATTAATGTATCTCTGCCCACAGACAATAGACAATTATAGTTCGTTACCCCCCAGAACTCTTGGGTCGACTTCATAAAGGCAAAAACTGTGTCTGCTCGGTTAACTACTTGATCCCACCACTACAATATAAATTTCCTGAAGACAGAAGACTTCTGTTATTTTGTACACAGTTACCAAGCATGCCTACTTTGTTAAATTTATGAAAAAACTTTAAAGGTACAATTGGCCCACAATATAAACAATGTAACAACATAGCAATATAAAATAATACAACAATTAAAAAAACACAAAAATACCGTGTAACAACTATTTACATAGCATTTACATTGTAGTATTATGAGTAATCCAGAAATGATTTAAAGTACAGTATACCGCAGCATATGCCTAGTTTGTATGCAAATATGATGCCATTTTATATAAACGACTTGAGTATCCTCTGATTGTGGTATCCTGGAAGCAAGGGATACTGGAACCAATCCCTTGAGGATACTGAGGGATGACTGTATGCCTGATTTCATGTAAGAGGCATTTTGAGGATTCTTTCAAAATCAAATGCTTGTATATTTGTTGTGTTAAATTACTAAAAGGATTCTCTTGTGAAAAGATATCATTTAAAAAGATTGAATTTTCAGCCGGACGAGGGTGGCTCGCACCTGTAATCCCAGCACTTTGGGAGGCTGAAGCGGGCAGATCACCTGAGTTTGGGAGTTTGAGACCAGCCTGACCAACATGGAGAAACCCTGTCCCTACTAAAAATACAAAATTAGCCGGGCGTGTTGGTGGTCGCCTGTAATTGCAGCTACTAGGGAGGCTGAGGCTGGAGAATCCCTTGAGCCTCGGAGGTGGAGGTTGCAGTGAACCAAGATCATGCCATTGCACTCCAGCCTGGGCAACAAGAACAATACTCTGTCTCAAAAAAAAAAAAAAAAAAAGGTTGGATTTTCCCAAATTGATGCACCAAAGCTTTCATCTGAAATGAACTTGCACATGTGAATCATCAGATACAGAGCTTATATTGTAATATTTTCTTATTATATAATAGGTTCTAGAAATGTTGCTCTTCCTCAGAATTTTCAGGTTTTTTTTTTTGTTTGTTTGTTTTGTTTTTTTTTACAGAGAGCAAGAGATTCCACTTGAGATCAGGGTGGGAGACAGACCCTTGTTCATTCTCCATGAGGAGCAGCCATTATCAACAGAACATTGACGGAACCTCGTTTGGGAAAAGGACTGATGGCTCTGAGTCTAGGTTGGAAAGCACCCAGGAGCTGCTGTGGGCTCCTCCTGCAGACTGTGCGAAGCAGTGGTCTTCTTTTGTTTCCTTGTGGCTGGTGTCCCTGGAGAGGAGCTGGAAGCTTTTTGGACCCTGAAAAAAAGGCTTTCCTGGAGGAGAACACTGAAGTCACCAGCAGTGGCAGCCTCACCCCTGAAATCCAGTTGCGGCTTTTGACCCCCAGATGCAAATTCTGGTGGGAGAGAGCTGACCTGTGGCCCCACAGTGATCCTTACTGGGCAGTCTACTGGCCAGGAGGCCAAGCCCTGTCTAGGTACTACCCTATCGAAATGGGAACTTTTAAGGCTGGTACAGATCTTTGCCCTTTTCAGTCCCCTCTAACTCCAGCCACTACAAAAAAAACAGAGCAACGCTGGGCATGGTGGCTCATGTCTGTAGTCTCAGTACTTTGGGAGGCTAAAACTGGAGGATTGCTTGAGCCCAGGAGGTTGAGGCTGCAGTAAGCTGTGATCCTGCCACTGCACTCCTGCCTGGCCTGTCTCAAAAACAAAACAAAACGGAAACCAAAAAGTCTTCTTGTTTTCTTTTTTCTTTCTTTCTTTTTTTTTTCTTTGGCAGAGACAGGATCTTGCTATGTTGCCCAGGCTGGTCTTAAACTCCTGGCCTCCTCAGCCAACCCCAATTGCTGGTATTACAGGCGTGAGCCACTGAGCCTGCCCTTATTTTCTTATGTGTAGCAGTTTAGCCATAATTTTTGGTTGCTTTTTTGCATAATTTCCCCTTGTAACCCAAGCCTATCAAGGTATTTTCCCAAGTAGCTATCTCCCCAAGAGAAATCCTAGAGTCAGCTGTCAAGCGCCTGGATAGCTATAAATGATCCAGAAATCTCACCTGTTATGAGGTTCATGGTTCATAGTGCATGACTATTGCAGAGTTCCTAGACGGAACCTAAACACCCAGTCCTTCATTAATTCAGTGAATGTCGCTCCATCAACCTCACATTCCTTCCAGGGTTGCTTCTCTTCCCATAGAATAGTAGCTGTGAGTGAGTGGGCTGCTCAAAGATCCCCTCTTCTATTGGGTGCAGTGCCTGTAATCACAGTGCTTTAGGAAGCCAGTGCAGGAGAGCAGCTTTAAGAGTTCAAGACCAGCCTAGGCAACATGGTGATACCCTATCTCTACAAAAAACCTTTTTTTTTAATTAGCCAGGTGTGTCCTGTGCCTGTAATCTTAGCAACTCAGGAGGCTGAGGTGTGAGGATCACATAAGCCTAGGATTTCTAGGTTACAGTGAGCTATGAGTGTGCCATTGCACTCCAACCTGGGCAATAGAACAAGACCCTGTCACCATTTTTAAAAGAAGGGGCTGGGTGTGGTGGCTCACTCCTGTAATCCCACCACTTTGGGAGGCCAAGGTGGACGGATCACCTGAGGTTGGGAGTTCAAGACCAGCCTGACCAACATGGGAAACCCTGTCTCTTCTAAAAATACAAAAATTAGCCAGGCATGGTGGTGCATGCCTGTAATCCCAGGTACTGGAGACTGAGGCAGGAGAATCACTTGAACTTGGGAGGCAGAGGTTGCAGTGAGCCAAGATCACGCCATTGCACTCCAGCCTGAGCAACAACAGCGAGACTCCGTCTCAAAAAAAAAAAAAAAAAAAGAGAGAAAAAAAGATCCCTCTTCTCTAGAGGCTTATGGAAAACTTGGGCCAACTCTGGACTTGAATCTGTATTTTAAGCCCCCCTCCCTGCCTTCTAACTCTCCATATTGCAGAGGTCTTAGGGCATTTTCTGGCATAGTCACACTATACTTTTTATTGAAACACAGTTGATGAAATAAAGGCAAGACCTTTTAGCATTTTGATCTGGTCTTTGTTGTCGGTTTGGTAAATGATTTCATCTGTTTATACACTGGGGTTATAAAGCTGTGAAACAAAAAATGTGATAAGGACTTCTGTTTCACAGGAATGGTAGAGCCTACATAATTAGTGTTATATGTAGTTTATTTATTTTTTATATGTAGTTTTAAATTAAGTATATAAATGCAAACACAGAGCTTTTTGGGGGAAATTCCAAGAACTGGAAAGCTTTCCAGTTGGTACAAAATAATGCCAGTTTTCTGACTGTTATGTTACTACTAGACATTCAAGCTTTATTAGTTACATCCTATTTTTAGGATGCAGACATCTTGATGTCTGTCTATTAAAGTGACTGTTTATCAACTTGATATAAAATCAACTTGTTTAAGAGACTGAGTTAGGTGTCATAAATTGGTGACCCATAGGTGTGTTTTGTTTGGCCTGTACTTGTAAACTTCAAAAAAATTAGTTGCTGATATTTAAAACTGGAGAGATTGCATGTAAAAATTGACTTAGCTTTGAAAAACAGGGATACCTTTTAAGCAGGGATTCTGCATGGCAACCGTGAGCTGAAGACGGGTAGCGGCAATTTATTTATTTAGAGACGGAGTTTTTGCTCTTGTCACCCAGGCTGGAGTGCAATGGTGTGATCTCAGCTCACTGCAATCTCCACCTTGTGGGTTCAAGCAACTCTCCTGCCTCAGCCTCCTGAATAGCTGGGACTATAGGCGCCCACCACCATGCCCAGCTAATTTTTGTGTTTTGTATTTTTTTTTTTAATTTGAGATGGAGTCTTGCTCTGTCACCCAGGCTGGAGCACAGTGGCATGATATCGGCTCACTGCAACCTCCGCCTCCGGGGTTCAAGTGATTCTCCTGCCTCAGCCTCCTGAGTAACAGGACTGCAGGTGGACGCCACCAGGCCTGGCTAATTTTTGTATTTTTAGTAGAGATGGGGTTTTGCCATGTTGGCCAGGCTGGTCTCAAATTCCTAACCTCAAGTGATCCGCCTGCCTTGGCCTCCTGAAGTTCTGGGATTACAGCCATGAGCCACCATGCCCAGCTTACAACTTTTTTTTTTTTAATTGACTTGACTAGCATGATTAGTCAGTTGTGTGGTACTATGCTTCACACCTGCTGAGGAGAAAGACCGAATAACTAGGTTCTTTCTTCTGCCACCTCTGCCCAGCTCTGGAGATGGACTTTTTGTGTCACTCTAGTGGGACCAAACTTGCCAAGGTTGGACCAAGTTCTTCTGCTAAGTTCCACTATTTCTTTTGTCAAGTCAACCTAAAGACATCTGTTTTCTTCCCTTTTCCTTTCCTTTTCTTTTTTTAGATAACTCTTACCTTTTCTCATCTCTCTGAGACGTGTTTCTCCTTTCTTTTTAATTTAGGTATCTTTTGGATAATCCTGATATTGTCAGAGGAAAATCTGTATTAGATCTTGGGAGTGGATGTGGAGCTACAGCTATTGCTGCAAAGATGAGTGGGGCATCAAGGATCTTGGCCAATGACATAGACCCTAGTAAGGATTCATATTTTAAAATATTTAAGGCTCACCTTTTTTTTTTCCCCTCCAGGATAAATGTGTACATGTGCTTAGTGTGGTAGCTTATCGCTACATGTATTTTGTGATTGGACCTTGTGAATCTGTATGCACTGGGACATTATCTGTAGGAATCCTCTCAGGTCTGAGTTGATGGTGCATTTTACCCAAGAGGATTTATGTCTGCCAGACATCCTGGAAGGAGCACTTACTTTAATGTATTGGCTAGGAATTTCCTGAAATATGTAAATGGTGTTTATTTGGCTGGGCACGGTGGCTCACACATGTAATCCAAGCGCTTTCGGAGGCTGAGGTGGGTGGATCACAAGGTCAGGAGTTCGAGACCAGTCTGACCAACATAGTGAAACCCCATCTTTATGAAAAATACAAAAATTACCCGAGTGTGGTGGCGTGCACCTGTAATCCCAGCTACTTGGGAGGCTGAGGCAGGAGAATCGCTTGAACTCGTGAGGCAGAGGTTGCAGTGAGCCGAGATCACACCACTGCACTCTAACCTGGGTGACAAAGCAAGACTCCGTCTCAAAAAAAAAAAAAAAAAAAAAAAAGGGAAATAGTGTTTATTTAACCCCAAACCCACGTGAGTATTGGCCTGTCTTCAAGGGTGACTTTTATTCCATTAGAATCCAGGTTGAGACAGGTAAGTTTTTATTTGATCTGATTTTCTTCTGGTCTACCCTTTCACTGAGGATATAGCCCTTGGAAACCTTTATTTTGTAGAGGGGTCTCAGTTCTAATTTATTGCCAGGCTCAATCAAGCCCAAGGCTTGTTTCCCTGTCCACAGTGAAAAATCAAAATCTCTTGGTAAATGAGATCAGCAAATGTTCCTTAACTCCCAGCATTTCTAGATGTTTTAGATTGTTTTGTTTTCAGGATATCCAGTCATATATTTGAAAATTGTGGTACAGCTTATGTTGGCATAAACTTTACACTTCTTTACTTTAAAAAACAACTTTCAACAAAAAGAGAAAAATATATTGTTAGCCAATTTTCTAAATTATTTAATCAGGGAATTATAACAGCACAATTCATTTTGTGCTTTTATTTTTAAGTTGCAGGAATGGCTATTACACTAAATTGTGAATTGAACCAACTGAATCCTTTTCCTATTTTAATCCAAAACATTTTGAATTTGGAACAAGATAAGTGGGACCTCATTGTTCTTGGCGATATGTTTTATGATGAAAACCTTGCAGATAGTCTTCATCAGTGGCTGAAGAATTGCTTCTGGACCTATGGAACTCGAATACTGATTGGTGACCCTGGGCGGCCCCAATTCAGTGGACACAGCATTCAGCACCACCTGCACAAAGTGGTAGAATATTCACTTCCCGAGCCTACGAGGCAGGAAAACAATGGACTGACAACAAGCACAGTGTGGGATTTTCAGCCTTGAGTTGTCGAAGTGCTCCCAAGTATGAATATAGTAATGTTTGGATTTGACCTAAAAGTTTTCTCTATAGGAGATACTCTCCAGTTTAATGAATGTAATTCTTGTTAAATGGCAAATCTTGTTTCTAAATATGAAGGTTTAGAGTTTAGTCTACTTTTGTCATGTAACTGGTTCTGCATTTCTATGCATGCCAGTTATACACATCTCTATCTGCAATTTTTTCTATTTTAACTGCTGAAGGAATATGATTATACAACGCCATACTCATTGGTGGCAGCATTTAAGTAATGGAGAGGAATTAGACATTGTAGCCGAATCTGTTTCTATAGTTGAGGGCAGCTGTGATGTAACTTTGAATTAAACAAAGCAAAACATAGAAAAATACTATATATGTACTTTTTCTTTTTTTAGAGACGGAGTCTCACTTTGCTCCCAGGCTGGAATGCAGTGGCTATTCAGAGGCTTAATCATTGGGCACTGCAGCCTCGAACTCTGGGCTTTTTTTTTTTTTTTTTGAGATGGAGTCTCACTCTGTTGCCCAGGCTAGAATGCAGTGGTGCCATCACAGCTCACTGCAGCCTCCACCTCCCAGGTTCAAGCGTTTGTCCTGTCTCAGCCTCTGGAGTAGTCGGGATTATAGGTGCGTGCCACCATGCCTGGCTAATTTTTGTATTTTTAGTAGAGACAGGGTTTTTGGGAGGCGGAGGTTGCAGTGAGCCAAGATCTCACCACTGCACTCCAGCCTGGGCAACAGAGTAAGACCGTCTCAAAAAAAAAAAAAAAAAAAAAAAAAAAAGAGAGAGAGAGAGAGACAAGGTTTCACCATGTTGGCCAGGCTGTTCTTGAACTCCTGACCTCAGGTGATCCACCCACCTTGGCCTTCCAAAGTGCTAGGATTACAGGTGTGCACCACCACACCTGGCCTGACAATGTTTTTTATTTCTATCACTTCCTTTTGATTTTTTCTTATAGCTTCTATCTCTGCTTACGTCACCCATCATTCTTGCATGTTGTATGCTTTTCCCATTAGAGCCTTTTGCATGTTAATCAGTTATTTTACATTTGTGATCTGATAATTCTAAAATCTCTGCCATATCTGAGCCTGGTTCTAATGCTTGTTTTGTCTTTTTTTTTTAAAGATAGGGTTTCACCATGATGGCCAGGCTGGTCTTGAACTCCTGACCTCAGGTGATCCATCCACCTCAGCTTCCCAAAGTGCTAGGATTACAGGTGTGAGCCACCGTGCCTGGCCTTATTTTGTCTTTTCAGACATTTTGTCTTTTAGCATGACTTGTAATTTTTTGTTGATAGCTGGACATGATGTATTGGATAAAAGAAACAGCCAAACTAAGGTAATGTTAGGTTTTAAAATCTGGGTAGGGCTACTGTTTGTAGTATAGGTGTTACAGGCTAAATTTTCCTTGCTATATTGTCCTTGCTATTATCTCCCCTGTTATCTTTGAGTTTCCCTAGAGATTCCTTCTTATGTAGAGTCTGAGGCTTGTAGTTTTTTTCACCTGTAATTCCCTGTTATTATACAGTAGCCTAATTGATATAATAAGGTATGGGAGAAGGTATGTTCTATAGTCCTGTGATTAAGTCTCAGTCAGTTAAGTCAGCCTGTGCCCCTGCTATGACCTTCAAAAATGCTTTCAGCTTTTTTTTTTTTTTTTTTTTTTTTGGTCCATTTGGTGAGACAGGAAGGCTAGAGGCAGCTGGAGTTGGGTACTTCCTTTCCTGTAGGTCAGGTGGGTTCTGGTAAAATAGTTTCCCTTGAGAGCTGGCTTTTGTTAAGGAGAATTGAACACTTGGGCATATTGCAAAATGGTTACTTTCCCCATCCTCGTACCAGAAGTAAGAGGGGATTTTTCTCTGATCCTCACCTGAGAACCTGGTAGGTATTCTGGAGGCAAAACTATAAAAGTGTGGTGTCTCCCCTAAAAATGGGCCTCCTGGAGTTTGTTTGTTTTAATTTAACAAAGTTTAACTGAGCAAAGAAAAATCTGTGAATTGGGCAGCTCCCAAAAGCAGAATAGGTTCAGAGTAACTGTAGGGTTGCCACACATGGTTAGATAACATTTATGGACAGATTCCTGGAGCTTTTGATTCTTATTTTATTTTCTTATTTTTTTTTTAGATGAAGTTTCACTTTTGTCATCCAGGCTGGAGTACAATGGCATGATCTTGGCTCACTGCAAACTTTGCCTCCTGGGTTCAAGTGGTTCTCCTGCCTCAGCCTCCCAGGTAACTGGGATTACAGGCACCTGCCACCAGGCCCAGTTAATTTTTGCATTTTTAGTAAAGACAAGGTTTTGCCATGTTGGCCAGGCTGGTTTCGAACTACTGACCTCAGGTGGTCCACCTGAGTCTCCCAAAGTGCTGGGATTACAGGCATGAGCTACTGCGCGGGGCTGGAGCTTTTGATTCTTAAGTCCATCCATGTGGAGCCTCCAGCAACTCAGGAATTACAGCATAAATGTTCCTACTGTTACCGGCTCCAGCAACAGGCTTCTGCTCCCTGTAAGCTGTGGTTTTTTGTATTTGCCTTTCTAATTTGTGAGGCATTTTCTCTTTAACCTTAATTCTCTAATGGGTCTAAGTGTTGCTGATTTTTCAGTTTATTCAGCTTTTTTTCTTATTGTGAGGATGGGAGTGAAGATGGGAGTGAAGACTTCCAATTTCTTTTTTTTTTTTTTTTTTTTTGAGATGAGGGTCTCACTCTGTCACCCAGGCTGAATGAAGTGCAATGGCGCGACCTTGGCTCACTGCAACCTCTGCCTTCTGGGTTCAAGTGATTCTCCTGCCTCAGCCTCCTGAGTAGCTGGGATTACAGACATGTGTCACCACCCTGGCTAATTTTTTGTATTTTTAGTACAGATGGGGTTTCACCATGTTGGCCAGGTTGGTCCTGAACTCCTGACATCAGGTGAGCCACCCACCTCAGCCTCCCAAAGTGCTGGGATTACAGACATGAGCCACCACGCCTGGCTCCAATTTCTTTATATTAGAAAATATAAATCAGACTAGAGACTGGAAATGGTTTTTTTTTTTTTTTTTGGTTGCTATTGGTTTTTTCGTTTTTGTTTTTAGACAGGGTCTTGCTGTCTCATCCAGACTGGAGTTCAGTGATGTGACCATGGCTCACTGCAGCCTTGATCTTCCAGACTCAGGTAACCCTCCTTCCTCAGCCTCCTGAGTAGCTGTACCACCATGATGGCTGGCTAGTTTTTTTATTTTCTATGTTTTCTAGAGATGGAGTCTCGCAACATTGGCCAGGCTGCGTATTACTGGGTGTTTCTTTCTTTCCTCCTTTATTTTTCTGTATTTACTTATTCAGTGAATAGTTGAGTGTTTATTATCTACCAGGCACTGTTCTAGGCACTGGAGATATGGGGATATAGCAATGAAAAAACAAGATAAATATTTTGTCCTTATGAAATTTATATTCTTGAGTGGGGAGACATAAGGAACAAATAAAACAGGCATCAGATGGTGATAGGTGGCAAGGAGAAAAAGAGGTAAGGGTGATAGGGAATACTGGGTACTGAATGGGGTACAGATATTTTAAACAGAGTGGTGAGAAATAGCTAATGCAACTAGCAATATAAAAAAGGAAGAAGATCAAACTAAAAACAGTTTTAGGAAGATAAATCCTTCATAAATCCGAAGAAGCTCACAACTTAGATGTCGAAACTAGTTTCTGCAAAGAGGGGAAAATGCAATTGACTTGGTTAAATATTCAGTATTAAATTTTATTGAATTTGTATTTAGAAAAGTTTCATAGATAGACCAGGCCTTACCCATTTTGCACATATATGCATATGTACCACCTTTGCAGTGGCAACATATATATCCACACTATATACACATCACATTTATAAAGTAATAGTAAGGATAAGAAATGGAGTTGAATAAGTACTCCCCAAACATACACAAGAAAGTTAGCCTACTTTCCCTGTTTTTCACTACATCAGAGGCAAAATAAGAAATCTTTTAAGAAAATCCCAACAAGACAGGCTCATGGCAAAATGAATATGCTAAACTTGGAGGTTAGTTTAAGCATAGTATATGTCAGGTAATTTTGTGATTACCAAAGAGTTTTCACTTGAAAACTAAGACCTTTGCTGTTTATTTCACAATGTGAAATCAGTAGAACCTGAGGATACAAATCTCTGCAGTGATATTCTGTATTTACTCATTTTTACACATTTTTGAATGCAATTTTGCCAGGGAAGAAAAGCTTACAGATGAATAAAATGTAATTGGGAAGAGTAGCCATAAAAATCAATGAAATAAGTGGCTGGGCAAAAGTCTCTGCAATACTAATATGCTGAATGGCTAATAAGTTACTTCATTTCAGCAAACAAATACCTAAATTCTTCTTGAAGAATTAACAGGCCTGATATTCAGGTTTGCTTTTGGCAAATGAGCATTTAAATACTCCAGAAAGGTAAGAGCCAGAAAACAGGAAGGTAAACCATGCTTTTAGAAATACTTTTACTTAGATTCTCCCAAGGTTTATACATACAGGTAAATTTTCTCTTATAACAATAGCTAAAATACCTACATAGGAGAAGGAAATCTCAAGGGAAAACTGTTAATTTTAAACTTTGTTATTTAAGAAACAAAATCCAACACCCTCCCTCCCCCTAAAATAGATCAGAGTTCATGCTAGGATTATGGTTTTAAAAGTAATGATTCATCCAACAGATATTGAATAATAGCACTACTAAGCTGTTTAAGAATAAAGCACAAACTTTGTATATACAAAGACTTAACTAATTCTTTGAGAGTTATAACTTAAGGACAAGGAAATAATTAAAATTATTGTTAAATTAAGTAGAATGCAAATCTCTATAGATGGTTTCCTGGAAAAGTGGTTTTGATAAGCTTTCCTAGTGTTGATCATCTTCAAAAAAGCATCAATAAACAGTCCATGTCACCTGCTTTAGTTTGTTTGGGCCTACTAATTGTTCCAACACTTCTCGTGAATGATCTATAAAACAAAACAATGAAACTATATTAATCCACAATAATAAAAAATGTTTAATGTTTCCTCATGTCTAACTGGAGGTGATGTTAACATTATACAATAATTTAAAGGATTAAAGGAAGTGATTTATAAAGCACAGTATACAACTAACTCACTAATAATTAGTTAATGGTAGCCGTCACTATTATTAGGTATAGTGCACCTATCATGGTAATACTTGTTTAAAAAACAAACAAACAAACAAAAACAGGTATTTGTTGTTTTCTCTGTAATTTCATCATAATTTCACCAACCAGAGTAATGGTATATTTTCACCATTAACCTGTGTTAATGGTTAATAACCTTTTTCCGGGTCTTAGCCAGAAATAGATGACTCACTGAAGTGAGGTGGCTGAACAGGATTTAATGAAGGGAATATTTACCAAAAAAGTGAGCAGGATTAAAGAAAGCCAGTAGGGATGTTAAACCACTTTGGGAAGCTGCAACACACCCAGAGTTAGAGGAGGTAGCAGTCACCAGAACGTGACAAGTTGACCTGTAGTTGAACATCTTTCCATGTCTGTGTAATACTATTATAAAGCATGATTTTAAATAGATAACCATTATATAAATACACTGTAATTTAACCAATCTATATTATTGGGCATATAGATGGTTTTCAGTTTTCACAATGTACAGTTGTGATTTTGATATGGTTTCCATCTCAGCTTTAGAATGTCTTTACAAAATCTGAATTAAAGCAAAAATACTGACAAAATTTTGTTAGTTTATTCATAAGTTTAACAAACTTGTTTCCAGAGATACAACCTATGTTTTATGTACAACGTATCTCTAACCCAGTCTTGGAAATCCTGTAATTTGGTGGTTCCTAGATTTACAGATTTCACAGACCAGTAGGAAAAAAAAAAAAAAAAAATATTGACTCAACATATATGGTGACCAAATTTTATTCTAAGTTAAACAAAATTAAGCAAAAATACCAAGGTTTATTGCCAGCAAAAGAACCAGAGTGTGTCTAGAAATGAGAAATTATCATTGGGAAAACAAAGGTTTATAATTCAATTTTTTTAAAAAGCAGCTAGTAAGATACATACAGTTTTATTCATGGTCATAAAAATATTATTGGTTATTGCAGAGGAAATCTAAATCAAAGATAGGTTCAAACTATGTTGAAAGTGAAAGAACAGACAAAGACGTAGCATTTAAATGGCAACCATGACAAAGCTGGAGTGGCTATAGAAGAAGGGGGAACACGTTCCAATTCTTTCTGTGAGATCAGTGTTACCCTGATACTAAAGCCAGACAAAGACATCACATAAAAATAAAACTGCAGACCAGGATCTTTTATTAATAGAGACTAAAAAATGCTTGACAAAACACCAGCACATCAAATCCAGCCACTAGAAGAAAGCATTACATACCATAACTAACAGATTTATCATAGGAATGCAAGGTTAGTTTAACATCTGAAAATTAATTAGTATGATATACTGTATTAATGTTCTATTCCTGCTATAACAATTACCACAAACTTAGTGGCTTAAAGCAAAAAATTTGTTATTGTACACTTTTGAAGGTCAAAATTAGAAAAAAATGGGTCTCATTGGGCTAAAATCAGGTGTGGGCAGGTCTGCATTACTTTTTAGAGGCAAGTCTGATCTTTTTTTTTTTTTTTTTGAGGCTCTACAGGAGAATCTACTTCCTTGACTTTTCTAGCTTCTAGAGACCACCACGTTCCTTATATTCCTTCCTGCTTCTCTAAAGTGAGCAACATTGGGCAGAGTCCTTCTCAAGCTGCCATCTCTATGGTCCTTCTCTCTCCTTCTTCTACTTTTAAGGACCCTTATCATTATATTGGGTCTAGATAGATAATCCAGGATAATCTGCCCATTTTAAGATCAACTGATTAGCAACTTTAATTCCATTGGCAACCTTATGTAACATAACATACTCATATTTTGGGCATTAGAACATGGATATCATTTGGTGGGTGGGAGCATTATTCAGCTTACCACCTACACCATTCCAGTAGAACAAAGAACTAAAACCACATGATCATCTCAATAGACAAACACCATTTGGCCAGGTGCGGTGGCTCACGGCCATAATCACAGACTTTGGGAGGCTGAGGAGGGCAGATCACCTGAGGTCAGGAGTTAAAGACCAGCCTGGCTAAGATGGCAAAACCCTGTCTCTACTAAAATTACAAAAAAAGTTAGCCAGGCATGGTGGTGGGTGCCTGTAATCCTGGCTACTTGGGAGGCCGAGGTAGGAGAATCACTTGAATTCAGGAGGCAGAGTTTGCAGTGAGCTGAGATGGTGCCACTGCACTCCAGCCTGGACGACAGAGCAAGACTCAGTCTCAACAAAAAAAAGAAAAGAAAAAAGAAACACCATTTGACAAAAACCAATCCATTTAACCAACTAAGAAAAGAGAACGGCCGGGCGCGGTGGCTCAAGCCTGTAATCCCAGCACTGTGGGAGGCCGAGGCGGGTGGATCACGAGGTCAAGAGATCGAGACCATCCTGGTCAACATGGCGAAACCCCGTCTCTACTAAAAATACAAAAAATTAGCTGGGCATGGTGGTGCATGCCTGTAATCCCAGCTACTCAGGAGGCTGAGGCAGGAGAATTGCCTGAACCCAGGAGGCGGAGGTTGCGGTGAGCCGAGATCGTGCCATTGCACTCCAGCCTGGGTAACATGAGTGAAACTCCGTCTCAAAAAAAGAAAAGAGAACTTCCTCAACCTGATAAAGGGCATCTATGAAAAACCATAGCTGGCAGGGTACAGTGGCTCATGCCTACAATCCCAACACTTTGGGAGGCCATGGTGAGAGTATCACTTGAGCCCAGGAGTTCAAGGCCAGCCTGGGAAATAGAGTGAGACCTTGTCTCTGCAAAAGAAATTTAAAAATAAGCCGAATGTAGTGGCACATGCCTGTAGTCCCAACTACTCTGGAGGCTGAGGTAGGAGGATCTGCTTGAGCCTGGGAGGCAGAGATTGCAGGGAGTGTGTTTACACCACTGCACTCCAGCCTGAGCAACAGAGAAGGCCCAGTCTCAAAAATGAACAAGAAAAACCTATAGCTAATATCATACTTAATAGTGAAAAATTAAATGTTTTTTTCCTAGGATCAAGACAAGACAAGGATGTTTACTTTTTTTTTTTTTTTTTTTTTTGAGACAGAATCCTGCTCTTGTCCAGGCTAGAGTGCAATGGTATGACCTTGGCTCACTGCAACCTCTGCTTCCCGGGTTCAAGTGATTCTCCTGCCTCAGCCTCCTGAGGAGCTGGGATTACAGGCACCCACCACCACACCCAGCTAATTTGTATTTTTAGTGGAGACAGGGTTTCACCATGTTGGCCAGGCTGGTCTCAAACTCCTGACCTCAGGAGTTCGAGACCTGATTCACCTGCCTTGTCCTCCTAAAGTGCTGGAATTACAGGCACAAGCCACTGTGTCCAGCCAGGACGTCCACTCTTGCCATTTCTATCCAACATTGTACCAGAGGTTCTATCCATGGAAATTAGGCAAGAAAAAGAAATAAAAGGCATTCACGTTGGAAGGAAGAAGTAAAACTATTTGTAGATGACATTATATTGTATATACAATATCCCAAGGAATTTACTAAAAAAATAGAATAAATGAGTTCAGCCAAGGTACAAGAACAATATATAAAAATCAAATGTATTTCTATATAAGAACAATTAATAATCAAATGTATTGCTATACAAGAACAATTAATAACAATTAATAAATGAACTAGAAAATAACTCCATTGATGTTACCATCAAAAAGAACAGAATACTTAGGAATAAATTGAATGAAAGTGAAAAACCTTCACTCTGAAAACCATATGACATTATTGAAAGACATTAAAGATCTAAATAAACAGAAAGACATCCATGTTCATAGATCAGAAGACTTAGTATTATTAAAATAGCAACATTTCCCAAATTGCCTACAGATTCAATGTAATTCATATCAAAATACAAGCTGGCTTTTTATTTTTTGCAGAAACCAATCAGATGGGGCCTGGCAGGGTGGCTGACGCCTGCAATCTCAGCACTTCGGGAGGCCACCGCAGGCAGATCGCTCAAGCTTAGTAGTTAGAGACCAGCCTGGGCAGCATGGTGAAACCCCACCTCTACTAAAAATAGAAAAATTAGCCAGGAGTGGTGGTGCACACCTGTTGTCCCAGCTACTTGGAGGGCTGAGGTGGGACAGTCGCTTGAACCCTGGAGGTCAAGGCTGCAGTGAGCCGAGATGGCGCTACTGCACTCCAGTCTGGGTGACAGAGACCCTGTCTCAACAACAAGAACAAAAATAAATTGATGATTCCAATATTTGTATGAGAATTGGAGGAACCCAGAACACTCAAATGCAATTTTGAAAAAGAACAAAATAGAGACATATACTTCCCAATTTCATTTTAGCTTGTGTTTCTATGATTATTTTGGCATTTTTTCAAATTGTGAATATGTTATCAAACATTATATATAAATATTTATCTTCTGTTTACATTTGTTACTCTTCTGTGGGAATTCACTATTGTACATTATAGGAAGATGCTTTTCCCTCCAGTAGTAAGCATGTAACATTTTAATGTAATTTAAAATTTTTGATGCTAGATGGCAGTATTATATTACAGTCTCCTTAGGCAGCTTCTTCCCATGAAGATAGAGTATTTAGGACTGTGGGTTTAAATAGTAGGAATATTCAATGCCTTTTTTATGCTTCAGGGAAAACTATGGGGTTGCTAAGTATTTCATAATCCCTTGGCAGAATATTTTATAGAAACACATACTATCCAGACTGAAAAAGAGCTAATGGGTCACTTATGCTAATCATACAACTGATGCTTGATGGCACCTTCCTATCTGTTTCCCTATCCTAGTAACAGTTAAGCCACTTTACACCAAAGGCTCAGGAAAGAATTATAGATTGTGGTTCAGATGACTTAGGTTTTACTTCCAGTTCTATCAACTATTTCTAAGATGTGGGGCAAACCACTTAAATCAATTGTATCTCTGTTCCCTTCTCTTTAAAATGAAGGAGTTGTATAGATGACCCTGTTGGGGCTCAGAAAACGATTCCCCAAAGTATGGCACTTTGGCATGCTGAGTACTTTGAACTAGGACATTGGAAGGCCTCAGAATCAGCCTCAAAACCAAGGTCTCTGACCTTTTCCTGCCTTCCTATCTCTTACCCTTTATTCTCCCCAGGTGAGTCACAGAAACCAGGATTCCTCTTCCCCTAGGTGGGTCAGAGAAACTAGAACCCTTTTCCCCAAAGTAAGCCATAAAACCTAAAAATATTACTCTAAACTTCCCCAGCCTTTCTACCTAGGAGGTGGCCATAAAGAAATTCTCTGATCTATCCTTGTTGGATAGGAGGTCAGAGGGGCCCCGTCCTGTACCCTGGAAAAAGGAATGCCACAAAGGCCAAGAAGAATCCGAACAAATAGGCCTTGCAGGGTCTCTCCACTCTGTTACTATTAGCTCATTCTCTTCTCCAGTCACATTTCTACATGGCTGTCCATGCTTCATAAGCATAAAAACAAGCAGTTTTTCCTGGGTGTTTGGTTCTTCATTTCTGAAGTCTCCTATAAATCTTTGACTAAATAAACCTGCTATGACTTTCTCTTATTAAACTGCCTTTTCCTATAGGACCGTCAGCCTTGACCCTTATGGTGGGTGAGGAAAGGTATTAAACCTTTCTGCCTCCCAACCTCTAAGCAACTGTTGACCAACTCTGTAAAAATCTATGACAATATAGATGACAAGATAAATGTATCTTTCAAAGAAACATGAATCTTTGAAAGATTCATGGCAGGAGCATTTGGAGCACCAAGAATAAGAAGAAACTATGGGAAATACAAATTATTAACAAAGTATTTTTTTTTCAAATGTTCAAGGAAAATGTAATTTAGAGTTTGTTTGAGATGGAGTCTCGCTCTGTCGCCCAGGCTGTAGTGCAGTGGCGCAGTCTCAGCTCACTGCAACCTCCACCTCCTGGATTCAAGCAATGCTCCTGCCTCAGCCTCCTGAGTAGCCAAGATTACAGGGGTGTGCCACCATGCCCGGCTAATTTTTGTATTTTTAGTAGAGACAGGGTTTCATCATGTTGGTCAGGCTGGTCTCAAACTCCTGACCTTGTGATTTGACCGCCTTGGCCTCCAAAGTGCTGGGATTACAGGTGTGAGCCACCATGCCTGGACCAATTTAGACATTATTATAGAACACACTGTGAAAAAAGTACGGCTTGAGCATATTTTTACAAATGATGATCAAAGTCCTAATGCTTCATTACAGTGATCTGGCAAAAAGAAATATGTCATGCAGGATCAGGAATGAATGAATGAATGAATGATGAGAAAACAGAATATAGAATTAAGACAACTATGAAATAAAAAAATGAGTTATCCCTTTAAGCAAAGAATCAGCTTTAAATAAAGGGAAATCCTGAAGCAAACCACTTGGGTCTTAAAATACTGTTTTGGGGCCAGGCGTGGTGGCTCACACCTGTAATACCAGCACTTTGGGAGGCTAAGGCAGGTGGATCACCTGAGGTCAGGAGTTTGACACCAGCCTGGCTAACATGATGAAACCCCATTTCTACTAAAATTACAAAAAATTAGCGAGGCGTGGTGTTGCATGCCTGTAATCCCAGCTACTCAGGAGGCTGAGGCAAGAGAATTGCTTGAATCTGGGAGGTGGAGGTTGCAGTGAGCTATCACTCAATTGCACTTCAGCCTGGGCAACAAGAGCAAAACTCTGTCTCAAACAAACAAACAAACAATTCTGTTTTGGCTGGGCATGGCAGCTCATGCCTGTAATCCCAGCACTTTGGGAGGCTGTAGTGGGTGGATCGCTTGAGCCCAGGAGTTTGAGACCAGTCTGACCAATATGGCGAAACCCTGTCTCTATTTCTAAATAAATAAATAAAATTTTAAAATACTGTTTTTGGCTCTTTGTTGCAAATCTTGACATTTATATTATCCAGAATCTAAGTAAAGAACTTGCCTTTAATTAGGTTGAAACAAATCCTCAGATATGACTAAAATTCAGGTCAACTAAATCAAAAATGGCAGATTTCCTGATGGATTTTCCTGCCTCTCAGTGTAAAACATAAGGACTCTCTAACTGCTTTATTGCCCTTCTAAAATCCTCCATGTCTTTGAATACTGTGAAACATGCTTAACTACGAGAAACAGAAATGCATGTCTGTTGCAGGAGATTACAAAGGTATGTAAGTTGAACTTACTGCCAATCATTTCAGACACAATTGAATTAAAATGATTTAGTAAGTTTAAAAACTATTTTCATGCTGTTATGACATCTATAAAACTATAATTTTCATATTTCAAATAGCAGCTTAGTTTTTATCTCTTCTGCAGAAACCAACTCAGAGTGCTTCTAACAGTTTCAAGTCTTAACTGATAATGTGAAGTTATATTTTAGTCTGACTAACGTTAAGAAATTTTATAAATACTTAGAAACATAGTAGAGAAGATAGGTTAATTCAGGAGATCTGATGAGAAATGACAGTGAGCACTGCTAATTTAATTTGGGTGTCAGGTTGTTTTGAGGGTAACAATATTATAATTGCACATGCATATGCAAGTATAGTAAATACTTTCTATAGAGTATAAATGTTATTGTCTTCAATACTCATATGTGAGCAATCATATGAACATATAAATACGAGGAATCATGTTTTATAAGGTGGCACGAAGAAAGAAAGGACTTCCATTTATCAAACAGAAAAAAAAAAAAACCCACAAACACAACCAGCATTTATCTTCCTTGGAAAAAGAAGAAATTAAAAATCAAATGTAAGGTGAACACTTTACTTCCATTCAATAATGTTAGCAAAAATATAACATTATAGAAGATTTAGGGGTATTGATGGGAAAGTGGGAGAAGTAGAAAAAATCTAGGTAGTTAAAATTTCTTTAGCTTTTTTCTCTTTAAAGAAACTATTAATAAAATCCATTTTATATGAACTATTTTTAAAAATTTATTTTTTTGATGTGATGACTCAAGGTTGAATACATTGTATGAACTCTTGCATTATTATGTTTATTTTTTTAATTTTTGAGATGGAGTTTTGCTCTTGTTGCTCAAGCTGGAGTGCAGTGGCACAATTTCAGCTCACCATAACGTCTGCCTCCCTGGTTCAAGCAATTCTCCTGCCTCAGCCTCCCAAGTAGCTGGGATTACAGGCATGCACCATCACGTCCGGCTGATTTTTGTATTTTTTGTAGAGACAGGGTTTCGCCATATCGGCCAGGCTGGTCTTGTAGTCCTGATCTCAGGTTATCTACCCGCCTTGGCCTCCCATAGTGCTGGGATTACAGGTGTGAACCACCATGCCCAGCCTCTTGCATTATTATTAATATTAGATCTGTCAATGTTATGATAATTGGCCAATAAGCACATGGGAAAGTTGAGATATATAAGAGTTAAGTGATACATTCGATGTTTTGGAGAGATGGCAACGGATGGGGTCAGTGCTCATTTCGCTATATCTTAAGATTTTAGTTTTAGTCTTAGCACTATTATTGTTTTTTTAGAGACCAAGTCTCAGTTAATGTGCAGGCTTGTTTCAAGCTCCTTAGGCCTCAAGCGATCCTCCCACCTCAGCCTCCTGAGTAGCTGGGACTACAGGCATACACCACCATGCCTAGCTAATTTACAATTTTTTTTATAGATGCAGGGTTTCACTATGTTGCCCAGTCTGGTGTCAAATTCCTGGGTTCAAGCTATCCACCCACCTCAGCTTCCCAAAGTGCTGGGATTACAGGCGTGAGCCACCGCATCCTACCACAAATGACATTTTAATATCTTACTTTCTTATTCTGTGAAATCAGGGATCAGAAAAATAACATAATAAAATATGATGGAGTTGGCTAGGTTAATCAAAAAACTGTTCCATGCTAGAAATTTGGAAATGCTTGGATAAACAAAGTTAAACAGTTTCTTATCTATAGTATTTCTCAGAGCGTTTGACAAATTAACATTCATAATAGTGGCATGTTGCACTTCACAAACTTTTTGGACATATAAACACTTTTTATTTTATGTTATGCCATACTATGTAACTGTAGTTAATCTGAAGGATTTCAGGGCAGAACAAAGAAAAAGAATGTGACCACAAGGTGGCAGTGGGACACAATAAGCTCTTTTTGGACTGCACTTTGACAGGTTTGCATGCAGGGAAGTCCCTCACAGCATGAAAGCTGCCAAAGGCAACAACAGTGTAGGGCTAGGGCAGCCACTACTGAGAATGGGGAGGGTAAGAGAATTCCTGGAGGACTAGAGAGAGGGTGTATGTGTCATGATGTTGTTTAGCAGAAAGATGGGGGGATCTCTGGGTTAGAGAGCTCCAAAGGACAGCAGTGGGTTGGGGGTCTTTTATACGCCAGGGTTTTTACCTTATCTACGGGTAGTAGATGTTGAGTGTAGTTTGCAGGGTATGTAAAGCAGGTGGGCTCTAGAGGGCTAACAGTTTGCTTATTTAGGCCATACTTAAACAATTGGATGCGTAAAAGTTGGATTTGGTGCTGAGGGGCTTTTGAGCTAACAGTCCTGGTTGCTGTGAAGAAGTAAACAACACAGGCCCCAAAAGGTCATTTTTAGATCATTTATGTAACAGTAATACCTAGTCCAGCATTTACCAACTGTGATCCAAAAGTATTTCTATTCTATTCCAAATATTTTGAACTCCTGCCATTTCTGTCTACTTTCACCACTTCTGGCAGCCACATGAAAATATAAGAAGTGATTTGGAAGGGATATGCTATTCTATTCTTTTCTTTTCTTTGAGACAGCGTCTCACCCTGTCACTCAGGAGTACAGTGGTGCAATCTTGGCTAACTGCAACCTCTGCCTCCCAAGCTCAAGTGATCCTCCTGCCTCAGCCACCAGAGTAGCTGGGATTACTGGCGTATGCCACTGTGCCCAGCTAATTTTTGTATTTTTAGTAGAGAGTGGGTTTTGCCAAGTTGGCCAGGATCGTCTCAAACTCGTGACCTCAAGTGATCTACCTGCCTTAGCCTCCCAAAGTGTAGGGCTACAGGTGTGAGCTAACATGCCTGAACAAAAAAGGATATGCTATTCTTGCTGCAAATGCTGAAGTTCACTGATAATTTTTCTTTACCATAAAGCAGTGGTTCCCAAAGTATGATCTGCATTTTTTTTTTTTTGGAGACAGAGTCTCCCTCTGTCACCAAGTGCAGTGGTGCAATCCCAGCTTACTGCAACTTCTGTTTTCCGGTTTCAAGCAATTCTCCTGCCTCAGCCTCCCGAGTAGCTGGGACAACAGGCACGCACCACCAGGCCCAGCTAATTTTTTGTACTTTTAGTAGAGATGGGGTTTCCACCATGTTGGTCAGGATGGTCTCGATCTCTTGACCTGATGATCTGTCCGCCTCGGCCTCCCAAAATGCTGGGATTATAGGCATGAGCCACCGCACCTGGCCTGATCTGCATATTCTATAGTTTGAGACCCTTTCAGGGATGTGAGCTGAACTAGTCACTTTTCTCATGGAACATCATTTTTACTTTTTAAAAGAATGACTGATACGGTTTGGCTGTGTCACCACCCAAATCTCATCTTGAACTATAGCTATCACAATTCTCACATGTTGTGAGAGGGACCCGGTGGGAGGTAATTGAATCATAGGGGCAAGTCTTTCCTGTGCTGTTCTTGTGATAGCAAATTGTGTCATGAGAGCTGATGGTTTCAAAAGGGGAAACCCCTTTCACTTGGCCCTCATTCTCACTCGTCTGCTGCCATGTAAGACATGCCTTTTGCCTTCAGCCATAATTGTGAGGCTTTCCCAGCCATGTGGAACTGAGTCCATTAAACCTCTTTTTCTTTATAAATTACCCAGTCTCAGGTATGTCTGTATCAGCAGGGTGAAAACAGACTAATACAGTGACTGGCAGTGTAAGGTTATTCTTACTTGAGTACTTGGCAGAGTATTTTGTGAAAATGGGAGAAATGAGGCTATCGTTTCAAAGAAAACAAATGACAAGGATTTGTTATCAGTGATGAAACTTTAGCTTTCAAGTGAAGTTTGGAAGCCTTGTAGCTGCCACTGTGATCTTGAAAGCTATCCAGGTCCTTTCTAATGATATCAGTCATGATATTAACAACTGATTTTTGTTTTGGATAATGAAATGTATCAATATATAAGACATTTATATAACTCAGAGAACCAATATTTTCCAAACTGCCAATGCATGATGTTACAAAATTATGCATGGGTAAAGATCAACTCAAAATTCAAGACAGACTAGTGGATCATAACACGAATGTATGAAAAGTTCATTGATATGTTTTTGACTTCCACATTGCAATAACCCTTAAGCAATTACCATGTGCTGAGTTTTGGGGTATCAAAGGAAAGTATCCACAATGATCTGAAAAGTGATGATCTGAATGAAAATGTATCTCTTTTCTAGGTAATAGATTCATAATTTTTAAAAAATGAATGTCTACTAAAAATTTATGTTTTAATACAAATTTTAATTTAACAAATATAACATACATAAAGAAAAACTCTTTTGAATCCTGTAAATGGGTCCTGTGGCCTATTTGAAAAATACTACCAGAAAGTATTATTTCAATTACTGAAACCTACAAATGGTTAAGTATTTTCTCATCACCAACATAAAAATATGAAGTAAAACCAATAGAATTGCTCTGAAACATAAGGGGAAATACAAAATCTAAGGTGCTTCTTCAGTGAATTACATTTATATCAAATATCTTTTAGATTTTTATAATTGTAATTAAATTTTGTTTTCTATAATTTTTTGTTGTTGTTGTTGAGATGGAGTTCCTTCTGTTGCCCAGGCTGGAGTGCAGTGGTGCAATCGAAGCTCACTGCCACCTCTGCCTTCCAGGTTCAAGTCATTCTGCCTCAGCCTCCCAAGGAGCTGGGATTACAGGCACCTGCCACCACACCTGGCTAATTTTTGTACTTTTAGTAGAGACAGGGTTTCACCATGTTGGCCAGGCTGGTCTTGAACTCCTGACCTCAAGTGATCCGCCCACCTCAGCCTCCCTAAGTGCTGGGATTACAGGCATGAGCCACTGTGCCTGGCCTATAATGGTATTTTAATTTGCATGTTGAACAAGGATGGATCTTAAGGTACAACATTAACAGCAACTCTACTTTTGTCTCCCTTAGTCCCTCTAAAGCTGTTCATTGAAGGATTATTCTTCCCCTGCTCCTGAATGAAAATTCAGTTAATACTATGACTTTCTAATTATTTCCACTATATACGCTCAATCACATTTTAAGTTGCAAAATATAGACTCTCTTTGTTGAGATCCCACCCATCGCACTCTGCACCCATCCTTCTAGGATGGCTCTCCCTCCCACTATGCCCAATCTGACTGGTGGGAAACATGTATACATCCTCAAATTCTGGGAATTTAGGCTGATTCTAATGAAGCAGTGGAAACCTTTCACTTCTGTCTAAGCAGCTGATCTATGCCCACTCCCAACTGCAGAGGACATGTAACAGGCCCTCTGCCACCCTCTCATGGGGCTCTAGGTGAAAGGTTAAGCAGCAGCATGAATTTGGTTCTCAATATTTCTTTTGAAAAGCTGCAGCTCTGCCATGTCTTTCACTTTCGAATTTTATATCTACTGAGTCTTGCTAACTAAATTAAAATTAAATTAATTTTAATTTCCAATTATAGAATAATATAATTTTACTTTTATAATAAAGAATTAATTATACCTATTTATGAGTATCTATTATATGTATAATACTGTGAAAGACAGACAAATACTTACATGGCATAATCCTGTCCTTTAGAAGTTTACAGTTGAGTAGGTAAGGTCAGTATTTTCAGCCATTACGTAGATGTGAAAAGATTTAGTGTGATTATGCTTTCCTGGTTTCTGGAATCAAACCAACTAGGCATTTATCTTAAATCCATGATATGTTAACGTATCTTTGGTTACTAGTGATCTCCGTAATGTCATGATTTATCTCAAAAGACTCCTTGGTTTGAAAATCTGATTAACCACTCCAGTATATTTTCTAGACTTGAAAATTGCTATTTAGACTGGGCATGGTAGCACACACCTGTAATCTCAGCACTTTGGAGACCGAGGTGAGTGGATCACCTGAGGTCAGGAGTTCAAGTTCAGCCTGGCCAACAAGGTGAAACTCCATCTCTATTAAATATGCAAAAATTATCTGGGCATGGTGGTGCATGCCTGTAATCCTAGCTACTCCAGAGGCTGAGGCAGAAGAAGTGCTTGAACCCGGGAGGTGGAGGTTGCAGAGAGCTGAGATTGTGCCACTGCCCTCTAGCCTGGGTGACAAAGTGAGATGCTGCCTCAAAAAAAAATAAAAAAGAAAACTGGTATTTGTTCCTTACCTCTATAGATGCTTTTCAACTTATGATGGGGTTAAACCCTGATAAGCCCATTATAAGTCAAAAATACACAAAATCGAAAATGGGTTCAATATACCTAACTTACCAAACAACATAGCTTAGCCTAGCCTACATTAAACATGCTCAGAACACTTCAATTAGCCTACAGTTAGCCAAAATTATCTGACGCAAAGCCTATTTTATAATAAAGTGTTAAAAATCTCATGTAATCTATTGAATACTATACTGAAAGTGAAAAAAATGGTTGCATAGGTTCTTGAAGTATGGCTTTACTGAATGCATACAGCTTTTGCACCATTGTAAAGTCAAAAAACTGTAAATTGATCATTGTAAGTCAGGGATCATCTGTGTTCTGACAGCCACCACACCTGGCCAATTAATTTTTAATAGTTTAAAAATAATTCACATGATATAAAATTCAAAAGATACAAAAGGGTATACAATGACAGTTTTCCTGCTCTTGTCCCTTTACAACTTTCTGTGGAGTTAACCACAGTTTCTTTTTTTCTTTTCTTTTCTTTTTTTTTTTTTTTTTTGACACAGGGTCTCACTCTGTCACCCAGACTGGAGTGCAGTGGCATGACTATGGCTCACTGCAGCGTCAACCTCCCAGGCTCAAGTGATCCACCCGCCCTAGCCTCCCCGGGTGCTGGGATTGCAAGCATAAGCCACTGCACCCAGCCACCAGTGTCTAATATGTCCTTGCTAGCTCTAGTTTCTTAAGAAATATGTTTGCATAAAGTAAGATCTAATCTTCACTACAGATGTCACTGATACCCAAATACAATCGATGGTTACAGCCTCAGTTAAGGTTGGCAATCTAAAAATAAAAGTGAGAAGCTGTCAAAGGGACTTCCTAAAAATAAAAGAGAAGTTGTCAAAGGAACTTCCTAAAACTGAAAGAGAAGTTGTCAAAGGAACTTCCAGGATAATAACTTAACCTACAGAATAATCGTTTAGACTGGCTGGGCTCGGTGGCTCACGCCTGTAATCCCAGCACTTTGGGAGGCTGAGGCTGGTGGATCACGAGGTTAGGAGTTCAAAACCAGCCTGGTCAATATGATGAAACCCCATCTGTACCAAAAATACAAAAATTAACTGGACATGGTGGTGCAGGCCTGTAGTTTCAGCTACTTGAGAGGCTGAGGTAGGAGTATCACTTTAACCTGGGAGGCAGAAGTTACAGTGAACTGAGATTATGCCTCTGCCCTCCAGCCAGGGTGACAGAGCAAGACTCCATCTCCAAAAAAAAAAAAAATTGTTTAGACTGTAATTAAAGAAATGAGCTGGAATTAAAGAAATGACTGGGCATAACTACTGATTTACAAGTGAGATCCAGTTTATATTATGGTATGAGATCTATTATAGGGGTAATATGAAAGGGTGAGGCGCCATGGTTTCTACGGTAGGAGGATATATACCATGGCTCTTATACAGGCTAAATGAGCTATTGCTACTTTGTTCTCCTTCAGTGAAGAGCCACATTAGCCTAAGAGTCCAAATTATTCTGATCTTAATGTCTACAGTTTGGTAACAGTTAAGAAGTCATTTAGTGTATCTGATAGATGTAATATTGTAAATTTGAAATTTTCCTATTGTTTATATAAAGCATCATGTTCAATATCATGAACACAACCATTGCTCCCATCATCATCCTCTTCATAGCTAACATTTATTGAGCACTAGTCACCACCACCACCTCATTCACATGTTGGCCAGGATGGTCTTGATCTCCTGACCCTCGTGATCCACCCACCTCGGACTCCCAAAGTGCTGGGATTACAGGCGTGAGCCACCGTGCCCAGCCTTATCATGACTAACATTTAGTGAGCTCTTACTATGTGCAAGGCCACCATATAAAGAATTCACAGATAATCATTACCAAGTCTACGAGGTAGGTACTTTCATTATGCCTGTTTTACAGATGAGGAAACTGAATAATGAAATGGGTTAAGTAATATACTCAAGGTCACACAGTTAGTAAAAGATGAAGCCAGGATTTGAACCCAAGCAGTCTATCTCACTAACCTGTTATCAAGGGGCATCCATGGAAGAGTAATATGCGTATCTGAGGACAGTAAGTAAGGACAGCTTCAACAGCCCCATCAGTCAGATTTACACAATGTCCCATATGAATCTCCTATGCAAAAATAAAGAAAATAAAGTCTAATGAAAACATAGATCTATAATAACAATATGAACAATTTTGAGAAACACAGTTTCTTTATCCATTTGTTGATTGATGGGCATTTGGGTTGGCTCCACATTTTTGCAATTGCAAATTGTGCTGCTATAAACGTGTGTGCAAGTATCTTTTTCATATAATGACTTCTTTTCCTCTGGGTAGATACCCAGTAGGGGGATTGCTGGATCAAATGGTAGTTCTACTTTTAGTTCTTTAAGGAATTTCCACACTGTTTTCCACAGTGGTTGTACTAGTTTCCATTCCCACCAGCAGTGTAGAAGTGTTCCCCCTTCACTGCATCTATACC
The DNA here is from genome assembly GCF_009761245.1 of Sapajus apella. Lineage (NCBI taxonomy): Eukaryota > Metazoa > Chordata > Mammalia > Primates > Cebidae > Sapajus > Sapajus apella. The sequence continues at coordinate 426,954 of NW_022437006.1, forward strand.
AACATCTATTATTTTCTTCTTTTTCTTTTTCTTTTTTTTGAGACAGAGTCTCAGCTCTGTCATCTAGGCCTGAATGCAGTGGTGTGATCTTGGCTTACTGCAACTTCCACCTCCTGGGTTCAAGAGATTCTCCTGCCTCAGCCTCCCAAGTAGCTGGGATTACAGGTGCATGCCACCACACCCAGCTAATTTTCATATTTTTAGTAGAGTTGGGGTTTCACCATGTTGGCCAGGCTGGTCTTAAACTCCTGACCTTTGGTGATCCACTCACCACGGCATCCCAAAGTGCTGGGATTACAGGCATGAGCCACCATGCATGGCCTGATTTTTTTATTATGGCCATTCTTGCAGGAGTAAGGTGGTATCACATTGTGGTTTTGGTTTGCATTTCTGCAATCATTAGTGATATTGAACATTTTGTCATGTTTTTGGCCATTTGTACATATTCTTTTGAGAATTGTCTATTCATGTCCTTAGCCCACTTTTTGATGGGACTGTTTGCTTTTTTCTTGCTAACTTGTTTGAGTTTGTTCTAGATTCTGGATATCAGTCCTTTGTCAGATGTGTACATTGTGAGGATTTTCTCCCACTCTGTGGGTTATCTGTTTACTCTGCTGACTGTTCCTTTTGCTGTGCAAAGGCTCTTTAGTTTAATTAAGTCCCAGCTATTTATCTTTGCACTGAATGGTAAAATTATAAATAAATTATAGCATATCCATGCTATGGAATACTACTTAGCAATAAAAAGGAATGAAATATTAACATATGCAACAACATGGATCAATCTTGCAAACATTATGCTAAGTGAAAGAAGTAAAAGAAAGAAATAAAAACCAAAATACTATATTATATTTTGCAGAATTCCATTTATATAAAATTGAATTTATATACAATTGTAGAAAAGGAAAAACAATGACAAAGTAAATCAGTGGTTGCCAAAGAGAGGGTCACAGAAGGGGATCAACTACAAAGGACCAGAGACCAAAAAACAAAAAAAAAAAAAGAAAAGAAAACCACAGAGAAAACAGAAAACTTTTTAGGGTGATGAAAAGGTTCTATATATTAATTGTGGTAGTGGTTATATGGCTGTATAACATTTGCCAAAATTTATCTAATTATACACATAAAATGAATGAATTTTCTTGTATGTAAATTATACCTCAGTTACACCTGAAAATTTTCAGAAAACATAATTCTGAATAACACAAGTTGTAAAAGGACATATATATTATGAAACTATATAAAACAATGCTATATCTTATTTATGGATTTATACATAATAGGAAAAGGATCCATTTCTGTCTCAGCAAGGTCCACAGGAAAAAAAGAAAGAAAAAGTTCAAGCGATTCTTCTGCCTCAGCCTCCAGAAACCAAAATCCTGGGATAAAAGACTTCTTAATATATTTAGAAATAGGTTACAAGTGCATTAGCCATTCAATTCAAAGGATGTACACAAATTTGAGATCTTTTTTAGGCCAGGTGTGGTGGCTCACACCTGTAATCCCAGCACTTTGGGAGGCTGAGGCAAGAGGATGGCCTGAGGTCAGGAGTTTGTGAGAAGCCTGGCCAACATGATGAAACCCTGTCTCTACTAAAAATACAAAATTAGCCGATGGCACACGTCTGTAGTCCCAGCTACTTGGGAGGCTGAGGCACGAGAATTGCTTGAACCTGGGAGGTGGAGGTTGCAGTGAGCAGAGATTGTGCCACTGCACTCCAGCCTGGGCAACAGTGCAAGACTCTGTCTCAAAAAAAAAAATCTTTTTAAATGATCGTACAATGTGGCTATTGAAAAATAGAATGAAAGGATGGCAAGAGAATTAGTACTACTGGTAGAAATATCAGTCAGACTTGGAATCCTATTATAAATTTAGACTAATAAATATTCACAATCTTCATCCATAATGAGATGGTTCTTAAATCTGTTAGAAGCTAAAGCTTCTGGCAAATAAGACATTTTACTGGAAGTAAAATGAGTTTTTATTTTAAAATACCTTTATTTTATTTCCTTAACAGTTTATATTAACTCTGGCAATAAAGAGATAGAAACCCCCTCCCCCAAAAAAGTCCATAAAATACTTAACTGATAAAGCATTGGTTATCTGCTAGGTTTTAAAAATAATTTCGGAGAATATAAAAATTTAATCACCACTATCTTTAAAATTATTTTTAAATTACCTCTAATTTCTTGGCACAAGGTCCGCTAACAAGTGCAATCACACCACTGTCAGATACCTAAGCAAAGGGAAAAAGAAACACAGCCCATGAGAGCAGACAATGGAAGTAGAATTTTTAAAAATGTATTACTTATTTAGATACAGTCTTATTGCTTCCCATTCAACAAACGTGTGTTTTAGCCATATATCATATATACCTTCCACCCTTGTTACTTGAGAGGAATGTGCCAAAATATATTGCAATTACTTAACCATAAAAGCATGAAATAGTCAATAATTTCAACAAAACCAAAATGAACTAATTATTATACGTTCTTATTAGTCATGAAAATACATTTGGCAAACACATTTGGCCTATATGTCATTTACCTGAGTAGCTGAAAAGTCAACACACTGCAAAAACGGGCAGTTTTTTCCTAATGCATGTAAGGACACATCAGTAATACTTAAGCAGCCACCTAAATCGATGATCTTTAACAGCTGGCAATTGAGTGCAAGAGCAACGACTCCTTCATCAGTGAGATTGCAGCACCGTTTCAGAGAAGCTTCATGTAGGTATGAACAAGATGAAGCCACAGCTTTTATTCCTGAGGGAAAATATATCTTAATACAAACCCAATATTGGGGAAAAAAAGGTCTATAGAGGGGGAAAAAGGTTAGGATTCACTAATTCATCTAATAGTGACATTGAACAATGAAGTCTGTCTAGCTATAAAAAACTATGCATTGTACAAACTGTTAGGAGAGTGCCTGGTAAATTTAATCTAATGATTAATTCTTTTGTAATACGGCATCGAAGAAACCTTAACAAAATATGAACTGGCCATTTGTTGTTCCACTATACCAGGCAAAATATTTAAAATATAGACATATGCATCCATGATTTATTTAATCTTTACTTTTTAGTAATTTGAGACAGACTATCCCCATGTCACCCAGGCTGGAGTAGTGGTGCAATCTTGACTCATTTCAACCTCTACCTCCCAGGCTCAAGGTATTCTCCCTCCTCAGTCTCCCAAGTAGCTAGGACTACAGGGTACACTACCATGCCTGGCTAATTTTTGTATTTTTTGTAGAGATGCGGTGGGGGTGGGAGGCAGTTCACCGTGCTGGCCAGGCTGGCTGAACTCCTCAGCTCAAGCAGTCCACCAGCCTACCAGCTAAAAAAGTGCTGGGATTACTGGTAGAAGCCACCTAGCCTGGCCCATGTTTATGTTAAACATGTTTAAAATACAAGGTAATGACTTACCCAGTGTCTTTCTTAACATTGAGCACTGATTATAAGCAAGAATTCTGCCGGGCACGGTGGCTCAAGCCTGTAATCCCAGCACTTTGGGAGGCCGAGGCAGGTGGATCACGAGGTCAAGAGATCGAGACCATCCTGGTCAACACGGTGAAACCCCGTCTCTACTAAAAATACAAAAAATTAGCTGGGCATGGTGGCGCGTGCCTGTAATCCCAGCTACTCGGGAGGCTGAGGCAGGAGAATTGCCTGAACCCAGGAGGCGGAGGTTGCAGTGAGCCGAGATCTCGCCATTGCACTCCAGCCTGGGTAACAAGCTCCGTCCCCCCCAAAAAAAAAAAAAGAATTCTAACGTGGATTATTTTCTTTGAATCTTTTTACTGATAAATATAATTCGTATTTCTTTGACATCTTCATACTCTCTTTTGACGTATTTTCTCCCTTACTCCACAATTTTACCAGACAGTGAATAGTAATCTACTAATGTACTCAGTATTAATAAACATACCTTCTGAAGTTACGGAAGTTCGATTCCCTTTTGAACAATTTAAATTTAATTTCTTCAGTTTTCTACAGGTAGACAGGTGCAGGAGAGCAACATCTGATATGTCGCAGCTCCGTAGGTCTAGAGTTTGGACTTCAGGATGTAAAATCTGTAACAAATAAGTGATTTTGAAAAATTGTTTCTTTTTAAAATTTTATCATTATTATTATTATTATTATTACTATTTTGAGACAGAGTCTCACTCTGCCGCCATGCTGGAGTGCAGTGCTGTGATCTTGGCTCATGGCAACCTCAACTAGTTCAAGCAATTCTCCTGCCTCAGCCTCCCGAGTAGCTGGGACTACAGGTGCGCGCCACCATGCCCAGCTAATTTTTGCAGTTTTAGTAGGTGGGGTCTCACTATGTTGGCCAGGATGGTCTCCATCTCTTGACCTCGTGATCTGCCCATCTCGGCCTCCCAACCCAAACTCTTGGGATTACAGGCGTGAGCCACCACAGCTAGCCGATTATTTCTTTCTATAAATACATTTATTCCATATTCAGTGTTTTGGTGGTCATAACAGACAAGTGGCTGATGTAAAATACAGCAAAGAATACAGAAGTATATCCATGTGGAGACAGACACATAAAGCAGGAGAAAACCAAGTCAACCTCCAGCTGGAGGTGCAGCTTTCACTGCTAGCAAAGTCCTTATTGGGACAAAAAGCACTGCTGAGATGGCTTATTCAGGGAAAGGATCCATAGACCTGAGAAGCTTAACCAATGTGGCAGTGAGTAATAATCCTCTGGTAGCTGCTGTCATTAGAGACTCTCCCTATGAGCCTCTGGGCTTAGGAAGTATGAGTCTTTAATCACTTGTGTACCAAGTGCTTACAGAGCACTAGAATTGCTTATCTAGAATATTTGCCTTCTGTGAGATATGGCAAGGTTTCTCATTTATTTATTTATTTTTTTTAAAGATGGGGTTTCACCATGTTGGTCAGGCTGGTCTTGAACTCCTGACCACAGGTGATCTGCCCGCCTTGGTCTCCAAAGTGCTTGGATTACAGGCGTGAGCCACCATGCCCGTCCGTAAGGTTTCTCTTCAAACAGCCTGCTCAACCTTTTATTCAATTCCCAGTACCTCCCCCTACTTTCTTCTTTTCTTCTTTCTGATTTTACTGCATGCCTAGACCTGCCACAACACCATGGAGTTATCAGCACCAGCTCATATTCCTACACTTATTTAAAAAAAGACTGAGTCTCTAGTCCACCACAGACAACCCCTTCCTCCTCTCCCCTCTCTACCGTCATGGGTCCACCTTATCTAAAGTAGTTTAAATGTTTAACCAATCGGGTCTAGTGTAGATTGTGCAGTTCGACCCCAGCCAATGGGGAAAGGACACAGAGACAGAGTTGCATTGGAAATAAAAGCTTCTATTCGCCTTTATTTGGGGTGCTCTCGTGGCCAGCCTTACAAAAGGCACCCTTCTACACAGAAGTAAATTTACTTTACTGAAAAATCCTTTGAGTACTCACTTTTCCTTACAACTCCAAGCTTTATTTCTAACATATATCATTATTTTTGGGATCTAATACAAACAATTCTAGAATTATTGGGTGTTTTCTTAAGGTTGACAAATAGGTTAATTCCTAAGCATTTTGAGACCTTTCCTAGGAGTATTTTTCTGTTCTTTATTTTTTTCCAAAATAGAAATGGCTTCACCTTTCTGAAAATAAAAATAATGTATTATTATTGTAAAACATTCAGACAATAAGCCAAGCATAGTAGTTCATGCCTATAATCCCAGCACTTTGGGAGGCGGAGGCGGAGGCTGAGGCTGGTGGATCATGTGATATCAGGAATTTGAGACCAGCCTGGCCAACATGATGAAGCCCCATGTCTACTAAAAAAAAAAAAAAAAAAAAAAAATAGCCAGGTGTGGTGGCACACCTGTAATTCCAGCTACTCAGGAGGCTGAGGCAGGAGAATTGCTTGAACCCAGGAGGCAGAGGTTGAAGTGAGCTGAGACTGCACCACTGCACTCCAGCCTGGGCAACAGAGCCAGACTCTGTCTCAGAAAAACAAAAACAAAACCAAAAACAAACAAAAAACATTCAGACAATATAGAAAAACTATAGTAAGTTATAATAACGGATTTCTATTTATTAAGTGCTTACCAAGAAGGGTACTAAGTGTCATATATATTATGTTATTTAATATTCTCTCTCTCTCTTCTACCCTAAGGGGTTGGTCATTGTCATTTTACAAATAGGGAATTGAGACCCTGAGAGCTAGTAGCCTACATAAAGAACATAGCCAAAAGGAGCAGAGGTAGGATTGGAATCCAGGTCCTTTAAATTCCAAAGCCTATATTTTTAACCCCTATAGCTAAAATTATCTATAATACCAATACCCAGAGATAAAATTATATTCATTTTTAAAAAATTTTAGATTCAGGGGTACCTGTGCAGGTTACATAGATATACTGTGTGATGCTAAAGTTTAGCTTCAATTGAACCCATCATCCAAACAGTGAACACAGTACCTGACAGGTAGGTTTTTAACCCTTGCTTCCCTCCCTCCTTCCTCCCTTTTGAAGTCCTCAGTGTGTATTGTTTCCATCTTTATGTCTGTGTGCACCCAATGATTAGCTCCCACTTATAAGTGAGAGCATGTGGTATTTGGTTTTCTGTGTCTGCATTAATTCACTTAGGATAATGGCCTCCAGCTGCATCCATGTTGCTGTAAAGGACAAGATTTTGTGGCTGCATATATTCATTTTGATGTTTTTTTGAGTTTAAAAAACTCTTTGAAGAACAACAGGATCAGACCACATATAAGATGAGCCCTTTTTTATGAAATCAATAGATTGTGGTTGCATACTATTCCATTTTCAGCAAGTACCGTAACTTATTAAATGCACTGGCAAACACTTGAGTTGAACATTTAGGTTGTTTTACGGATGCAATGTTGTGCCGTGATTAAGAACATGTGTTCTGCAGGCAGACTGCCCAAGCTGGAACTCTATGATTGTGATCAAGCTCAGTTTTCTCTCTGTGCTTCACTAGCCTTATTATTAAAACAGATGATATGTTGTGAGAAATAAAGGTGTCTTGCTTATAACATATGCTATACAAAACTATGCTTATTATTACAAATGATATTATAATGACTATACCTGTGTACTTTTCTATTATCTTCCTGAGATTTCTACAGGACGTAAATTGTTGAGTTAATAATAAGCAAATCTGTAGATCTTTTGACAGTTAATGCCACTGTCCTTCTAAAAGGTTATTTTAAAATCAATTTACACTCTCACTAGTAGGACATAAAAGTGACAGTTTCTCCACACTATAGCTAACATTGGGTTTTGGGTTTTTTCTTAAGTCTCTGCCATACTGAAAGGCAAACTGTCACATTGATGACTAGTGAGGTTAAATATCCTTTGATATGTTATTGGAGATTTGTATTTTTTCCTCTGAGTATTTCCTGATTCTTCTGGTTTTTTATTTGGTTGTTTTGTTTTTCTTATTGGTTTGAAGGAATTCTTTATATTGTCAAGATAAAAAAGCCCTTAGATTTTCATAGATATTGTAAATATTTTTCCAAGTGTTTGACTTTGTTTCTTTTTTCTTCTTGCCATAAGGAAATCTGTAGTTTTATGTAATCAAATCCATCCATGTCTTCTTTTCTTGGTTTCCAACTTTGGTATCCTGTTTAAAAAGGACTTCTCCATTCAGACAGTATAAAAAGATTTAGGAAATACTTCAAAAACAGCCATCCAAAGATGTGTGTAACTTTGTAACAGATGTTGTATCTGGCTTTTTGAATAATGTCATAAGCAGGACTCTCATTAAGGGTAGAGACTAGAGGGAGAATATCCAGAAAAATCATGTCTTGTTTTTCTAGCTCATTCACTCTCTTTACTTCTCCTTTTTATTCAGCTAAAATAAGGTTTCAAAAATGGTAGGGATTGCCATCAAACAAAAACCTAAGTCATTGAAGTGTAAGCTAAAGGGATAGAAAGAAATGAGGATGGTGGAAAAGTGAAGAAAACCACCATTTTTCCACAGTGTCATAATGGTTCATCTATGAGTCACACATAACATTACATACTTCAACAGAACCACCAACAATAAGAACCTGGAAATATGATTCTACTTCCACAGAGCCAAGCAAACTACACCACTAAGATGTCTATGTTCAAATGCAAGCTAACATGAAGAAAAAAAAGCATTATAATAAAGGTATATCAGGTTAATGCAGAAGAAACGTTAGGGACAGGTTGAAGTGCAATTCCAATGTCAAGTCACAGGGCTAGTCACATGCTCTACCATGTGGGCTGGGGCAGTGGCTCACACTTGTAATCCCAGATTTTTGGGAGGTCAAGGTGGACGGATTGCTTGAGTCCAGAAGTTTGAGACCAGCCAGGGCAACATGGTGAAACTCTGTATCTACAAAAAATACAAAAATTATTTGGGTGTAGTGGTGGGCACCTATAGACCTCGGTACTCAGGAGGTGGGAGGATCACCTGAGCCCAGGAGGTGGAGGCTGCAGTGAGCCATGATTATGCCACTGCACTCTAGCCTGGGTGACAGAGATCTTGCCTCAAACAAACAACCAACCACCACAGAAAAACATGCTGGAGTGCTATCATCAGAGCTTGCTTAATTTTAGTTTTGATTATGGGCATTAGGTAGAAGGTAAGGTGAAGTCAGAGAAATTGTGGAGTCCTAATTATGGAAAAGAAGTCAGGCTGGCAGGACCAGGGTAATAAAAACATAAAGCAGATAAGCTATAGGTCTGCCTTTCTTTGTGGCCCAGAACATATAGCCCTCCTGTGCAGACAAGTAAGTAACTTACAAACTTCTTGCTTATCACCAAACACCTCGGCTGACAGAAGGATGCCAGTTAGCTCCCTGCTACCTTGGTGTTGTCAATCAGCCCAAGTTCCATTCTGCATAATCCCCAGCAAGCCTTTGTCTCCTGGCAGTTGGCTCCTCTCTTGCTGGCTCTGCCCGTTGCTCCCTTGCAATGTATTTTCATATTTTCTCTAATAAATCTGCCTTTCTTTACCTATAACTGTCTTGGTAAATTATTTTCCCACCATTTCACCAGCCCGGATAGTTGCTGTTCACCCTCAACAGCAATTAGAGTTCTAGTCTCTGCAGACTAGATGGTGATGACTGCAGAGTGGTGATGGCTGCAAACCCAAAGACAATATTTAAATATAGGTAGTGTAGAAATTGCTAACTAGCATTTTCAGTTTTTGAAACACAAATAGCAAAAAAACAAAAGATAACACAGGAGTAATAGCAAAGGAAATTATCTACTCTGTTATTTAATAACCTTTAAAAATCAGGGGCTGAAGGTTAAGCCCTAATATGAAAGGCTGTTTAGCAGAAGGAAGAGTGATTAACTGTCTTTTCCTGGTGCTTGGGGTTCTCTGCCTTGAAGCTCATCCCTCCAGCCTCTCGCCAGGCCTCCACCTGCTATGTCAGCTCAGTAGGGCTAATACAGTCTTGTTTATAAATAAAAAGAGGAAGCAGATAATCTATAGGTCTGCCTTTCTTTATGGCCCAGAACATATAGCCCTCCAAGAAGCACCACGGGAGGATCTAGCCTCCTTTACTCTTGCTACTACCAGAGAGTCTACACAGATATGCTCACAGGACAGAACAAGACACCTAGAGAGTATCACTATTTCAAAAGAAAAACAAAGATTACTGATTCCATCAGGAGCAGAGGATTTAGAACACAGGGGCTAAAGTTATTAATAAGCATAATAGTATGCTAAAATAAATGAGAAAAGACTAACAAGATAAAACAAGAAACCATAAAATGGTAAATTGGAAATACTAAATATGAAAAATATAGCAGTTGAAAAAAGAACAGTATAAATGAGAAGAGTGATAGATTTTTTTTTTTTAAAGACAGAGTTCTGTTCTTGTTGCCCAGGCTGGCGTGCAATGGCACAATTTTGGCTCTCGCAATCTCTACCTCCTGGGTTCAAGCGATTCTCCTGCCTCAGCCTCCTGAGTAGCTGGGATTACCGGCATGCACCACCACACCTGCCTAATTTTTTTTTTTTTTTTTTTTTTTTTTTTTAGTAGAAGCAGGGTTTCTCCATGTTGGTCAGGCTGGTCTCAAACTCCCAAAGTGCTGACATTACGGGCATGAGCCACTGCTTGAGAACAGTGATTTTTAACTACCGGTCATTATTTATGAATGGATTACAAAATCAGTTTAGCAGACTGTGATCAACATTTTTTAAATAAAATAAGACTAAGTAGAAAAAATAAAATAGAAAAGACCAAATGTACTACACATTATACTGTTACACGTAAGTGTGGTTTGTGTACTAGAGTCACAGTGTAACATATATTTCTTATGTGAGTCTTGACCAAAAAGTTTTACAACTTGTTGAAAACATGGAGGTCAAGGGTACAGGTACCACGAAAACAAGCGTGCATAGAAGGCTAATGGGAGCTGATCAGAGCAACATCATTTACTTCCTGAATGTCATTCTGCAGCTGCTTGACCGTAGAATGTACTTGCTGATGCTGCAGATGAAATTGCTGCTACTTATGAAAAGACTATGATAAGCTGATGACTGAACTTTTTCCAAACCCCCAAATCAAGGACTTCTGCCTAGAAACCCTTATTCTAACTAATGAATTGTTTGATAATCCTTCCCCATCTTTTTCTTTAAAAGACCTCATATATCTCTTAGGACATGTGAATTAAATAGTTAGGACATGATTTCAGATGCCTGTGGAGTCTGTGTTCCTTGAATTGCAATTCTAAAACCACCAATAAACCTTTTTGCTTGGATTTTCAGTCTCCGTGACTGTGGTTGACATGAGAGAAGTGACTGAGACAATAGTGGAAGGAGATTTTTTAGGAACTGTTACATGTGGACATTTTGGTTATCTGGAGGAAATAAAACAAACTCTGATACTTTATAATATTCTAAAATGTGGGCCAGGCACAGTGGCTCACACCTATAATCCCAGCACTTTGGGAGACTGAGACAGGTGGATCACTTGAGCTCGGGAGTTTGAGATTAGTCTGGTCAAGATGATGAAACCCTATCTCTACAAAAAAATGCAAAAAATTAGCCAGGCATGGTGGTAAACACCTATAGTCCCAACTACTCAGGAGGCTGAAGAGGAATCATTTAAGCCCAGGCAATGGAGACTGCAGTAAGCTGAGAGTCTACCATTGTACTCTAGCCTGGGCAACGGAGCAAGATCCTATAACAAACAAACAAAAAAAATTAAAAATGATTACCAGTCTTACCATATACCATTGTTCCAAAAATCTAAAAGCATATCTAAACAGAAAATATAATACACTTGCTTTACAGTTATTCATACTCTTACCTCACTTATATTTGAGTCTGTTATCCGCCCCTGCATGCTCATTATTTTAATCAGTCTATCTTTTATGTTGGGAGGCAAAGGCTTAATGTCTGTGATATATCTGGAAATATTCTTCATGAAGCACCAAAGGCATCTGAAATACAAATACAATACAGTAAATCACATTGGGCCTGCACTGATTCCTAACACTTGTCTTAATGCTATTTGTTAGCACTTAGCCCTTTCATACAAGTGTACGTTTTGGCCGTGTATGGTAGCTCACACCTATAATCCCAACACTTTGGAGGCCCAGGCAGGAGGATTGCTTGAGCTCAGGAGTTTAAGACCAGCCTGGGCAACATGCTGAAAGCCTGTCTCTACAAAAGGAAATAAAAAAATAAGCTAGGCATGGTGGTGTGGGCCTGTAGTCCCAGCCACTTGGGAGGCTGAGGGGTGGAGGATTACTTGGGCCCAGAAGGTTGAGACTGCCGTGAGCTGTGATTGTGCCCCTACACTCCAGCCTGGGCAACAGAACAAGATCCTGTCTCATAAAAAGTATATACATCTTACATTAATACTATATTTAAAACTCTAGCTCTGTAAGTTTCAAAAGCCTAGTCTGCATTAAATTATGGACAAGATGCTCTTCCTCTAAATTTTTTTTAATGCATACCTCATGTACCAAAATGCATTTTAAATGACCAACAAGAGTGTTTTTCCTAAGTTTCTAATTCCTAAGACACATATTCCTAAATAAGCATTATACTGGGACCCACTAATTGAAAAGTTTTATCTGTTAATCCAGCAAACTTGTTTTCACTATTTTTCTTGAAAATTACGTGTATAATGAAATCACTAGAGAAAGAACCATAACCACAAAGATTCTGCAAATAATACAAATCACAGAGATATCAAACTTAGTGCCGGCATTGTACATGCAGAGAGGAGAGTTATCAGGCAACAACAACCAAGAATCTTATGACCAACATATCTATCTGTGGACTGAAATTCAACCATCTGAAAAATTCATACTTTAAACAAACAAAAATCTTATTAATTTCTGTGTACAAATATCCCCACATATACAAAATTTTACATTCATGACTGACTGTGATCTTATACCTGTAATTAATTTTTTTTTTTTTTTTAGACTGAGTCTTACTCTGTCACCCAGGCTGGAGTGCAGTGGCGAGATCTTGGCTCAGTGCAACCTCTGCCTCCCGGGTTCAAGAAATTCTCCTGCCTCAGCCTCTCAAGAAGCTGGGACTACAGGTGTATACCACCACATCCAGCTAATTTTTGTATTTTCAGTAGAGACAGGGCTTTACCATGTTGGCCAGGATGGTCTCGATCTCTTGACCTTGTGATCAGCCTGCCTTGGCCTCCCAAAGAGCTGGGATTATAGGCATGAGCCTCCATGCCCATCCACCTGTGATTAATTTTTTAGTGCAATTTTAATTTTTACTTTTGGTTGCCTACAGTTTCCTCTCTTATTCCTCCCCCTCCATTAGTTTAGCTCTCCACACCAATGTAGCATATATTCTTTCTTATTTTTCTCTGTGCTTGTACACAGAGAAAGGCCTGTGTGGGGGAGGGGTCATTGTCTCCCCACAAATGACCACCACCGTACACTTACTTTTCTACACCATCTTCCATTCAATATCTAATTAAATCCCTTCAAGGCATTAAGCACAGTTCTGATGATCCTTGAATGGCCACATCATATTTCACAGTATGGATCACCTAATTAGTGACCCCCATGCTGACAAGCATTACCACTATTTCAAGGATATATTGTCAGGCTATTTTTCAGAAAGTCTGGAAAACACTTTATATTTCTATTGGTAGTGTTAGAAGGCTCGTTTTCCTCTACATCCTTCCAGCAATAGGTATTACAGCTAGTTTTATTATTTTATGTTTATTTATTCATTCATTTTTTCTGTTACTTTCTTATCTCCATTTCCCACTCCCATTCCTCACCATTCTAGGAAACCATTCTAATGTTCAATGTGTAACTTTTCATTGTGTATTTCCTTTAACACGTTTGTTGTATGCATGCCTTCTGATTTGTATACATGGGACTTGTCATAGATTTGTTGCTTTTCACTCAGCACTATGTTTTCAGGATCACCTACTCTTTAAGTGTTGGAAAGCCTAAAAGGTTAAAATGGTGTCTCACTATTACTTTAACTTGTGTCTCTAACTACTAGTAAACTTAACATCCTTTCATGAACTTGCTGGCTATCTGGATTTTTATTTTTTTATTTTTATTTTTGAGATAGAGTCTTGCTCTTGTCACCCAGAATGGAGTGCAATGGCATGATTTCGGCTCACTGCCCCCTCCACCTCCAGGGTTCAAGCAATTCTCCTGCCTCAGCCTCCCAAGTACCTAGGAATATAGGCACCTGCCACCATGCCCAGCAAATTTTTGTATTTTTAGTAGAGTAGGGGTTTCGCCATGTTGGCCAGGCTGATCTTGAACTCCTTACCTCATGACCTGCTTGCCTCAGTCTCCTAAAGTGCTGGGATTACAGGCATGAGCCACTGTGCCGGCCCTGGATATGCTTTTCTTTCTTTTTTAATTTATTTTGTTAACTACACTGCATTACTGGATATGCTTTTCTGTAAAGTCTATACATATCCTTTGCCTGTTTTATTTTAAAACTGATGCATAATAAATGTACATATTTTCAGGGTACATATGATAGTTTGACATGTTCATATGTATAAAGATCAAATCAGGGTAATTGGGTTATGCATCACCTTAAATATTTATCTTTATGCTAGGAACATTCAAATTATTCTCTTCTAACTTTTTTGAAGTATAAAATAGATTATCATTAACTATAGTCACCCTACTGATCTATGGCACACTACTATTTCTTTTATCTGTGTATTTATACCCATTAATCAACTTCTCTCTATGCCCCCATTCCCTACACTTCCCAGCCTCTGTTAACCACCCATCTACTCGCTATTTTCATGACATCCACTTTTTTTTAGCTCCCAAATATGAATGAGAACATGTGACATTTGTCTTACTGTGTTTGGCTTACTTCACTTAACATAATGAGCTCTAGTTCCATCCATGTTGTTGCATATGACAGAATTCATTCCTTCCCTCCCTACTTTCCTTGCTTCCTTCCCTTCCTTCCTCCCTTCTTCTCTCCTAAGATGGGGTCTTGCTCTGTTGCCTAGGTTGGGGTGCAATGGTGCAATCACAGCTCACTGCAGCCTTAACCTCCTGGGCTCAAGAGATCCTCCTGCCTCAGCCTCTAGAGGCATGCTTACCACACTTGAGTAAGATTTCATTATTATTTTATTTTTTCTTATTTTACTTTTTTTGAGACGATGTCTTGCACTGTCACTCAGGCTGGAGTGCAGTGGTGCAATCTCAGCTCACTGCAACCTCTGCTTCCCGGGTTCAAGTGATTCTCCTGCCTTAGCCTCCTGAGTAGCTGGGATTACAGGCACGTGCTGCCACATCCTGCTAATTATTGTATTCTTAGTAGAGATGGGGTTTCGCTACTTTGGCCAGGCTGGTCTCGAACCCTTGACCCCGTGATCTGCCCACCTTGGCCTCTCAAAGTGCTAGGAATACAGGTGTGAGTCACTGCAACTAGTTGAATTCATTATTTTTTAGTGGCTGAATAATATTCCATTGTATATATGTACTGTACCACATTTTCTTCATTCATCCACTGATTCCATATTTTGGTTATTACAAATAGTGCTGTAATAAACACGAGTGCGGATATCTCTTCTATGTATTTACTTCTTTTCTTTTGGACATTTACCCAGTAGTGAAATTGCTGAATTATACAGTAGTTCCATTTTTAGTTTTTTGAGGACCATTTTGTTATTTTTTGACAAATGTGTAAGAGCTCTTTGTTGTGGCCATATACATGCTTTATATATTCAGAGAATTTATACTATCTACATGAGAAATGTAATGTTCTCTCTGTGTCTTATACATATGTGTGTGTATAAGTATCTCTCTCCATGTATGTGTATGTGTTTGCCTATAAATATGTTTGGTGTATATGTTTATTTACAGCATTATCTAATTCTACTATATTCTCATTTTTCTACTAAATATGTGTAATTTCTATTTATGATATTTGTAATTTAAAATCAAGTTTTCCTTTCATTTCTGCAAGTTTTTGCTTATTCTTGTTTTATAATAAAAATTTCAAAAATACAGAAATATAAAATAGGATGATATACATATATGTACCCCAAACCTAGAATTTGATTACTCTTTTATCATATTTGTGTCAGATATCTCAAGACAAAACATTTCTGATTAAGACCAAGCATGGTAGCTTATGCCTGTAATCCCAGCACTTTGGGAGGCTGAGGCAGGAGGCTCACTTGAGCCCAGGAGTTCAAGACCAGCCTAGGCAACATGGCAAAACCCTGTCTCTACAAATAATACACAAACTAGCTGGATGTGGTGGTGTGAACTTGTAGTCCCAGCTACCTGGGGGACTGGGGGGCTGCTGAGGTGGGAGGATCATTTAAGCCCAGGAGGTTGAGGCTGCAGTGAGCTGTGGCTGCACCACTGCACTCCAGCCTGGATGACAGAGCTAGACCTTGTCTCAAAAAAAAAAATTTTTTTTTCAGATAAAATTAAAGCCTCATTTGTATACTTGCTTTGTTTATGTATCTCTCTTTGTAGAGACAATTACTACCATTAAGTTTTAAAAATAGTTCCTGTCCATAATTTTATTATACTTTTAATACTTATATATATCTATAAATAAATTATTTTTTAAAAATATAAAGTTCCCTTAAATCATTTCACAGGAGTTGCTACAGCAGCATGGAAAGTTATTTAAGTATTATGATTCTCTCAAAGCTGTACTATGAGTTGGGGGTAAAGAAAACAGGCCAAAAAAAAGGTTTCAATTCTCAAATTATCACTTCTATGGCAGGAAAGTATTACAACACACCCCCACCTGTAACGTAATGCAAGCAAACCACTAAATATCTCCAAGAGGAAGCTCAAGATTCCCTCTAAACTCTTCTCTGGAAACACCATTTGTGCCTTTAATCTGCCTTTAAAATTTTTATTTATTTATCTATCTTGAGACAGGGTCTCACTGGAGTGTAATGGTATCATCACAGCTCATTGCAGCCTCAATCTCCAAGGCTCAAGTGATCCTCTTACCTCAGCCTCCCAAATAGTTGGGTTACAGGCATGCACCAGCACAATCAGTTAATTTTTTGTATTTCTTGTAGAGATGGGGTCTCTATGTGTTGTCCAGGCTGGTCTTGAACTCCTGGGCTCAAGTAAGCCTCTTGCCTTGGCCTCGCAAACTGCTGGGATTACAGGCATGAGCCCTGTGCTCAGCCTTAATCTGCCTTTTAAACAGTAACACAGAACAAAAAAAGATTGTTTGCAAATAAACATTTGAAAGAATATAGCAACAGCCGATCAGGGTTCAGGCATTGAAACAAAGCAATGATTGTAGAAGAAGACAATATAAACAACTCTGGAGCAAGAAACTCAAAAGCAGAGACTTTGCAGTAGTGTGTGTGCTGGTTATTTCCATTGACCTAAAGGCTCTACCTGAAAAAAATATAAACTAGGAGGGTCTTGATAACTTATTACCTGAATAGAAAGAAGTCAGTCACTGCCACCAACAACACTGTGCAATTTTATTAACCATTCAAGTCCAGTAGCATCTGGTAAAATTAGGACAGAATTGGGATTTAAAAATGAACAAATATTCAGTACCTAACAGTTCAAAACAAGCCACTACATACTCTTTTCACAAAATGTTTCACAAAGCCAATACAGTACTAGCCATTAACCCAGTACACAAAGTGTACTGAAGTAGTAAAGATGCAACAAGAAAAATAGTTACGTTAGAAAGACTAAGACTTTAGAAAGAGTAAAACTCTTTTAGTTTCTTCCCTTTAGCTCCTAAAACAACATCATGTAGTCTGAATCTACCTATCTAGTCTTATGTCAGCTAGAATGTTTGTTAGGAGCAAAAAATAAAATGACACTGGCTATAGTCTGGACATTCAGGAATAAGAACGGGGAGAAAGTCAGTTCTCAGAACAGATTAGCTTCAGTCTCATCAGCAGGATCTCTGGATTCTTTGCTCTTCCGCATTTCTTCAATGTGCTTATCTTTCTCTGCAAACACTCCAGTGTGGTAGCCATTTGCGACTTCCTGTTCTCTTTATTAGCTTCCATATTGTGGGTCAGCTACTCTTCTGTTTTAGTGAAGCTGTTCTCTCTCTTTTTTTTTTCCTGAAGCACTTCTTTCTCCTGCTTTCATTTTTCAGCAAGCTGCTTCAAGATCTTAGCTTTGCAGGGCTTGTGTCTTTTTTCTGAAGCTTCTAATTTATTCTCAATTTCCTCCAGTGAAATATCTTTCTTCTTTGGAGGGGAAATGAGGAACTCTGGGATAGATTATTTTGACTGGGGTCTGAAAATCAGCTCAAAAGCCCAGCCTGAGGCACACTTCTTCAGTGCTTTTACCTGGATATTAGAAGAAGCCACGGTGAATAAAAGACAAGAGACTAGGATGGGCCCAGTGGCTCACGCCTGTAATCCCAGCACTTTGGGAGGCCGAGGTGGGCGGATCACTTGAGGTCAGGAGTTTGAGACCAGCCTGACCAACATGAAGAAACCCTGTCTCTACTAAAAATACAAAGTTAGCTGGGCATGGTGGCGCATGCCTGTAATCCTAGCTACTTAGATGGCTGAAGCAGGAGAATTGCTTGAACCCAGGAGGCGGAGACGGTGGTGATCTGAGGTCATGCCATTGCACTCCAGCTTGAGCAATGACAGCAAAATGCCATCTCAAAAAAAAAAAAAAAAAAAGACAAGAGACTGGCACTGTATTCTACAAAATCCACTGGGATAAGGAAAACCCTGCTCAGTCCGAGCCACCTGACCATACTCTGAGCTGTTTTCTATATTTATAAAATTTAAGAGTAGTATATTAAGTTTCCTAACATGACTAAATCTGACTAAACTACATGACAGGTTTCCTTTTCATGAGACTGTGGTGCTAATTGCAAATTCATGGTCACATTTTCTTATGGAATATTCCTTTTATTATTAAGTAATGTCTCTATCCGTAGTCATGGTTTTTACTTTACAGACTATTCTGTTTGGTTTCAGTATTGCTCCATCACTTTTCCTTGGTTTCTTTTGCTCAACATTATGTTTGTGAAATTCATCTGCATTTTTACAGGTAGCTATAGAGTGTTCATTTCAATTTTCACATTGTTCATGTCCATTTTCACTGATGTATTATATTCTGTTGTTTACCAATTTATTCTACTGTGACTATACAGTTGGGTTGTAACTCTTTACTGTTATGAATGATATTAATATGAATATTCTTAGACATGTCTTTTGGTACACATGTATCTGTTTCTGAGTATGTATATATATACATACATACATATATATACACATACATATATTTATATATATATATATATATATTTATACATCTAGCAGTGGAACTGCTGGCCCATAGAGTAGACATATGTTTAGCTTAATTCCAGTTTTCCAAAGTGGTTGTGCCCAATCACAATCCTACCATTGGTGAATGAGCATTCCTGTGGTCTGTATCCTTGCCAACATTTGGCACTGTTAATCTTTTAAATTTAGCCATTTTAGTGAATGTATAATAGCGATGCAATGTGGCTTTAAATTGCAATCTCCGATTAATATGAGTACACATTAATCTTTTTATTGTCTAGTTGGAGATCTTCTTTTGTGGAGTATCTACTCAAGGATTTTGCCCTCTTTCATTTTGGGTTATGTTTATTACTGATATATAGGAATTCATGTTATATTCTGGATATAAACCTTCTGTTTATGTGTTGCAAAATATTCCCCCATTCTGTGGATTGCCTTTCCACTTTCTTAATCATGTCTTTTGCTGAAGAGTATATTCTAATATAGTCCAAATTATCAGTGTTTTCATATACAGCAAGTGATTTTTTTGTCCTGTTTATAAACTTTCCCCGTCCTAAGTTCATGAAGATATTCTCCTATGTTTTCTTCTAGAAGAATTCATTAAGTTATTGTTTCACTTTCACTTTTTGACTTAACCACCAGGAACTGATTTTTTAAAATAATTTTTATTTTACTTTAAGTTCTTGGATATCCACCTAGGTATTAAGCCCCACATGCATTAGCTATTTGTCCCGATGCTATCCCTCTTCTTGCTCCCCCCCACCACAGGCCTCAGTGTGTGTTTTTCCCTTCCCTGTGTCCATGTGTTCTCATTGTTTAGCTCCCACTTATGAGAACATGCTGTGTTTGGTTTTCTGTTCCTGTGTTAGTTTGCTGAGGATGATGTCTTCCAGCTTCATCTATGTCCCTGCAAAGGACATGATTTCATTTCTTTTTATGGCTGCATAGTATTCCATGGTGTATATGTACCACATTTTCTTTATCCAGTCTATCATTGATGGGCATTTGGGTTGGTTCCATGTCTTTGATATTGTGAATAGTGCTGCAATAAACATATGTGTGCAATAAACAAACATTCATTATAATAGAATGATTTATATTCCTTTGGGTATAAACCCAGTAATGGGATTGCTGGATCAAATGGTATTTCTGGATAAACACATTCTTTATGAAGAAAGATTAAATAAATTATTCTCTAGTTTCAAGGTACTTTAAACTTGTTTTAATTCAAGACTCTACCATGGTACCTTCTAATCTGTCTACATACTGTCTAATTTAACTCAAAAGAGGCAGTATCAGAAACTGGGATTTCTTTGTAACTAAGATTTATAGCTATCTTTTTAAAAATTTATTTTAATTTCTGAGATACATGTGCAGAATGTTCCAGTTTGTTACATTCTACATGTACCATGGTGGTATGCTGCCCCTATCTACCCGTCATCTAGGTTTTAAGCCCTGCATACATTAGGTGTTTGTCCTATGCTCTCCCTCCCCTTGCCCCCTGGTGTGTGATGTTCCCCTCCTGTGTCCATGTGTTCTCATTGTTCAACCTGAATTTGAATGTTGGCCTGTCTTGCTAGGTTAAGGAAGTTCTCCTGAATAATATCCTGAAGTGCATTTTCCAACTTGGTTCCATTCTCTCTGTCACTTTCAGGTACACCAATCAATCATAGGTTTGGTATTTTCATATAGTCCCATATTTCTTGGAGGCTTTGTTTGTTCCTTTTCATTCTTTTTTCTCTAATCTTGTCTTCACACCTTATTTCAGTAAATTGATCTTCAATCTCTGCTATCCTTTCTTCCGCTTGATAGATTTGGCTATTGATACTTGTATATGCTTCATGAAGTTCTCATGCTGTGTTTTTCAGCTCCAGCAGGTCATTTATGTTCTTCTCTAAACTGGTTATTCTAGTTATCAGTTCCTGTAACCTTTTACCAAGTATCTTAGCTTCCTTGCATTGGGTTAGAACATGCTCCTTTAGCTCAGAGGAGTTTGTTATTACCCACCTTCTAAAGCCTACTTCTGTCAATTCGTCAAACTCATTCTCTGTCCAGTTTTGTGCCCTTGCTGGAGAGGAGTTGCGATCATTTAAAGAAGCGGCATTCTGGTTTTTGGAATTTTCAGCATTTTTGCACTGGTTTTTCCTCACCTTTGTGGATTTATCTACTTTTGATCTTTGAGGCTGCTGACCTTTGGATGGGGTTTCTGTGTGGGGGTTCTTTTTGTTGATGTTGATGGTATTGCTTTCTGTTTGTTAGTTTTTCTTCTAACAGTCGGGCCTCTCTTCTGCAGGTCTGCTGCAGTTTGCTGGAGGTCCACTCCAGAACCTGCTTGCCTGGGTATCACCAGTTGAGCCTGCAGAAAAGCAAAGACTGTTGCCTGCTCCTTCCTCAGGAAGCTCTGTTCCAAAAGGGCACTGGCCTGATGCCGGCCAGAGCTCTCCTGTATGAGATTTCTGTCAACCCCTTTTGGGAGGTCTCTCCCAGTCAGGAGGCATGAGGGTCAGGGACCCACTTGAGAAGGGAGTCTGTCCTTCAGCAGAGCTTGAGGGCTGTGCTGGGAGAATCCTCCTCGTCAGGATCAGCTGATCTCTTCAGAGCTGGCAGGCAGGAATGATTAAATCCGCTGAAGCCTGCCCACAGCCACCCCTTCCCCTAGGTGCTCTGTCCCAGGGAGATGGGAGTTTTATGCATAAGCCCCTGACTGGGGCTGCTGCCTTTCTTTCAGAGATTCCCTACCCAGTGAGGAGGAATCTAGAGAGGCAGTCTGCCACAGCCTCTCTGCTGTGCTTTGGTGAGTTCCACCCAGTCTGAACTTCTCAGCCTCCTTAGTACTGTGAGGGGAGAAATGTCTACTTAAGCCTCAGTAATGGTGGACACACCTCCCCCCACCAAGCTCAGTCATCCCAGGTCAACTTCAGACTGCTGTGCTGGCAGCGAGAATTTCAAGCCAGTGGCTCTTAGCTTGTTGGGCTCCATGGGAGTGGGAGCCACTGAGCATCTCGAGACCACCTGGCTCCCTGGCTTCAGCCCCCTCTCCAGGGGAGTGAGTGGTTCTGTCTCACTGGGGCTCCAGGCGCCACTCAGTTGGAAATGCAGAAATCACCTGCCTTCTTCATTGGTCTCACTGGGAGCTGCAGACTGGAGCTGTTCGTATTCAGCCATCTTGCCAGATCCTCTATAGTTATAGTTCCACATAGCTGGGGAGGCCTCAGAATCATGGTGGGAGGCATAAGGCACTTCTTCCATGGCAGTGGCAAGAGAACATGAGGAAGCAGGAATTGATTTTTGTGAACGTCAAGAATTACGAAGGGTTTGTGATTGTACCCTACTTACAAGCATACAAGTTAACCTACTGCTATTTCATGAATGCTGGCAGAAAACATGAGATTCCTGGACCAGAGTAAAAGGACTTTATTACTTATGACAAGAGGAGTAGTTGGGGCTTCGTGTTTGTGTTGGTTCTTCCATGCTGTGCAAGCCTCATGGGCATGATGTTGGTGGGCCTAGATAAAACCTTGCTGTCATGAGCTGAATGTTTGTATACTACTCAAATTCATATGTTGAAATCCTAACTCCAATGTAATAGGGCCTTTAGGGGGTAATTAGGTCATGAGAACGGAGCAATCATGAATGGAATTAATTCCCTTTAAAAAAAAGACCCCAGACAGTTCTTTAGCTCTCTTTCTACCGTGTAAAGATACAATGAAGTTTCCAGACTGCACCCCAGAAGAGGGCCTTCCCATGAACCCAACCATGCTGGTACCCCTATCTTGAATTTTCAGACTCCAGAACAATAAGAAATAAAATTCTGTTGTTTATATGCCATTGGGACTATGGTACTTTGTTATAGCAGCCTGAACTGACTAAGACATTTGCCTATGTAGTGGGTTCAGTTACAAGAGAGGAACCCTGGGCTTGGGAAATGTGCTGCTTTTATAGGAATCTGAAGCAAGCCTGCTCTTTGTTCATGGGGAGACAGTACTTCTTCCTTCAAGCTTGCTTGCTACAAATACAATCTTGAGAAATGGCCAAGGTAGACAGCAATCAGAGCCTTGCATTTTGTGGGTTTTGTTTTTCTTTTAACTGATAACCAGAGAGACAGAAGGGCCTTGCATTTTTCTACAAAGCCAGCAGAATGGGCAGATCCATGGAAAATTCCTCTCCCAATAATTCACTCCAACCTGTTCTTGGCTGAGCTCAAATACATGTAAGTATGACACCTTGTCAGTTACTCTAATTAATTTGACCAACAGAAGCTGAAATCAAATCTGTTCACTCTGTCTCTCAAAGCATTTCATTAAGGCTACATCAACAGTACTCTAAGCAGCAGGTTAAGGCCAACCTGCAATAACGACTTCAATGATTACCCCAGGGTACCAGATCCAGTTAATTATGAATAAGCATGAGAGAATGGGGGGGACAAGTAGGTCTTATTTTAGACAGAAGTGGTCAAAGTCCAGCATATCGTCCATCAAAACATGCGAGGGAATTTAGACTATTTCAATGACATTTTTCTTTTTCTTTTTGAGACAGAGTCTCAGTTTGTTGCCCAGGCTAGAGTGCAATGGCACGATCTTGGCTCACTGCAACCTCTACCTCCCGGATTCAAGCAATTCTTCTGCCTCAGCCTCCTGAGTAACTGGGACTACAGGCATGTGCCACCACACCCAGCTAATTTTTCATATTTTTAGTAGAGACGGGATTTCACCGTATTGGCCAGGCTGGTCTCAAACTCCTGACCTCGTGATCTGCCCACCTCGGCCTCCCAAAGTGCTTCCCAAATTACAGCAACATTTTTCTTTCCTGGGCCTGCTAATTTAAACAAAAAAAGTTTGTGTTATTTTAAGCCATATTCTTCCCTTAAGGATAACTGGTTCTGCTATTGATTTTAATTATTTCCAACATATTTATTTTAAAATATCTTTCAAATTGTTCTATTATCTGTAGTTCCTAAAGTATAGATTCTATTTGTTACTGAGTCTCCTTCACGTAATTTTTTTCCATGCAAATTTTGTAATTTTTGACTGTTACTCAGCCAATATGCCATGTATTTTTTCTTTAGTTGCTTATCTTTTTTGTGTCATCTTTCAGAAACCACTGCCAGATCTAAAGTTGCATAATCTTTCCTCTATTCTCTGTAGTGTCTCTCTGCATCCATATTTCCTTTTTTTTTGAGACAGAGTTTTGCTCCTGTTACCCAGGCTGGAGTGCAATGGTGCGATCTCAGCTCACCACAACCTCCACCCCCTGGGTTCAAGCAATTCTCCTGCCTCAGCCTCCCGAGTAGCTGGGACTACAGGCGCACGCCACCACGCCCAGCTAATTTTTTGTATTTTTAGTAGAGACAGGGTTTCACCATGTTGACCAAGATGGTCTCCATCTCTTGACCTCGTGATCCACCCGCCTGAGCCTCCCAAAGTGCTGGGATTATACGCATGAGCCACCACGTCCAGCCCATATTTCCTCTTTTTATAAGGTGAGACTGGATTACGGCCCACCCTAATGGCCTCATTTAAGCTTAATCACATCTTTAAATTACATCTCTATAAATACAATCATAATCTGAGGTGGGATTTAACATTTCAACATACGAATTTTGAGGGAACACAATTCAGCCCATATTAGATGGCAACAATTTGTAAATTGATCCACAGATTTAACAAAATCCTATCAGAATCCCAGGGAGCTTTTTGCAGAAATTACAAGCTGAACCTAAAATTCATACGGAAATGCGGTAGTCCTAGAATAAACAGTCAAACACAATCTTGAAAAGAAGAACAATGTTGAAGGACTGATACATCTCTATTTCAAAACTTGCTACAGAAGTACAGCAATCAAGACAATGTGGTGCTAGCATAAGAATACACACATAAACCAGTGGAATAAAATTGAGAGTTCAGAAATAAACCCTCACATTTATGATCAATTGGTTTTCAACAAGGATGCCAAATAATTCAGTGGGGAAATAACAGTCTTTGCAACAAATGGTTCTGGAATAACTAGATCTCCACATTCAAAAGAATGAAGCTTGAGCCCCACCTGATTTCATATACAAAATTTAATTCAAAACTCTAAGTGGGCCTAAGTGTAAGAGCTAAAACTATGGAAGTCTTAGTCTATGAGAGTCTTTCATCTACATTATCTAATTTTTTGCTATAGAGTTGTTCATAGTATGTCCTATAAGAGAATTATCAGTACTTTTTTTTTTTTTTGAGATGGAGTTTTGCTTTTGATGCCCAGGCTGGAGTGCAATGGTACAATCTTGGCTCACCGCAACCTCCACCTCCCAGGTTCAAGCAATTCTCCTACCTCAACCTAGTAGCTGGGATTATAGGCATGTGCCATCACGCCCAGCGAATTTTTTGTATTTTTAATAGAGACGGAGTTTCTACATGTTTGTCAGGCTGGTCTCGAACTCCCGACCTCAGTTGATCTACCCACCTTGGTCCCCCAAAGTGGTGGGATTACAGGTGTGAGCCAGCATGCCCCGCCTATTAGTCCTTTTATTTATAAGTTTGCCAGTAATGTTTCCTCTTTCATTACTGATTTGGTAATTTGAGTGATCTCATTTTCTGGGCAATTCAGCTAAATGTCAATTTTGTTGATCTTTTCAAAGAATGAAGTTTTGGTTTTATTGATTTCCTTTATTGTTTTTCTGTTCTCTAGTTTACTAGTTTCTGCTCTAATATTTATCATTTCCTTCATTCTGCTTGCTTTGGGTTTAGTTTGCTCTTCTTTTTCTATTCCTTGAGGTCAAAAAATAGCTTATATATTTCAGATTCTTCTTCTCTTCTTCTTCCCCTTCCTCTTCTTCCTTCTTCTTCCTCTTCCTCTTATTCCTCATCCTTTTCTTCCTCTGTTTTCCTTATCATCCCCTTCCTCCTTCTCTTTCTAAGACAGCATCTCTCTCTGACACCCAGGCTGGAGTGCAGGGGTGCAATCACAGGTCACTATAGCCTCAGACTCCTGGGCTCAAGTGATCCTTCCACTTCAGCTTCCCAAGTAGCTGGGACTACAGGTGTGCACCACCACACCTGGATCATCTTAAAAAAAATTTCTTCTAGAGACAGAGTCTCACTATGTTGCCCAGGTTGGTCTTGAACTCCTGGGCTCAAGCAATTCTCCTGCTTCAGCTTCCCAAAGTGTTGGGGTTACAGGTATGAGCCACTGTGCCTGGCCCTTATTTTTTAATATAAGCATTTACCATCTACAAATTTCCCTCTAGTACTAATTTATATATATATATATATATATATATATATATATATATATATATATATTTTTTTTATAAAGATGGGTTTCACCATGTTGGTCAGGCTGGTCTTGAACTCCCGACCTCAGGTGATCCGCCCACCTTGGCCTCCAAAGTGCTTGGATTACAGGCGTGAGCCACCACACCCGGCCTAGTACTAATTTAACTACACACATCCTATAAGTTTTAGTATGTTGTTCTTCATTTTCATTCATCTCAAAAGCATTTTATAATATCCCTTGTGCTTTCTTCCTTACCCTCTGGTTATTAAAGAGCATGTTATTTAATTTCCGCATAGTTGTGAGTCTTTGCTATTGATACCTAATTTAGTTCTATTGTGATCTGAAAACATACACTGTATGCTTACCATCATCTTTGACTTATTGTGTCCTGTTCTATGGTATAACACAGAACATATATTCTACCGATACTGGGTGGACCATCCTAGAGATCTCTGTTTGGATTAGTTTTTAGTAATACTCAAGTATTCTAATTCTTTATAGACCTTTTGTCTGGTTGTTCTATCCATTATGGAAAGTGAGTTGTCAAAGGCTTCACTATTATTGCTGAATTGTCTATTTCTCTCTTCATTTCTGTCAGTTTTTGCTTCATGGATTTTGGTGCTCTGTTGTTAGGTAAATGTATGCTCATAATTGTTACATCTTCCTGATGGATTAATCCTTTTATCACTTAAAAATGTCTCTTTTGGCCAGGCACAGTGGCTCACACCTGTAATCCCAGTACTTTGGGAGGCTGAGGCAGGTGGATTACCTGAGCTCAGAAGTTAGAGACCAACCTGGGCAACATGGCGAAACCCCATCTCTACCAAAAATACAAAAGATTAGCTAGGCGTAGTGGCATGTGCCTGTGGTCCCAGCTACTTGGGAGAGGTTGACCTGGAAGGATTGCTTAAACCTGGGAGGTAGAGGGTGCAGTGAGCCTAGATGGCACCACTGCACTCCAACCTGGGTGACAGAGTGAGATGCCATCTAAAAAAAAAAAAAAACAAAACCCCAAACCCTCTTTTTATATCTACTAATCTTTTTTTGTTTGAATATATAGTTTTTCTGATATTGGTATTTTCACTCCAGTTTTGTTACGGTTGCTGTTTGCATAAAATATCCTTTTCTACCCTTTTACTTTCCACCTATATGTGCCTTAGAATCTAAAGTGTGTCTCCTACTAGCCTGGCCAACATGGTGAAACCTGTCTCTACTAAAAATACAAAAATTAACCAGATGTAGTAGCGCACTCCTATAATCCCAGCTACTCAGGAGGCTGAGGCATGACAATCGCTTGAACCCAGGAGGTGGAGGTTGCAGTGAGCGGAAATCATGCCACTGAACCCCAGCCTGAACGACAGAGTAATACCCTGTCTTAAAAAAAAAAAAAAAAAAAAAAAAAAAGGGTGTCTCCTATACTCAGCACATGGCTGGATCTTGTTCTTTTTTTCTTTTTTTTTTGGACAGGGTCTCACTCTGTTGCCCATGCTGGAGCGTAGTGGCGTGATCTCTGCTTACTGCAACAGCTGACTTGCAGCTTCAAGCAATTCTCCATGTAGCTGGCCATGCCTGGATAATTTTTGTATTTTCAATAGAGTCACCATGTTGTCAGAGTGGTCTCAAACTCTTGACCTCAGGTGATCCATCTGCCTTTGCCTCCCAAAGGCTGGGATTACAGGCATGAGCCACTGCACCCAGCCTGGATCTTGTTCTTTTTTTTTTTTTCTTAAAGATCCTACCTCTCAACACTATTGGATCTTGTTCTTTTTATCCAGACTGACAGTCTCTGCCTTTCAATTAGATTGTTTAAGTCATTCACATTTAATGATGTTACTGTTACCAATAGATTTACATGTTGTTTTATTTTTTGTTTTCTATGTTTCATATCTTTTTGTTTTACTATTTCTTCTTTACTGCTTTTCTTACATTAAGTGATTTTTTTCTAATATCTTATTTAATTCTCTTAATAGTTTCACTACATATTTATTTCCTTAGTGGTTGCTCTAGGAGTTATCATATACATCTTATCACAATCAACTTCAGATTTATCCTAGCTTCATTCAAGGGAAATACAGAAATGTTACTTCAATACAGTTCTATTCCATCCTCTTTTGTGTGTGTGTGCTATGATTAATAAACATACTGCATTTTTTGCATTCTCATGTTACAAACTCAGCCAATACAATGGTGTAACTATTACTTTATATAATTTTATCTCTTTTAAAGAAGCTAGGCCAAGTGCAGTGGCTCACACCTATAATCCCAGCACTCTGGAGGCCAAGGTGGGAATATCTCGAGTCCAGGAGTTTGAGACCAACCTGTAACAAGCACCATGAATATATACTTTTTGTGTGTGTGCAGCAGGGTCTTGCTATATCACCCAGGTGTGAGTGCAGTGGCGTGATTACAGCACACTGCAGCCTTGACCTCCTGGGCTCAAGTGATCCTTCTACCTTATTTTTTAATTTTGTTGTAGAGACGAGGTCTCACTATGTTGCCCAGGCTGATCTTGAACTCCTGAGCTCAAGCAATCCTCCTGCTTCAGCCTCCCAACGTGCTGGGATTACAAGTGTGAGCTACCACACCCAGGCTAGAATATATGCTTCTTCTCTTTTCTTCTCCCAGCTTCTTTCATTTTTTTTTCTTTTTTTTGAGACAGGGCCTTGCCCTGTCACCAAGGCTTAAGTGCAGTGGCATAATCATAGCTCATTGCAGCTCGAACTCCTGGGGTAGAGCAATTCTCCTGCCTCAGTCTCCCAAGTAGCTAGGACTACCAGCATATGCCACCACACCCAGCTAATTTTTTTTTTTTTTTTTATTTTGTAGGGATGGAGTCTTGCTAAATTTCCCAGGCTGGTCTGCCTCAACCTCCTGAGTAGTAGCCAAGATTATGGGTATAGCTGCTGCACCTATGTCACCTTAATGTTTGAAAGATAGTTTAGTGAGTGATATGGTTTAGATTTGTGTCCCCAGCCAAATCTCATGTCAAATTGTAATTCCCAATATTGGAGGAGGGGCCTGGTAGGAGGTGATTGGATCATGAGGGTAGACATCCCCCTTATTGTTCTTGTGTTAGTCAGTTCTCACAAGATCTGCTGGTTTAAAAGTATGTAGCACCTCCCACTTCGGTCTTTTCCTCCTGCTCCAGCCATATATGACGGGCCTGCTTCCTGAGGCCTCCCCAGCCGTGTTTCCTGTACAGCCTATGGAAATCTGAGCCAATTAATCCTCTTTTCTTTATAAATTACCCTGTCTCAGGTAATTCTTCATAGTAATGACATCATGAACTAATACAGTGAGTTATCATATTCTTGATTGAGGTTTTATGTTCAGTGATTTTTTTTTTTTTTTTTTTTTTTTTTTTGAGACAGAGTCTTGCTCTGTTGCCCAGGCTGGAGTACAATCAATCTCAGCTCACCGCAACCTCTGCCTCCTGGGTTTGAGTGATTATTGTGCCTTAGCCTCCCAAGTAGCTGGGATCATAGGCCAGTGCCACCACCCCTGGCTAATTTTTGTATTTTTAGTAGAGATGAGGTTTTACCATGTTGGCCAGGCTGGTCTTAAACTCCTGGACTCAGGTGACCCGCCATCCTTGGCTTCCCAAAGTGCTGGGATTACAGGCGTGAGCCACTGTGTTCGGCCACTTTCAGCAATTTGAATATGTCATCCCACTACCTTCTGACCTCCATTATTTCTGATAAAAATTCCACTATTAATCTTACCAGGGTTCCCTTACACATTTCTCTTGCTGCTTTCAAGATTTTCTCTTTGTCTTTGGCTTCAGGATTTTTACTATAGTTCTCTGTGTGAATCACTTTGCATTTATACTACTTGAAATTAATCAAGCTTCTTTGATGTGTAGGTTAATGTTTCTCATTAAATTTGGAAAGTTTATTAGCAATTATTTCTTCAATTTTTTTTTTTGAGACAGTCTTGCTCGTTCGCCCAGCTGGAGTGCAGTGGTGCAATGTCGGCTCACTGCAACCTCCACCTCCCAGGTTCAAGCAATTCTCCTACCTCAGCCTCCCAAGTAGCTAGGATTAAAGATGCCTGCCACCACACCTTGCTAATTTTTTTAAAATTTTTAGTAGAGACAGGGTTTTGCCATGTTGGTCAGGTTGGTCTTGAACTCTTGACCTCAGGTGATCCACTGGCCCCGGCCTCCCAAAGTGCTGGGATTACAGGCACGGGCCACTGCGTCCAGCCTCTTCAAATATTTTTTCTGCTTCTTTCTCTCTCTTGTTCTGCTATTCCCATTATACGTACGTTAACATGTTTAACAGTGTCCCGTGATCCTCCGAGTTTCTGTTCAGCTTTCTTCATCCTATTTTCTCTTTGTTCTTTAAACTGCATATCCTCTATTAATTTATCTTCAAGTTCATTAATTCTTTGTCCTGCCAGTTCAAATCTACTGTTGAGTCCCTCTAGTGATTTTTTAAAATTTCAGTTATTGCACTTTTCAATTCTAGAATTTTCATTTGCTTCTCTTTCTTTCATTTTTTTTTTTTAAGACAGAGTTTTGCTCTTGTTGCCCAGGCTGGAGTGCAATGGCACAATCTTGGGTCACTGCAACCTCCACCTCCTGAGTTCAAACGATTCTCCTGCCTTAGCCTCCCAAGTAGCTGGGATTACAGGCATGTGCCACCACGCCTGGCTAATTTTATATTTTTAGTAGGGTTTCTCCATGTTGGTCAGGCTGGTCTTGAACTCCCGGCCTCAGGTGATCCACCCACCTCGGCCTCCCAAAGTGCTGGGATTACAGGTATGAGCCACCACAACCAGCCTGTTTCTCTTCCTTTATAAATAATTTCTTTTTATTGGTATCATCTATTTGATTAAATACTGTCAACATGCATTGCTTTACTTTTTTCTTTTAAAAAGTTGAGATGAAAGTCAGATAATATGAAATTAATCATTTTACAGTGTGCACTTCAGTGGCATTCTGTACATTTACAATGTTGTGCAACCACCACCTGTATCTAGTTCCAAAACGTTTCCACCAGCCCAAAAGAAAACTTATCCCTATTAAGAAGTCAGTCCCAGCTTGGTGCAGTGGCTCACGCCTGTAATCCCAGTACTTTGGGATGCCAAGGTAGGCAGATCACCTGAGGTCAGGAGTTCGAGACCAGCCTGATCAACATGGTGAAAGCTTGTCTCTACTAAAAATACAAAATTAGCCAGGTGTGATGGCAAGCACCTGTAATCCCAGCTACTCGGAAGGCTGAGGCAGGAGAATCACTTGAACCGGAGAGGCAGAGGTTGCAGTGAGCTGAGATCGTGCCACTGTACTCCAGCCTAGGCAACAAGAGTGAGACTCTGTCTCTCTTAAAAAAAAAAAAAAAAAAAATGAAGTCAGTCCCCATTCCTCCTTTTTCTCACAAATAACCAATTATGGGTTGTAATACCTCAGAACTACTAATTTGCTTCCTGTCACTATTGATTTATCTGGATTTATACAATATGCAGCCTCTGTGTCTGGCTTTCTCCAATTAATGTCATGTTTTCAACGTTCACGCACATTGTAGTATCAGTATTTCATTCCTTTTTACGCAGAGTAACATTCAACTATGGAAATAAACCACATTTTGTTTATTGATTCATCGACTGATGGACATCTGTGTGAGTTTTCTCACCTTTTGGCTAATGTGAAGAATGCTGTTATGAACATTCATGTATAAGTATTTGAGTACCCAGTTTTAATTCGATTGAGTATATACTTAGCAGTAGAATTGTGGTAATTTTGTGTTTAACTTTTCGAGGAACCATCAAACTAATTTCCCCATTACATCTTTTAAGCATGTCTTCCTTTAGCACTTTGAACACATTTAAATGGCTTCTTTACAAAGTCCAGTATCTGGGGCCTCTCAAAGGCAGTTTCTGTTGCCTGCTTTTCCTCCATGTTTGGGTAACATATTTTCTTTCTTTGCTTGTCTTATAATTTTTTGTTGAAACAGTTTAGATACAATAGTGTAGCACCTGTGGATACTGATCTCTGGGACATGTTGTTACCTGTTTATTTGTTTAGTGACTTGGCCTGATTATTTTAGTGAAGTCTATTTCCCTCACTGAATGCAACCTCTGATTTTGCTCCTCAGTCACTCTGTCACTGTCATGCTGCAATGACACTGGTTTTAGTAGAACTCTTTTTTACTGTCTCTTTCTCTAATTACTCTGTTAACTTTCTGTTGGTACCACATCCAGGGGCTAGCTTCCACTCATTGGTGATTGATTGCGCTACTATTTTTGACAATGCGTGGGGTAGAAATTGCTCCACAATCATATCCAATTCACTTGTACTCCTCTGCAGGGGTAGTTTTTGAGGTGAGTGTTTGAGTTTTTTTCCTGCCCCCAAGCAGGATCTTAGATGCTTTCTTCCCTGGTTCCCTCTGGTAAACTAGCTGACCTATGGCATAGGTCTCAAATGAAGCTACCAGCTTCTTAACTGCTTAAATGCCAAAATCTGCATTGTCTTTGAGAGTGCCCTTAGGCTTGAATTTCCCCATACTCTATTTCAAATAAGGTCAGTATCTTAGGGACAGCTTTGGGACTTTCTGCTTTGTGGCCTGCCACTCCCCCTGGAAAAATCTCTGAGTTACAATATCAGAGCTGAGAACAGGGACAATGATGTCCCTCTCTCTGAGTGACACTGTACTTTAGAAGCAGGGTGCTGGGCAGTAGCCTCTGGCCTTCTTGAATTGCTGCTTCTGGAACAGAACTTTTGCTCCACAAATGAGCTGTGACGAGGGAGATTGGGACCCAGTATTCCCATCATGCCATGCTTAGATAAAACTTCTGCCCTATGAGTGGAGGTGGCATAAAAGCAACAATCCTCCAAACTCTTGGCCATACTCACTCAGAATTTAGTGTCTGCATTAGCATCTGGGGTGGGGAGAGATAAGAAATGCTGGCAGCCTTACCCTCTCAAGATTATGAAGCCCCTGATGGAAAGCTGGAGGGAGGGGTAGCCTCATGATCTTGGCCAACCTCCCTGGAATGGAGCTTCAAGTTAAGCTGAACTGGGGGCAGGCAGTGGAGGGAGGGAACAGATTGTCATCCAAATGCTACAGACTTTTATTGTTCCTACAAAGTTGTAACAGATTTAATAAGTGTTTCTTCTTTTCTATATATCCTAAGGAGAATTTCCAAAGACTTTAAATGGTTGTTTTGCTTTATATTTTCAAAAGTTATGCTTATTTCACTGGGAGGAGGTCTATGGGGGTGCCTCACACTGCCATCCCATAAACCTTTTTAAACTATCATCAGTCTTTTCATCCATTTACAAACAACTAGCCAGGCATGGTGGCTCACACCTGTAAGCCCAGCACTGTGGGAGGCTGAGGCAGGTGGATCATCTGAGGTCAGGAGCTCAAGACTCACCTGGGTGAAAGCACATCTCTACTAAAAATATAAAATATTAGCCGGGCGTGGTGGCAGGCACCTGTAATTCCAGCTACTCAGGAGGAAAATCACTTGAACCTGGGAGGAGGAGGTTGCAGTGAGCTGAGATCGTACCATTGCACTCCAGCCTGGGTGACAGAGTGAGACTCTGTCTCAAAAAACAAACAAACAAACAAACAAACATCTGGGGCTGGATGTGGTGGCTCACACCTATAATCCCAGCACTTTGAGAGGCCAAGGTGGAAAGATCGCTTGTACCTAGGAGTTCAAGATCCATCTGGGCAATAAAGTAAGACTCTGTTGCTATTAAAAAAAAAAATACATATAAAAAGTTGTCCTACCCTAGTAGCCCTAGCTACTCAAGAGGCTGAGGGTAGAGGATCACATGAGCCTGGAAGTTCTAGGCTGCTATTAGCTGTGATTATACCACTACACTCTAGCCTGGTCAACAGATCCTATCTCAAAACCAGCAAACATCTTGATCCCATTAATAAGAAATGCCATGACTCCTCTTCTTTCAAATATATACTCTGTCTCTTTTCAAATGAATTGGTCATTTTAAGTTTGCTTACCTTTGAGTACGAGGTCTTTCCATCCTAATGGATTCCAAAACAATTTTGGGGGTGGAGGTGGGTATGGACTTAATATTCGTGTATTTAAAAAAAAAATTGTTGAAATGTATTAAAAATTGAGGTGAGGTAGTTTCCCAACTCATGGCTGGTGGCCATAATCAAGTCTTTTGTACTCCCTTTGTGTCTTTCTGGGTATGCCAAGAATGTAAGGCCCTAACTGCTCTTTATTTGGGCCATTTTTAAGAAGGTTGAGTTTGCAGTGAGCAATTTTGAGAGATGGAGTATTGTTTCCCCTCAAGAGGGCAAGTTTGCTTACTACTTGCCATAAAACAGTATATTTCCCAAGCGAACTACTTCTCTCCTATAACATACACACAGCATGTGTAGGCATCCATCCGTCCATCCTCTATATTGTCCTGTAAAATGTGGGGTAAAGGGGAACTGAAGCAATTATGCTAATGCTCATGTTGCTTGTGCTGTGAGTAATAAAGTCCTTTGTCTTTAACCCAGGAATCTTGTGTCTTCTTTCAAAATTCATGAAACAAAGTAACTGTCTAGGACAGGCATGGTGGTTCACACCTATAATCCCAGCACTTTGGGAGACCGAGGTGGGTGGAGTACCTGAAGTCAGGAGTTCAAGACAGGCCTGGCCAACAAGGTAAAACCCCGTCTCTACTAAAAATACAAATGAATTAGCTGGGTGTGGGGCTGGGTGCCTGTAATCCCAGCTACTCAGGAGGCTGAGGCAGGAGAATTGCTTGAACCCAGGAGGCGGAGGTTGCAGTGAGCTGAGATTACAACACAGCACTGCAGTCTGGGCAAGAGTGAGACTCCGTCTCAAAAAAAACAAAAAACAAAAAAACAAGTAACTGTCTAATCTGTTAGCATATATGTAATGTAAAATCAAATCAAATCCTAGATCTCACAGTTTGGCAATAAAAATTAAAGGCTGACAGAGACATGGCATTATGGAAAAGGAAGGACGAAGGTGTTGTGGGCTAGGTTTCGGGGTATGAGAAGATTCCCTAAGATCTGGTAGTGAATGCTCTCACTCAGGTGGTGGGTGAAGTAATAAAGGTCCCCCACTGACCTACCTGTTCATGAGGTTGAATGATTAGAAGTAGAATTGAAATAAGCCACCTGAGTGGTGTTTTGGTTGTTATTCACTGTCCTCCATTGGAGAGGAGGAAGGAATATTATTATGACAATTGAGTATCAAGCCCTGTGGCTCCAGTTAAGAGGCAATATGACTGTGGTTTGCCAGGCAATTAATTCCTACTGCTGAAATAAGTGGTATCAATAATGAGGACCCTTCGATTTGGTAGACTAAAAATGTTAAAAGTTGATTTGGTTGAGCCACAGGTGAGCAGTCTCTCAAAGCAAAAGTAAATGCGGAGTCTTGCCTAACAGTGCAAAGCCAGCTGCTTATATATCTAGCTCCTGCCACAGTCTGATTTGATTGGTGAGGATGATGGGGTGCTGGGCATACAGGTGGCCAAAATTATCAAGGACTGTGGAGTAAAATGTAGTGGTTTCCACTGGGGCACAAAGAAAAGGACCTCTGGGCCTGGATGCTCAGTGGGAGGTACCCAGGGGAGGAACCTGGGTATCTGATGCTCAGGCATCAATACTGGGGTGGCATCAATATAGGAGTAGGCAGCAAGGGAGAAATATCATCCTCACCACCCTCAGCATTCCCTGTGAGCCAGCCTCCCTGCCACTTTGCATTCCCCACACTTCCAGCTGGTGAACAGAAGTCTCCTGTTGGCTGTTGCTATAATTCATAACTTGGGCACACATTAAGCTCCTTGGTCTCTGATCCCTTAGGGGAAAAAGGCAACCAAATGCAACTGATGGGGTCTGGGTAAAGTACTCAGTGGGGAAGAGAGGCTAAAGTGACACTGTAGGTGGAGCCTACAAAGTTTGCCAACATCTGTCTTAGTCAACAAACAACAGTCCTTGGTCAAGGCATATTATATTTTTACTGACTCTTGGACTGTTGACAATGTCACCTCGTCTGCCACTTGGAAGAATACAAACTAGCAGATTACAGACACTCCTATTTAGGGCTGTGAACTGTGAAAACAAATCACAGCTGACAATCAGACAGATGTCCGGGGTAATGGCTCATTCTCTAATGGAATGGACTGCAATGATGCTGCTAATCAAGTATGTACCACCCAGACTGCTGCCACTGCTGCCAGGATCAGCAGCCTGCACACAGCAACAACACACTGCACATAGCAACATCTGCCATCATGGCCTGGCAACAAAGTAAAGATTACATGTGACTACCATTGCATGCTGGTCTTGTGCTTCCTTTCAAAAGTCAGTCTGTTTTGACTCATAATGAAATCAACTGTATTGCATAGGGTGTGGTCCCTGTTTTGACTCATAATGAAATCGACTGTATTGCATAGGGTGTGGTCCCTCTTCTGACAAGTTGACTATATCAGGCCTTTCACACACACACACACACACACACACACACACTCTCTCTCTCTCTCTCTCTCTCTCTCTCTCTCTC
>NW_022437006.1:463536-476292 GCF_009761245.1 Sapajus apella
CCCCCCCCCCCCACCCCGGGGCTATTGTTAACATGTTACAGTTGTTGACATTTTTTTGAGTTATGGTTTCATTGTTTCAGTCTGGTCAACCATGTTTTTGGTTTTCCAGACCACTTTCACTCTGACAATGATATGTCTTTTACTGCAAAGCTCAATGAGCCAATAGTCAAGGTATTCAACGGATATTTCACATCCCTTATCATCCTTAGGCTGCTGGCTCCAACAAGAGGTAAAATGGACTTTTAAAAAATCCACTGAAAGAAATTTCTGACTCTAACTTCTTCACACTCTCCTGGTCCATGAGTCTCATTTCTCGTTTCTTAGTAAAATAGTTTGGTCACCAAAAAATGAACCCTGAAAGGGTTCATAGTCTCCTAGCCACCTCCTAAATAATGATCAGGATGAAAAGGGGAGGGATCACTAGACGTGGTCTGAAATTCTGGGATTCTACCCCGACAACGCCTGGGCATGATGCAGCTTTCTTTCTCCAAACAGCGACTCCAAACCAAGCTGGTTGGTAAAAGGGAACTTAGGAAATTCAAACTTAATTCTGGTTTAGCCACCTGGGTTCTCTTGTTGGAGTGAAACCTAGATTAGGGGTCAGCAAACTATAACCTGTGGGACAAACTTGGCCAGATGTTCATTTTTAGAAATCAAGTTTTACTGGAACACAGCCTTTGACACACACACACACACACATACCCCACCCCTGGGGGCTACTGTTAATGTATTACAGTTGTTGACATTTTCTCAGGTTTCATTGTTGAAAAATTTTTATATTTCATTGTTCCAGTCTGATCGACCAACTCCAGCCACACTAATCAAAGTGTGTTACGCTTTTGGCTGTCCAGACCACTTTCACTCTGACAATGATGTCTTTTACTACAAAGGTTGCTCAACATGAGCCAATAGTCAAGGTAGTCAACAGATATTTCACACCCCTTATCATGGTGAAATGATAGGCTGTTGCCATTTTTTTCTGTGTTGTCTGTGGCTGCTTGTGTTCTACAAAGGCAGAGCTGAGTAACTGTGTCAGAGGATGTGTAGCCCACAAAGCTGAAAATATTACTATCCAGCCCTTCACAGAAAGTTTACAAACTCCTGCCCTACATAACGAAGATAACTACCACTTGGTTGAGAACACTGCTCACCAAGTACCCCTACAGTGACCCACGCCAGTCAAGGTGAGAAAAAAGGTAAGTCTGTACAAACTTTGTAAAAATGCCCTTGTTCCTCTTGCACGTGACCTCTGTGAGTAGGGGATGATTAGAGAAAAGTAAAGCATTTGAAGTGACTGATAATCACTCCTGTTATATAGCAGACTCCCCTTATCCATGGGAAATACGTACTAAGACTCCCAGGGGGTGCCTGAAATCATGGATAGTGCTAAATCCTAAATCCCATATATACCCTGCATTTACTATGCATACATACCTATAGTAAAGTTTAATTTATAAATTAGGCACAGTAAGAGATGAACAACAACAATAATAAAATAGAACAGTTATAACAATATCTACAGGGATTGGGCGGAAAAATAAAAAATATATGTAACAATACACCAGCATTACTACTCTTGTGCTCTGGTGCAATTATTAAGTAATATCAGGATTTTGTGAACACAATAGCCCTACGACAATAGCTCTGATAACAGAGAAAGCTACTTAACGGACAGCATGGACATGCTGAATGAAGGCAGAATTCATGTCCTGGGCAGGCAGGGCAGGATGGCATGAGATTTCATCATGCTACTCAGAATGGTGCACAATTTAAAATGTATGAATTGTTTCTTTCTAGAATTTTCCATGGAACATATATTTTTTTAACCACGGTTGAATGCAGGTGCCTGAAACTGCCAAAACAAAATGGCAGATAAGGAGAGACTATGGTATTTTGCTTCATGCGGATTTCAGGTATATTTCAATATGTTACCTTTTTCCCACAACATGGCTCTCTGCCCCCGACTACCACCCTCTTCTTTCAGTCTTTTTCATCTTAGCCCTTTAGTATTCTCTTCTGTGAGCTCAGCAATACAGGCTGTACCATGTGTTTCCCAAAGTAAATGCTTTCCTCTTTCTGCTCCAGTTCCCTCCAGCTGCAATTAGCAGGGAGTTGGGACAGAAACAAATCAAATAGCTCTTAAAATTCTGGGAGGATTATTTAGTGGCCACAAAGCCCATCCAGAAAGCCTGCTGGTCAAGCAAATTTATTAAATTCATCAAATCATGTATTAAATGTACTATGGCAAGGGAGATCACCTTGACAGGGTTTGGTAATGTTTCAATAAGGGAAAGTTAGGCAAGAGTGTACATAAAGTTCTGGGATATAAACTCCACCAGTTTAAGTGGGTATTTCTCTCCGCCAAGGTGGACAATGGGTAAGGATTAGGCAAAGTTTGTGACTTAGTAGTTTAAAACTGATGGATACAAAAAATAAGCTTTGATGAGCAATCTGTCCAGATAAACATGTTTGCCCAAAAAATCAGAATGTTTGTCCTGATAGCTGTTTATTTAGATAAACTGATTTGCAAAAATTTCCTAGAGCAAAAAATTATGTTGACATAAGTGGTGTTGATTTTCAGGCCCAACAGTTTGCATGGACAGTCTCATTTCTCAAAATAAGTCAGCTAAAACTTAAAATCTTTAAAAGCTGTAAAACAATCGAGGAGACGGGTAGATATCCCATCCAATATTAGTTACTCTACATTTTATAGTTAAAAGAAACAACCTATTAGTATTTGGCCAATTCATTATATGGTGAATTGATCTAATAAAGAAAAGAGTTTTGGCAACATGGATTGCTTCTAATGTAAGTGTTACATGACATTTTGTCCTTGACTTTCTTTTTTTTCTCTCTATAGCCACTCCTTTAAACTAAACCACAACTTCCTATCATCTACAAAGTTTTACCCTCAATCTTAGTTTCAATCCTTGACCTTTCATTTTATTTATTTATTTATTTAGAGATGGAGTCTCACTCTGTCACCCAGGCTGGAGTGTGGTACCACCATCTTGGTTCACTGCAGCCTCTGCCTCCCTGGTTCAAGCAAGTCTCCTGCCTCAGCCTCCCAAGTAGCTGGGAATACAGGCGTGCACCACCACACCTGGCTAATTTTTTGTGTATTTTTGGTAGAGACAGGGTTTCATCATGTTGGCCAGGCTGGTCTCAAACTCCGACCTCCACTGATTTGCCTGCCTTGGTCTCCCAAAGTACTGGGATTATAGGCGTGAGCCGCTGCTTACGGCCTAATCTTTGATCTCTCTTTCAGATTCAAAATTATATTCTAACTGTCTGCTTGACATTTCTACTGGATATTCTGATTCATTTTCCCTGTAAGACATTTCTTCCACCATCATAGTCTAATCATCATTCTACCTGTCAACAAAGCTAAAAACTAAAAGAATAACTTCTAATTCTTCTCTTTCCTTGGTCTCTCTATTCAAAACTATTCATATTCCAGATCCAAAGGATTCTCTATGGCAGTGTTAATCAAAGTGCTGGTCAGTGAGGAGATAAGGAGTTTATGGAAGAACATAAACCAAGCACTGTTTACTTCATGGAGAAAGCCTCATCAGCTAGATTAAATGTTGTGCTTAGTGACACAGTTAATTACTAGTCTGGCTCAAGCTTCTTACTCTGTTACAAACTAGAAATAGCTTGCTGACCAACTGCCAGCCTCAGACCGTACCTTGTCCCAAAAGGGTACAAAATTTGCTTCTAAGGGCAAATATGGACCTTTACACAGGACCACAGCTCTATTCCAGCTCCATGCCACCCTAGCATGACACTGAAGATCATGTGGTCGTCCCTTTGCTTTGCCTGCAAGTTCTGAAAAATTTTTCTTAACACTGTTAGTCTGTTTGTTCTTTTTTCACTAAGCCCTATGTTTTAAAGTTCTATCCATGTGAATCTACCCTTTTCTTTCTTTCTTTTATTTTTTAATTTATTTAATTTTCATTTATTTATTTTTGAGACCAAGTTGTGAGGCTGGCTGTTTTATTTTTGGTAAAGGCATGGTTTTGCCATGTTGCCTAGGCTAGTCTCGAACTCCCGGCCTCAAACAATCCAGCCTCCTCAGCTTCCCAAAGTGTTGGGATTACAGGTGTGAGCCACCATGCCTGGCCTACCCTTTGCTTTTCTAACAGCTTTATAATATTCCATGGTATCTCGCCTATTCCAGCTCCTTGCCACCAGAAACAATTCTGCAAAGAACATCTTCACATGTCTCTTGGTTTAGGCTTTCCACCCGTTAGGATTTTCTAACACTTAGGAAGTATCTCCCTGTTTCCAACTTCTGCCTAATTCAAATCTCACCTTGATAGCTAAAACCTTTGATAGCTCCCCATGACTAAAAGAGGGAATGCTCTTACTTCATCCTGGTCCCTAAGATTCTACTCCCAATTATTTGGCTTTATGCCTCACTACTATGCTATTCATATTGTATCTTCCATTCACATTGGAGTGCTACTTTTTGGTCTTCTCTCATATTTCTAACTTTCCTGCCTGTCAAAACTTTACTCTTTTTATTTCACACTCTCTTGAATGCATTTCCTCTGATTTGCAACTGTCAGATACTATCAATCTTCAAAAATAACCCCCTTTACAAAGCTTTCTCCTATTCTTTTCCTTATTAGAAATTTCAAAGTTTGTTACTCTCCCATTTATGATATTATTCTACATATATTATAGCTATTTATTTATTTTATTTTTTTGAGACAGTCTCGCTCTGTTGTCCAGGCTGGAGTGCAGTGGTGCAATCTCGGCTCACTGTAACCTCTGCCTCCTGGGTTTAGGCGATTCTCCTGCTTCAGCCTTCTGAGTAGCTGGGATTATAGGCATGCACCACCACACCCAGCTAATTTTCTATTTTTAGTAGAGACCAGGTTTTGCCATATTGACTAGGCTGGTCTCCAACTCTCCTGACATCAAGTGATTCACCTGCCTCAGCCTCCCAAGTTTCTGGGGTTACAGGAGTGAGCCACCATGCCTGGCCATATTATAGTTATTTATTTATTTATCTCTATTTTTTATTTATCTCTATTTTGAGACAAGGTCTTACTCTGTCACTCAGGCTGAAGTGGTGCAATCTGCAAGGTACACTGCAGCCTTGACCTCCAGGGTTCAAGCCATTCTCCCACTTCAGCCTCCCAAGTAGCTGGAATTCCAAGCAATTGCCACCACGCCTGGCTAATTTTTGTATTTTTGAGTAGAGACAGGGTTCACCATGTCGGCCAGGTTGGTCTCGAACTCCTAGTTGTTGTCTAATTCCTGACCTCAGATGATCTGCCCACCTCAGCCTCCCAAAGTGCTAGGATTAGAGGCAGGAGCCAAAACGCCTGGCCAGCAACCATTCTTTTAGTGATGGAAATAAAATCCCATTTAGATCAGATGTACAATTTATGCCAAGAACTGAAGCAAGATCTTCTCAGGACTACCTAAGTCTGAATCTACACAAGATCAGACATCTACATCACAGCCAACTGATTCCTGTTTTATGAAAAATGGCTGTGGACTGCGGGCCAGGAGTTTATGAAATATAATGTGAAATATCAGATGCTATTGCTTTAGAAAGTCTTCGGTAGATTAAGGAGATTGTTCTCCTTATCCTTAAGATGTCTATTTTTTACATGACTGAAAATTGCCTTTGTAACTTCCATTTCCAGTACAATTTCTGGTAGGAAATAACAATAACACGTAGTGGTGTTTATTATTTGCTGGGCATCCTTATAAGAGTTTTACATGGGTTAAATTTATCCCTCAGGACAACTCCATGAGATGGGTGCTATTATCACATTAATTTTATAAATAAAGAACTTAGGCACAGAGAGAGGTTACGTTACCGGTCCACGGTCACGTGGCTGGTGAATGGCAGAGCTGGGGGCTGAACCCAGCAATCTCAGCCAGGGATCCGTGATCTTAACCACTTTCCCACGCTTATCCCAGGGTCTCTCAATGTTTATCCCCGTTACAGAGGTGGAATTCTGCTGGAAGCTTTTGACAGCCTCATCTAGTGTTGTGTTGTGTTCTACCAAGGCTTTTAGCTGCTGAGACAGGCCACTGCCAGGAACAACCAGGGCGCCGAGCTGTCAAGGCTGACAAG
Source organism: Sapajus apella (assembly GCF_009761245.1). NCBI lineage: Eukaryota > Metazoa > Chordata > Mammalia > Primates > Cebidae > Sapajus > Sapajus apella. Next base: position 469,637 of record NW_022437006.1, read on the forward strand.
AATGGACACTCATAGCTCAGCGCGCAGGACATAGGGAGGAGGGGCAAGCCCGCCCAGCGACCCACTTTGCACAATTGTCCTCAGCCAGGAAATGACAGATCGGGAACCCAGGCACAGAAACACGCGCGGGGCCTCTTCAGAAGTCGGGGAGGGGAGGTGGGAAAGGGGCGGGGAGGAAGAGAAGAAGAGCAGCGCAGGGCCTGGCAGTTTGGAGGAGGTGCCGGGGCGGTGCAAAGGGAGGCGGGACAGGGTAGACTCACAGATCCAGGAGCTGACTGACCCGCCGTGGGCGAGGCATCGCTGCACCGTCTGGAGCCTCCTCCGCGGTCCCAAGACCTCCAGAGCCAGCCAGGGACCGTCAGCCAACTCCCGCCCCCCGCGCGACGCGTAGGTTTTATGACGTCACACGGATTTTTTCGGTGACCGGGGCGTGGCCACGCTTCAGACTCCACAAGGAAAGAAGAGGGCCGCCTTTGAGGCGGAGCCACTGGGAGCTGCGCGGAAGAGGCTGGGTGTGATAAAATATACAGAGGCCCTGAGCTCGGGTGCAGCCCGGCGGGAGTTGTAGTTCTTTCACCTCACTGGCTTTCGCCCGGGTTAGGCTGCCGGAAGTTTCTCGGGAGTTCATCCCAGCACGAAGCCCTGCCGCGACGCCACGAGCCGAGAACGCTCCTGTGGCGAAGGGAGCGCCGAGAGGTCGCAGCTCTTACTAAAAGGATGCAGTGGACGCTAGGCCATACCGTTGGCTATGCACCCTGGAAGCCCGCTCGGATACGGACTCAGTTAACATCAAACGGAGCGTTTTAGAGGATCCGAGTTTACTGAGCACTTTCTAGGAAGCGTCCACTGAGCTACCTGCTTTCTATGCCTTAGTTCAACAATTAACCATATTAAAAAAAAATTAACCATATTCATTATAATCCGGTTAATTCAGAATTACTTAGTCTGTTGTACAGATGAGGACACTGTGTACCAAAAAGTAACCTCGCTAAGAATTTCGTCATGAAGGAGGAGGGAACCTGTATCCAAATTAGGAAGGATCCTAAAGAAAGGGCACCTTTCCACAGGTGGAATTTTCTCTTTGGTTCTGCTGCAGAGTACTTGCTGCTTTTTAGTGTTTTTGTTTTATTCTTTGTAGATTAATCTGTTTTTTATATGCTGGGTTTCTTTTTTAAGCTCCTCGAAAGTTGGAACCCACTCCTGTTCGCCTGTGCTGGATGCTGCGCATTCAATCAACATGCATTTATTAAGCGCTGAATGAGGGCCAGGGATCGTGCTGGGTGCTGAGGATTGAGTGGCGAACACTTGCATCAGACAAGTAAAAGGGTAATTAGAATAACTGTTAAATGCTTAGATGGGGTTAGTTCTATAGAAGCACCCATGGTTGGGGGAGTACAGATCAGAGAGAAAAGGGTGGTCTGCAGATCGTTTGGGATGGTTACACTGGAGAGTGATCCAGTGAGTGTAGGGTAGGGGTTACCGACTTTTTCCATGAAATACTCCGAAAGTTGCAGATTCTAGGAGAAACTATTGCCAGACCTAGACAATTTGGAGCCCAGAGACCATAAAGGAGGTGTAAGGGTTATTGCCGAGTTTAAAATGAGGAAACTGAGGCCAGTATAAGAAAATTAAATGCCAATTTATTCAGCTCCCTGGCGAGGTTCTATGGTCGGGGAAAGGGAGCCCGAGAAGTCGCGCTTACTTCCTCGGGAGTGGGGTTTTTGTGGCTGTGGGTAATGAGCAGCAGCTGGGTGCTCTGATTGGCTCCAGGGGAGTGGGATTGGGACGGGGCGGGCCACTATTGGTTGGCTTGTTGTTGGGCAGGTTTTTCTAGTATACGGGCCGGCCAGAGTTGTATTAGCCTGAGCCTTCCAAGGGAGCCATGCACAGAGCTAGGTGCCGCAGCCAGGTGCCGGGTGCAGAGTCAGGTGCTGAGTGCAGAGGTGGGTGTGTTCGGCCTCAGGGCGAGGTAACCCTCCTTGCAGGAGGGAAACTTATTATGTACCTATGTCTGAGATAAGAACTGTACAAGGCCGGCCGCCTGTAATCCCAGCACTTTGGGAGGTCGAGGCGGGCGAATCACGAGGTGAGGAGAGTTCCAGACCTGCCTGGCCAACATGGTGAAACCCTATCTCTACTAAAGATAAAAATTTAAAAAAATAATGGTGGCAGGCTCCTATAAACTGAGGAGGCTGAGGCAGGAGAATCGCTTGAACCCAGGAGGCAGAGGTTACAGTGAGCCGAGATGGCGCCACTGCACTCCAGCCTGGGCGACAATGACAGAGCAAGACTTCATCTCAAATAAATAAATAAATAAATTTGTCTCAAGGACTTAAAAACATAAACCGAAAAACACACAATTTCTTCACGTCTTTCATGCATTTCATGTTTTGCACAACTAGCTCATTTTGCAAATATGCACACATTTCTATGGCACCGTTTGTTGCTAAACTGCAGCACTTCAGATAAGCTACTGTCAAAAGGACGTTTGGCCCAGCAGCAGCACCTCCACCAATGAACGAACTGCAGTTCTTTATTTGAGCCTCCGGAACCAATGGACTTTGTTTCCATGACGTTTATGTGAACTTCTCTCCTTTACCAGTAAAATCTTGCCCCTACTCTTCCCTTCTGCAGACCAGTGGCTTGCATAGCTATACATCTTGGATTATAATTCTTTTTACTTACTCCAAAAGAAACTAAATATCTTTGGAGAAACCCTTCTCTGTTGTCTTTTGGCTTCACAGTGCCAAACAATAACTTAAATTTTAGGTTTTGTGGGCCATGCTGCTTGGTCACAGCTATTCAGCTTGTACCTTAAAATCAGCCATAGACAGTATGAATCGGTGGGGCTGTGTTCCAATAAAACCTTATGCTAAACCCTGAAGTTTGAATTTTATGTAATTTTCAACTGTCATGAAATACTCATCTTTTGATCTTTTTCAGCCACTGAAAAATGTAAAAGCCATCCTTAAGTTGTTGTACAAATATAGGCAGTGGACTGGATTTGACCCTTGAGCCATTTGCCCATGGGCCCTCCCCTGATCTAGAAAGCTAAGATGCAGCCTTATGGCCTAAATGTTAAACAGTTTAGGCTTTTTCTATAGAACTTTGGGCAGAGTCATTCATGGGTTTTAAGCAAAGACAGGGCATGCATAGGAAAGATGTGTTTTAGAAAGATAACAATAGCTGTTATATGGTAAACAGACAGTTCACAGGTGGAGGCTGGGTGACCAGATAGAATACTTTTTTTTTTTTTTTTTTTTTTTTTTTTGAGACGGAGTTTCACTCATGTTACCCAGGCTGGAGTGCAATGGCGCGATCTCGGCTCACTGCAACCTCCGCCTCCTGGGTTCAGGCAATTCTCCTGCCTCAGCCTCCTGAGTAGCTGGGACTACAGGCATGCGCCACCATGCCCAGCTGATTTTTTTGTATTTTTAGTAGAGACGGGGTTTCACCATGTTGACCAGGATGGTCTCGATCTCTTGACCTTGTGATCCACCCGCCTCGGCCTCCCAAAGTGCTGGGATTACAGGCTTGAGCCACCGCGCCCGGCCACTTTTTTTGTTTTTTTTTGGAGACAGAGTCTCGCTCCATCTTCCAGACTGGAGTGCAGTGGAGTGATCTCTGCTCACTGCAACCTCCGCCTCCTGAGCTCAAGTGATTCTCCTGCCTCAGCCTCCTGAGTGGCAGGGACTTCAAGCAATTCTTCTTCCTCAGCCTCCTGAGTAGCTGGGACTACAGGCGTGCGTCACCACGCCAGGCTAATTTTTGTATTGTTAGTAGAGTCAGGGTTTCACTCTGTTGGCCGGGCTGGTCTCAAACTCCTGACCTCAGGTTGTCCGCCTCCCTCGACCCCTCAAAGTTCCTGAGATTACAGGCATAAGCCAGTGCACCTGGCCCAGACAGGAGACTTGTTGATAGCTTAAACTAAAGTGATAGCAGTGGAATGGACAGATTCAAGAGATGATGGAGGCTGGGCATGGTGGCTCATGCCTGTAATCCCAGGAACTTTGGGAGGCTGAGGCAAGTGGATCACCTGAAGTCAGGAGTTCGAGACCAGCCTGGCCAACATGGTGAAATCCTGTCTCTACTAAAAATACAAAATTAGCTGGGCGTGGTGGTGTGTGTCTGTAATTCCACCTACTTGGGAGTCTGAGGCAGGAGAATCACTTGAACCTGGGAGGCGGAGGTTGCAGTGAGCCAAGACCATGCCACTGCACTACCTCTAGGGTGTGTGTGTGATAGAGTCTTGCTCCAAAGTATTTATTGTTTGGCACTGTGAAGCTAAAAGACAACAGAGAAAGGTTTCTCCAAAGATATTGAGTTTCTTTTGGAGTAAGTAAAAAGAATTATAATCCAAGATGTATAGCTATGCAAGCCACTGGTCTGCAGAAGGGAAGAGTAGGGACAATATTTTACTGGTAAAGGAAAGAAGTTCACATAAACGTCTTGGAGTCACATAAGAGTCTTGCTCTGTCTCACACACACACACACACACACACACAAACAGGAGGTAATGGAGGTGGAATTTATAGGGTTTAAAGGTTGATTGGGATGGGGTTGGGAGTAAGGCAAAGTGAAGAGTTGACACTAATTTCTAGGCTTTGGTTTTGGAGAATTTGGTGGCTCATGGTAGTGCCATCTATTGAAATGAGAGAATTAGAGAGGTTTTTATTATTAAGAGGGGAGAGGTTATTTAAATTTTGGACATGTGGATTTTGAGGTATGTCTATGAAAATACAGGCTTGGAGCTATAGTTCTGGAAATGGTGCTGGTTTGATTTTAAAAAAGAGATTGAATAGCAGTGATAAGACTGTACAGGTATTTACTCATGGATACGGTAAGTTTTTGGACAAATACTCAGCTGCTCTGGAGCCAATTAGAGCTTGGAAGACCTTAACAGAGCAGATTAGGGCGGGACCTCATGGTGCTTCCTATTGTTATAACCGAGTCAGTTAGATGGAAGAGGCCACACTCTGAGTTTGAATCATGAGTCCTTTATTGCCGGCGACCGAGAGTCAGCTCACACTCAAAATCTCTCCATCCCAAGGAAGGGGCTTGATTTCCCTTTATACCTTGATTTAGGTAGGGGAGGGGGAGCCTAGCTGAAGCAGAATTTTATAGAAGCAGAATATGCAGGTTAGGGGAGGAGGCTCCTATGATTGTTGATTAACTAAGGAGGGTATACACAAGTGGTTCCCATCATTGCTGGTTACCAAGGGGGCATTCGGTACTTTCCATATAATTAATCAAGGGGTGTTCACAATAGCAAGGGGGCTTGTTAAGCAGGATATGTTTACAATGGTTATATGTTTCTATGGTTCTAAGTATAACTTGACCCAGCACTGTGTGACCCCAGATATGCACTCAAAGGAGAAATGGCGGGAGGGGTGAGGCGGAGGTTAAGATGGAGTCTGCCTGGTTTTAAGTAAGATGGAGTCTGTTAGGCTAACACAGGGTAGGTTAGCTCACTATCTCTTGAGTGTTGTAGAGCTGTCCATATAGGTCTTTCCAGTAAGCACTGATTCTTCAAGACCAGTAAAGGGCAGATCACTGCCCCAGTCTTATGACGTGTTCAGTGTTAGTGTTCCCACACACTTCCAGAGAGTCAAAGGAAGTTGTCACAACTGCTTTTATTCTTTTCTTTTTAAAAAATTAAATAGGTAAAATAACCAAATTATTTCTAGCCAATGTATTGTAAATGTCCATGCTGAGTAAGCACGCATGATATCATAGTTCTTAGAACTGTTTGTTTTTTTACAATTATTTCCTGCAGATTTTAGCGCCTTTGATATCTCCAAGCCTGCCTCCCAGATGCTTAGCATAACCGTATCAAGAATTTCTTATTTTGGGTCTCTTGCCATGGATGAGATAGATCTGATGTACACCGTGGTTGCCTTGCCATACTTGTTTAATTCCTTCCTGGTTTTATAGCAGCCACGCGGTTTGGGGAACTGACTCCATCTTCAGAGGTGGGCCCAGATTAAAGCTAATCAGTGATTACTCTGGTGGTTGATTCAAGGATTAGTGAGCCTAAAGCAACCAAGAAATTATGATATAGTCAACCCCCCATATCTGCAGGCTCTGCATCTGTAGATTTAACCAGCCATGGAGAAAACATTCAGGTAAAAAAAAAATCAATAAATGTGAATTTAAAAACCAATACAGTATAATAACTATTTACCTTGTATTAGGTATTACAAGTAATCTAGAGATGTTTAAAGTATGGCCAGGTGCGGTGGCTCCATTCACACCTGTAATCCCAGCACTTTGGGAGTCTAAGCTGGGTGGATCACCTGAGATCAGGAGTTCATGACCAGGCTATCCAACATGGTGAAACTCCATCTCTAGTAAAAATACAAAAACTAGCTGGGCGTGGTGGCAGGCACTGTAAGTCCCAGCTACTCAGGAGGCTGAGGCACAAGAATCGCTTGAATCTGGGAGGTGGAGGTTGCAGTGAGTCGAGGTGGCATCATTGCTCTCCAGCCTGGGTGACAAGAGCAAAACTCCATCTCAAGAAATTAAAAATTAAAAACATAATAAAGTATATGAAGGCTGTGCATAGGTTATACATGAATATTACACCATCTTATATAAGAAACTTGGGCCGGGCACAGTGGCTTATGTCTGTAATCCCAGCACTTTGGGAGGCCGAG
>NW_022437006.1:476392-511573 GCF_009761245.1 Sapajus apella
TATATATATATATATATATATATATATAAATAAAGAAAGAAACTTGAATATGTGTGAACTTTGGTATCCATGGGGGTCCTAGAACAAATCTTCCACAGATACTGAGGGAAAACTATATTCCCTCGGCCACAGGGATTGGTTCAAATATAGACATGGGGGAAAGTACTTGTTTGGGGCCAAGAAGAAGAAGAAAACAAGAAGAAGAAAACATTTTGCTGGAAATTTCTGGGAAAGCTTTCTCAATCTTACGACAATGCTTTGTGGAGCAACACTCTCTCATTGCCAGGTTGAAGTTAGAGGAAGGCAGAGTATGAAAATTATAGAAGAAAAACCATGGTCCTGACTGAACATGCCTGAGCATCATCCTTCCTCTTACATAACTCAGCCAATTCCTTCTCTTGTTGATAAAATCAGTGGAGTTGAGTTTTCTGTTTGTTGCTGCTCAAAACACCCTAACAGCTACATATCCGTAGCAGGAATCACCAGTATATAGGTGGAAATTGAAGATATAGGAATGGATGAGATCACCTAACAGGTGTGTGTAGAGAACAACAACAACGACAAGTCCTCTGAGGCCAGTCGAGGTGGCTCACGCCTGTAATCCCAGCACTATGTGAGGCCAAGGCAGGCAGATCACAAGGACAGGAGTTCAAGACCAGCCTGGCCAAGATGGTGAAACCCCATTTCTACTAAAAATACAAAAATTAGCCGGGCATGGTGGCACATGCTTGTAATCCCAACTACTTGGGTGGCTGAGGCAGGAGAATCGCTGGAACCCAGGAGGCGGAGGTTACAGTGAGCCCAAATCACACCACTGCACTCCAGCCTGGGCAACAAGAGTGAGACTCTGTCTCAGAAAAAAAAAAAAAAAAAAAGTCCTCTAAGAGAGTGACTGGCAATTGACACAGAGCAAGTAGCTAAAGAGGTGAGAGAAAACAGGATGCGGGGCTACTGAAGATAAACAAGTGATGAGATTGCCACATGCTATAGAGAGGTCAAGTAAGGGAAGATTTGAAGTGATTTAACAGTAAGAAAGTCATAAATGGTCATTGAAGTAGTGGTGGAGGAGGATGCAGCCTGATTTTAACGAGAGGAATGACGGAATGAGGAAGTGAACACATCAGAAGCTCAGCTCTCAGTCACTCAAAAACTTATTGAGGCCAGAGGAGGTGGCTCATGCCTGTAGTCCCAGCCACGTGGGAGGCTGAGGTTGTAAGATCGCTTGAGCCTGAGAGATTGAGCCTGCAGTGAGCTATGATCACACCACTGTGCTCCAGCCTGGGCAACAGAGCAGACCCTGTCTCTAAAAACAAAAGCAAAAGCTAAATGAAATGCATGCTGCTTCTGTTCAGACTCCTACTGAGAAAAGTATTGCTCAAGGGTATAGATAGATGTACTTCAAAGTAGGAGAGTTCAGAACTATTTTTTATAGAGCTTTTAGGTATCGAACATGGTAAATATAGGTTGGTGCAAAAGTTAATTGTGGACTTTGTCATTACTTTTAAATGGCAAAAAAAAAAAAAAAAAAAAAAAAACTTGATTACTTTTGTACCAACCTAATACATGATCTTGTAAGCATCACACACATCTGTGGCATCCTGCTATTTTATAGAGGAAGGTGAGAGCTTTCCTAAATAAGAAGATCTGTCAGATTCCAAAGATGCTTCTTCTACTCTATTTGAATACCCAGGAGAAGTCAATGGTGCATCCAAAACCAGCAATATAATTTGTTTTTTAAACAAATGATGAAGAATTTCATGGTGGTGATAGCAGAGCGCTAAATCCAGGGTGGGACCTGTGTGACTGCACATTTTGCCCACCCATGAAGCCAGCACTAGATATACCCAACTTCAGGACTCCCCCCCAAAATCCATTCAGGAACCCTTGGTCAAAATAAAGTTCAGAGACAATATAAGTAGAGAGACATTATTACTTGCCGTTCAAGAAAATCAGGCTTTCAGAGAGTGGCTCGCTAAATAGATAGAATAAGAGGAATTTATAGCTCAGATGAAATGGCAGATATTTATAGCTCAGATGTGGCAGTTCATTCCTATTGGATAAGAACAAGATGTTCCTGGTTTTTGGTTAGGAAAACAGGATGTTCTTGTTTTTGTGCCTTATCTCTAGAGGCAAAGCTTTTAGGATATCCCCTTAGTCCAGGCTTTTAGGAGGTTCCTGCTATTCATGGTTTATCTTGGATGCAAAGTTATTGGGAATGAAAGTCTTTTGTAGTATATCATAAGTGATTTGTAGGCAGGGCTAGGCTAAGGGCAAGATATTTCCCCTTTCTCCTGTTTGCTGTGCCCACTTTAATATTGTTTCCTCTACCTCAGAACCTCCTCCACTTCCTACGATGGCTACCATATAAAGTAAATGTTATGATACATTGTTGCTCTGGGTTGGTTATATAAAAATAATTAACAAAATTACTTTTCTCAAATCATGCTGTTAATTCATAATGTAATATATGAGCAGTATGTGGACCCTTGTTTTAAAATATAATATATATAAAATGATTAAATGTATCTTATTTATATGAATGTGTGCATTTGCTCGAACAGAACGGAGCTAAGCCAGGTGACCCCCTATTTTATTACCCTACCATGTATAGGTTATTTTCAAATAGGAGCATTCTTAACTCTCAAAGTGTCCTTTGAGAAAATAACACGTACTCTTTTTATTTAGTTTCTTTTCATAGCTTGTTTTATAATATCACACTCCAAATTGGAAATAACAGCGCCCCTGCTCATGGACTGTTATACATTGTTAACATTTCTCATTGGCTACAAACACTTGCTTTAATTTGTTTCTAGTCATAGATCTGTGACTTTCAAATTCTCAGGAGTCTGAGTCATACAATGAATGACTCAGGATCCAAGCAGGTTAAAAGTTGGGCAAGTTTAAACAGAAGAAGCAAGGAGATGCAAATAAAGGAGCTGTTCCCAAAGGTGTGGACAGAGTTAGGGCAGAGCAAGGGTAAGTGCAGTTCCAGATGGTAGAGCTACAATAGCAGGAAGGCCTTACCTCTTCTAGCCCTGGAGGGCAAAACGAACACCTTGCCAGACTGACCACAGGCAAAGCTACCTGAAAGGAACTGTGGCCTTTGAATCTGTAACTGCCCAACGGGGTTCACCTTGCCCCTGGCCTGGAGAGAACTGATTCATCAAGATAGGAGAACTGTAGTAGAGAAAGTAATTCACACAGAGCCAGCTGTGTGGGAAACAGAAGTTTTATTATTATTCAAATCCGTCTCCCCAAGCATTTGGGGAGCAGAGTTTTGTTTTTGTTTTGGTTTTTAGATGGAGTCTTGCTCTGTCACCCAGTCTTGCTCTGTCACCCATGCTATCTTGGCTCACTGCAACCACAGCCATCTGGGTTCAAGCGATTCTCCTGCCTCAGCCTCCCAAGTAGCTGAGTTTGCAGGCATGCACCGCCACACCTGGCTAATTTTGTATTTTTAGTAGAGACAGCTTTCACCATGTTGGTCAGGCTGGTCTCAAACTGACCTCAGGTGATCCACCCACCTCAGCCTCCCAGAGTGTTGTGATTACAGGCATGAGCCACTGCACCTGGCTAGGAGCATAATTTTTAAGGACAAATTATTGGGGGCGAGGGGGAAGCCAGTGAGCTGGGAGTGCCTGACTCGTCAGGTCAGAAATGAAATCATAGGGAGTTAAAGCACTGAGTCAGTTCCTGGGTAGGGGTCACAAGATCAGATGAGCCAGTTTATCGATCTGGGTGGTGCCAGGTGATCCATGAAGTTCAGGGTCTGCAAAATAAGCACTGAGATACATGAAGAAAATCTTGAAGCCTCCAGTTGCATGATTCTTAAACCATAATTTCTAATCTTACAGCTAATGTTAGTCCTGCAAAGGCAATCTTGTCCTCAGGCAAAAAGGAGGTCTGCTTTGGGAAAGGGTCCTATCATCTTCATTTTAAACTATAAACTAAGTTTCTCCCAAAGTTAGTTCACCCTATGGCCAGGAATGAATAAGGACAGCTTGGAAATTAGAAGCAAGATAGAATAGATTAAGTTAGATCTCTTTCACTGTCTCAGTCATAATTTTGCAAAGGCGGGTTCAGTTTGATACGGCAAGCTAGCCAGCCTGTGGTGATCCAGCCAGAAGCTACAGGAATACTCTTCAAGTTCCATTCTTTTTTTTTTTTTTTTTTCCTTTGCATCTCATGTTTTAGCACTTCTGATCAAGTTCCATTCTTCATCCCACTTTTGATGTCCTGTTATTGCCTGTCATTTCTTCAGCCAACCAGAAGTTAGAGGTCAAAGCATCCCCATTTATGCTGCTGATAAAAGTCAGCTACTCAGAGCCCAGAGTATAGGAGAGAAATTAGAAAATAATGCAACTCATGAACAGATTACTGATTTTTTGATAAAGTGATTAAATAGCAAGTACATTTTGAAAAGTAATAATAGCTTCATCTGAGGCAACATAATTATTATAGTTTCATAACAGTGAGAGGGATGACAATTGTGGTCTTTCACTAAGATGCTAAGAGCCAGTGTAATGACAGCTTAAACTACTGTCTTTTTTAAAATTCGCTTCACTTGTTATTTTCATGTTTAGAAAGCTATATAATTCCTAACTCACAATTACTGGTCATTTGCAATGGAATCAAATGCCTGGTATTTCTGTCAGATAATCAGACTTTGAAACCCCATTACTTACATTCATTCAAACCAATACTTAATACCTGTTATCTACCAATCAGTACATGAATATGTCTTCTAGGAGCTTAGTTTCTAGTGTGAGAGATAGAAAAGCACACAAACAAACCAGTATATGGAGATACAAGCTATAAAGAACAAGATGGGAAGGAAGGACTGAGAGAGAGACACACAGAGAGATTTATATTTGCTCAGGTAGTCAGGAAAGTCTTCTCTGAGGCTGTGACACTTTTGCTGAGATCTGAGGATTAAAAAGGAGACAGCTATGCAGAGATTTAGAGAGAGGGAAGAGAAAGACACCAAAGTAAAAATGTGCTTGATATCATTTGAAGGACAGAAGGTCAGTGTGGCTGAATGGAGCAGGGAGTAGGAGGAAATGGAATTGGCTAAGCCTGGGGCCAAATCAGGTAAAACCTTGACGATCAAAAAACTGTCTTTTGGTTGGGCATGGTGGCCCATACCTGTAATCCCAGCACTTTGGGAGGCCAAAGCGGGCATATCACCTGAGGTCAGGAGCTTGAGACCAGCCTGGCCAATATGGTGAAACCCCATCTCTACTAAAAATACAGAAATTAGCCTGGCATGGTGGCGGGTGCTTGTAATCCCAGCTACTCAGGAGGTTGAAACACAAGAAGCTCTTGAATCTCAGAGGCGGAGGTTGCCACTGCACTCCAGCCTGGGCAACAGAGCCAGACTCTGTCTCTTTAAAAAAAAAAAAAAAAAAAAAAAAAAAGACAGAATCCCAAACAAATTGTCTTTGAGTCAGGCATGTCTTTGAGTCAGGTTGCTCATGCTTATAGTTGTGGCTGAGGTGGGAGGATCCCTGGGTCCCAGGAGTTTGAGGCTGCTGTGAGTTATGATCATGAAGCCTAGGCAACAGAGTGAGTAAGACTCTCTTTTTCTTTCTTTTTTTTTTTTTTCTTCCTGAAGTTTTTTGACAGAGTAGAGAGGGACCCTATCTCTCTCTCTCTCTTTTTTTTTTTAATAGATGGGGTTTCACCATGTTGGTCAGGCTGGTCTTGAACTCCCAACCTCAGGTGATCCACCCACCTTGGCCTGCAAAGTGCTTGGATTACAGGCGTAAGCTACCACACCCGGCCGAAAGACCCTATCTCTAAAAAAAAAATTACAACAACAAAAAACCAAACTGGCTTTGATGCATGACAGCTATGAAGAAGCAACGCACGTGCGCGCGCACGCGCGCGCACACACACACACACACACACACACACACACACACACACATACTCTCTCACTCTCTGACTTTGAATCTTATTCAAAATGACAGTATTGAAGTTTTAAAGAAGAGGAATAATACCCATGCAGGACAGGTGAGCCCCCAAACTAAGGCTTACCCTGGGGAGGTCCTTGACTTTGCCCAGGAAAGAATTCAAGGGTGAACTGGTAGTAGAAAACATCTTTATTTACTTATTTATTTATTTTGAGACATGGTCTCACTCAGTCACCCAGGCTGGAATGCAGTGGCATGATCTCAGTTCACTGTAGCCTCTGCCTCCCAAGTTCTGTAGCAGGAGTGGCCACGGGAAATGGATCTCTCGAACACCAAATAAAGGAGGGAAGAGTTTATTCTGCCGGGAGACCAGGCAGTAATCTGTCGAAAGCCCAACTCATTTAACAAAGGAAGATTCTGCCTTTATATAGGCTTATACTTTAGATGTTACACATGGAAGAATCTTAGGTTCATAGCTTTAGGAATCACATATGAAAGCGTTCCGGTTTACAGTTTAGGACTCACATGCAAAAAGGTCTCTGTTCACAGTTTTGGGAATCACATATGAAAGGGTTCCGGTTTACAGTTTTAGAACTCACATGTAAAAAGGTCTCTGTTTACAGTTTCAGGAATCACATGTGAAAGGGTTCCGGTTTACAGTTTTAGGATTCACATGTGAAAAGGTCCCTGGTTTTATCCTGTTTTAAGTAAAAATAGTGTCATCCAGAGAGTTTCCCCAAGACCAAGCGTGTTATTTTCAGGAAGGAGATTCAGGAGGCGCCAGCTGGCCTGCCCTCTCTTCTGTTGAGCTGCACAGTGGATGACAGAGGGGGAGGGAATCCCAGATGCCTGGGTCTCCTTCCTCAGTTCCAGCAATACTCCTGCTCCAGCCTCTTGAGTAGCTGGGATTACAGGTACCTACCACCATTCCTGGCTAATTTTTGTATTTTTAGTAGAGACAGGTGTTTTACCATGTTGGCCAGGCTGGTCTCAAACTCCTGACCTCAAGTGATCTGCCCACCTTGGCTTTCCAAAGTGCTGGGATTACAGGTGTGAGCCACCGTGCCCAGCTGGAAAACAATTTTTCTGATGTGACAGTGTGACAGCTCTGTGACTCTTTCTGTAGAGTGGAGCTACCTCACAGGCAGTGTATTGAGAGAAGCAGCTCAGAGGCAGTTGTGCAGTCATATTTAATTACATGCAAATTAAGGGGCAGATAATTCAGAATTTTCTAGAAAAGGGGTGGTAATTTCCAGGCCATTGACATGGAAAGTGGTGGTAACTTCTAGGTGTTGCCATAGCAATGGTAAACTGTCATGTCACTGGTGGGAGTGTCTTATGGAGAAGTGCTTTCTATGCCTCTTCTCTGCTTCAGCCAGTCTTCAATCTGGTCCAGAATTGAGTCCCACCTCCTACCTCAATACCATTTGGGCTGCAGTGTGAAGAATGGAGGGAACTTTGGGGAGTGAATCACAGCATGTTTTAAACAGGTTAGAGCCTGGTGGTAGCTTCCATGAAGGCTATGCCTCTCCTTAGCTCCCTCTAGAATCTTTAGCTTCCTCATAAGGTGGAAAGCCCTTCAGGGACCAAGAAGGAGATGATGGTGGTGGCAAGCAGCATTGCATCTGCAGGACCTCTGGGCCTGGCTCTGTTGCCTTCAATCTTGCATTGCTGTGATGACAGTGATAGCATTTGATATCTTAGCATCACAGGCTCTGAAATCTTAGAATCATGGAGCCTGCATGTCACTAAGAGCTTGGTTTCTGACTTCAGCTTCTGAATCCTTATATTGGCCTAAAATGAGTCATTGACTCCTTAGTAATTCTATTTTTTCACCTGTAATATGGGGATAGTAATATAATGCCTTATCCAAAGCACATGTGAACAGGCAATTCTCAGAATTCAAAATTTTCAAGATTTTAGAAAGCTATCATGGTACATATTACCAGATATTATGAGACACCCCATTTTGAGTTGGGTTTTCAGCCACATACACGTGTTCTACTTAAAAATCAATTACATCACCCTCTTTTACTTTTCTCTTACCAGTTAACACTGTCATATCTTGTTTGTTTGTTGCTTGTCTCCATCAATTAGAATGTAAGTTCCTTGAAATCGGGGACCTTTCTTTTCTTTGCCACACTGCCTGAAACACCTAAAACAGTACCTGATACCTGGTCAGTAGCCAATAATTACTAATTGAAAATGAATAAATGAACAAAGCTTTGATTTGCCTCTTTCCAATCTTTACCTCCTTGCCTCTAATCCTTCAATGAGTTTCTGGGCTCAATCTTCAAAATGTACTCAAATTTGACCACTGCTGAACATCTCTGGGGCTGTCAACAGAGCGCATGCCCAGGATGAAAGTGTCATCTGACTCTCCTGTTCATCTGGCAAACTCTTCACTCCTCTTCCCATTTGTTCATTGATTCCACATTTATTGAGGTGCACGCAGGGTGCTAGGCGTGAACACAGTCTAGTGGGGGAGGTGGGAGAGAGACACTGATACAGATCCTTACTGCATAAGAAATGAGGAATGCAAGCAGGGCATGGTGGCTCACATCTGTAATCCCAGCACTGTGGGAGGCCAAGGGGGGTGAATCGTTTGAGGTTAGGAGTTCCAGACCAAGCTGGGCAGCATGCTGAGACCCTGTCTCTATTAAAAATACAAAAATTAGCCAAGAGTGGTGGTATGTGCCTGTAATTCCAGCTACTCAGGAGGCTGAGGCAGGAGTATTGCTGGAACTTGGGAGGCAGAGGTTGCAGTGAGCTGAGGTCATGCCATTGCACTCCAGCCTGCGCGATAAAGTTGAGACTCCATCTCAAAAAAAAAAAAGAAAGAAAGAAATGGGAACTGCAGAGGTGGGTGTGGTGGTCTGGACAGGTGGAGGCCTGCAGCCCCCACTCCAATTGCACAGAAGACTAGGCCAGAAACAAGGAGCCACCACTCTCTGCTCTGTGCTGCAGTAGAGATAGGGGTTAGGATTAGGGTGTAAGGGCTTCTTTTGTGTATATAGGAGAGCCCAGGCAAACCCTTGCATCTGTTCTTCCCCTCCAATGATATTTTAAAAAACAAACAAGCCCAGTCCAGAGTGAGAACACCTTGTCCTGCCTCTTTTCTCATGCATTTAGGTGGGAGTGACCTTCCGGCCCCATTTGACAGCAGAGAACCTGAGGTTAGGCAAGGAGAAGCCATTTCCCTGGTTGCGTACCTCTTCAGGACTAAGGCCGCAGACAAACTGTATGCCATTCGCTCAGGAATTCATATTGCAGCTCACTGAGCACCCAGTCCAGAGCCTCCTCCAGAACAGAAGCTCAACCCTCTTTTTGAGAGCTTCTCTGAAGGGCCCTCCTATTAAAAAGGGGGAAACTGAGGCCCAGAGAAGGGAAGTGACTTGCAAGGAATAACAGAGCAGTCAGAGACACCTGCCCCAGGACTTCTAACTCTAATCACAACAACAGCTATTGTTTATTGAGCCTTTACTGTGTGCTGAATCTTGTTCCAAGCCTTTACAGACAGTGTCTTGTTCCATCCCCCAGCAACTCTGTGGCTATATACTAAAAGCCCACAATCCCTTATCTGCAATTTGAAAGCCCAAAGACTCTGAAGCCAAAGAATTTTCCTGTAATTTGCTGCCCAGACTCTTCGCATAAAGAGTGGATAAATGTGGAATCAATGAACAAATGGGAAGGGGAGTGAGGAATTTACCAGGTGAAACAGAAGAATGAAGTTATTTAAATTATTTATTTATTGTTTGTTTGTTTGTTTGAGATGGAGTCTTGCTCTGTCACCCAGATTGGAGTGCAATGGAGCAATCTCGGCTCACTGCAACCTCCGCCTCCCAGATTCAAGAGATTCTCCTGCCTCAGCCTCCTGAGTAGCTGGAATTAGAGGCAGCCACCACCATGCCCAGCTAATTTTTGTATTTTTTTTAATTTATTTATTTATTTTTATTTTTTTTCCCATTTATTTATTTTATTGCATTTTAGGTTTTGGGGTACATGTGAAGAACATGCAAAATTGTTGCATAGGAACACACGTGGCAGTGTGATTTGCTGCCTTCTTCCCCATCACCTACATCTGGCATTTCTCCCCCTGCTATCCCTCCCCAGCTCCCCATCCCCCCCCGTCCCTCCCCTATTTCCCCCCCACTGACCCCAGTGTGTAGTGCTCCCCTCCCTGTGTCCATGTGCTCTCATCGTTCAACACCCGCCTATGAGTGAGAACATGCGGTGTTTGATCTTCTGCTCCTCTGTCAGTTTGCTGAGAATGATGGTTTCCAGGTTCATCCATGTCCCCACAAAGGACCCAAACTCATCGTTTTTGATGGCTGCATAATATTCCATGGTGTATATGTGCCACATTTTGCCTATCCAGTCTATCGTCGATGGGCATTTGGGTTGGTTCCAGGTCCTTGCTATTGTAAACAGTGCTGCAATGAACATTCGTGTACACGTGTCCTTATAGTAGAACGATTTGTAATCCTTTGGATATATACCCAGTAATGGGATTGCTGGGTCAAATGGAATTTCTATTTCTATGTAATTTTTGTATTTTTAGTTGAGAAGAGGTTTCACCATGTTGGCCCAGCTGGTCTCAAATTCCTGACCTCAGGTGATCTGCCCACCTTGGCCTCCCAAAGTGTTGGGCTTAAAGGCGTGAGCCACTGTACCCAGCCTATTTATACTTTTTAATAATTTTTTACTGATAAATTTTTAAAATTAGGGGGAAAAGATGTGCATAGCCATACCTTTATTAGTGTTTCATTGTTTTGTAACAATACACTTCTACCCTGGATCGGGAGTCTGATTGTGCTTGACTGGGTCCTCCACTTACAGTCTCACAAGGCTACAATCAAGCTGCACCAGCAGCTGCGGTCTCGCCCGGGTTTAGATGGGGAAGGACTCACTTCCAAGCTCACTCATGTTCATGGCAGAATTCAGTTCCTTGAGGTCGTAGGACTGAGGGCTTCAGGGTTTTTTGTCGGCTGTTGGCCGGAGGCTGCCCTCAGCAATGAGAGACTGCCCATATTTCTTGCCATGCAGAGTCCTCTAACATGGCTATCTGCATCCTCAAAGCCAAACTGGGGAAGGGCGAGAAAGATGGGTGCTACCATCTTACACGACCTAGCCACGTACACACAATCACATACATCCCATCATCTCTATGGTTTCTTTTAGAAGCAAGACACAGATCCTGACCACACTAAGGGGAAAGGATCACATAAGGAGAGACAGGAATCATGGGGCTAACTAAGAGCCTCTCCACTGCAAAGCTTTCCAATGCAGAAATATTACTGTGTTTGGTTGTGAGATAAAAAAGTAAGGTTTTTATCTCACATGAAAAGTCAGAATTCCAACCTGGGCACTAAAACCCCGTCTCTACAAAAAAAAAAAAAAAGAAAGAAAATTATCCAGCTGTGGTGGCACATGCCTGTGGTCCCAGCTACTTAGGAGGCTGAGGTGGGAGGATGGCTTAAGCCTTGGTGTGTCAAAGCTGCAGTGAGGCAAGATTGTGCTGCTGTACTCCAGTGGACAACAGAGTGAGATCCTGTCTCCAAAAAAAAAAAAGAAAGAAAGAAAGAGAGAAGGAAGGGAGGGAGGGAAGGAGGGAGGGAGGAATGTAGTTTTCCCAGGCTTCAAGATGCTCAGCACGTGTGGCCTTCAATAGACCCGCGGCCAGGATTAGGTGGGATTTTTGCCTAATCTGAAAGGCTTCTTCTTATTCTATTTATTATAATTTTTTATAGGAAAGAGTCTTACTGTATTCCCCAGGCTGGTCTTGAAATCCTGGTCTTAAGTGATTCTCCTGCCTCAGCCTCCCAGAGTGTTGGGATTACAGGTGTAAGCCACCACACCCGGCTTATAGGGCTTCTTCTATGTTTAATAATTCTCCTTATGTGTGACATCTGGTCTACTACTTAACCTGGTGATTTTCCACTGGATATAAGCCTTAGCAATAGATGTTACCCAATTTTCTCTTCCCCTTTTATGGTTGAGGTTATTTTTGTTGTGTTTTTTTTTTTCCCAGGTTTTGCGCAACTGCAAGAAAACATTTTATCAGAGCTAGGTTATGCACATTGCAGCTGGGCCTTTCAGCTTCCTGCGGAAGTGCAGAAGTGCAACAGAGCAGTCACTAAGAACTGGCACTTGTCCAAAGCTGTGCGAAAGAGGGAGTGCAAGTCTGTCTCACACACATAATTGAGGAAGGAAAAGAAGGCCAGTGTTGCTGCAGCTTAGGGAAGGAGAAAAAGACAGAGAGGTAGGCAGAGACTAGATCACATGGGGCCTTGAGAATCATAGAGATTTAGTTACAGCTAAGTGCAATTGAGAGGATATTGGAGGGTTGCTCTGAACAAGGACATAACAGGATCTGATGTGCATTTTTAATAGATTAATTTTGGGGAAAATATAGGTAACACAAGTAACTGAAGAGGATGTATACCTAGATTTTAAAAGGTACTACAAATCAATGTGATAAAACACACACACACCCCATAATTGGAAAATCAGCAAAACACTTAAGAATCTCCCCAAAAAAAGGAAATCTAAATGGTCAGTAGATATATGAAAATATGTTGTCTTGCTAATCAACCAGTGAAATACATATTCAAACTTCCCTTGTACGAAAGCCAGGTGCAGTAACAGGCACCTGTAATCCCAACTACTCTAGAGGCTGAGGCAGGAGGACTGCTTGAGCCCAGGAGTTGAAGCTATGGTGCAATATGATCGTGCCTGTGAATAGCTATTGCACTTCAGCTTGGGCAAAATAGCAAGACTCCATCTGCAAAAAAACTCCCAAAAAACCTGTACAAGCCACTAGGTTGGTAAAAGTAGGAAAAATAATTTGACATTATCAAGGAACTTTGACAATACCAATGGAAACTCACCCTTTGGTAGTTAGAATGTTAAACTGGTTATAACCATTTTGGAAAAGAGAGGATGTGCATCTTCAAGTTTATTAGACAGTCCAATGTCTACATCCTCCTAGGTATGTATTTTAGAGAAACTCTTGCATGTGAGTGCCAGGAAGCATGTATCAGAGTGTCTATTGTAGCACTAATAATAATTAAAAACACCCCAAAGTCCATTAAGGAGTATAATAAATTATGATATTAATTATGATAGGTGAAATTCTATACAGAGCTACAGCTGTATGCATGAGGACAGAGTAAGCTCACAAACATTATATGGAGCCAAAAAGGAGCAAGTCACCATAAAAAAAAAAAAAGTGAGATTTCATTTTTATATCTTAAAGATAGGTAAAACCTATGTTGTTTAGGTTGTAATATTGGTGATATTGCTTATGGATATGATAAATATGAGATAAAAGTAAAGCAAGAGAGTGATCATCACACACACACACAAATACATGCACACAAAGAACTGCATTTATTTTTGCAGAAAGGGAGGAAATGTGAGCAGGTAGAGGTCTTGTGATGTCCTGAAAGTGTTCCGTTTCTATAAAGCACAAAAATTTTTAATTTTGTTGAAGTCCAACCTATCTATCTTTTTTTCTTTTGATTGCTTGTGCTTTGGATGTCATATTTAAGAATTCCATGCTAAATCCATGGACACAAAAATTTACACCTATGATTTCTTTGAAGAGTTTTATAGTTTTAGCTCTTACATTTAAATCTTTGGTACATTTTGAGTTAATTTTTGTATATGGTGTGAGGTAGAGTGCCCAACATTATTGTGTTCCAGTTCTGAACTCTGTGTGTTTGGATACATGGATATTTACTTTATAATATATTTTATAGACTCTTATGTATGTATATTTTATAGATTGAAAAGTATAAGAGACAATGGCTTTGGGTACTGTTTAGAGTATCCTGTCTGCGGAGAATAAGTTGTGAAACAAAGAGAAAATCAGAAAGACCATTTGGGATGTTTCATGGATTTCTGGCTAAAGTAACAGTATGGATGGTGGTGCCATTAACTAAGACAGCAATGAATGCAAAAAGAGCAAGTTTTGTGGGGAGACACAAAATTACCTCTAGGATATGTTAAATTTGAGCAGCATTTTAAACATCCAATTGGAGAAGTCAAAATGCAGTTGGAGCCTGCTGTGGTGGAACATGGATGTAATCCCAGCCACTCAGGCTTAGGTAGGAGGATTACTTGATCCTAGGAGTTTGAGAACAGCCTGGGCAAAATAGTGAGACCCCATCTCCACAAAAAATTTAAAAATTAGCCAGATGTGGTGGCATGCACCTGTAGTCGCAGCTATTCTTAGGAGGCTGAGGCAGGAGGATTACTTGAGTCCAGGAGTTCAAGATTGCAGCATGCTACAATCACACCTGTGAATAGCCACTGCACTCCAGCCTGGACAACATAATGAGACATCTATAATAATAATAAAGCAAGTGATATATGAATTTAGAGTTCAGGGAAGAAAGCAGGGCTCTAGATATTTGGGAATCTGTAACATGCTTGTCATAAAGCCATGTGACTGATTGAGATTAAATAAGGAAAGAGTGTACACAGAAAACAGAAGAGCATCAAGGACCCAGCTCTAGAGAATCCTAATATTTATAAGATGAGGAGAAAAAAAGAGAAAGGTACTAGCAAGGAGATTGAGAAGGAGCAGCCAGTGATAAAGAGGCTAAACAGTGTGGCTCCAGGAAAACTTCCAGAAGAAAGTGTTTCAAAAAGAAAGTAATGGTCAACTACTACTGAGAAATTAACTGTAATTTGTACAGAGAACTAATCATTAGATTTGGCAAGATAAAGATGGTTGGCAAGCTTGACAGGGGATGTTTTGTGGCAGATGGCAAGTGTGGGTGGCTTCATCCAGTTCTGAACAGGATATTTGCTAGCATGCACACAGACAGTAATTCCTCTTTCATAATGAATGCTATTGATGTTACACAATGTCAGATGAGTCACTTGACAATGTAATTTGCCAGTAGCAGTGTGTTTTGCTTTCTCTCAGAGCATATTTTCAATAATTTCACATCAGGTTTTTACAAACCTTTGACAGCAGTGAGAACTATTTTAGGACATAAGAAGTGCAAATCTGATAGATAACTGTAGTTTTGGCCTCTTTCTGATGTTAGCGAAAGAATTTATTTTTTTTACTCTGTTGTTTTGTTCTAGAAATGGAAAATTTAATTGGTTTACCAGAGCGGAGCATTTTGTTAGAAATCAAAATGAAAGCATCATTAACTTCATGCCAAAACTTGACAAACTTACTTAGAAGATAAACATGGTATGAAAGAAAGAGTAGCTGAATTGCTCATTTTCAGATACCCACTTTCATACGTCTTTTCATATTTTTTTAACTTGTTTCTATAAAATTATCATATTCACCTATTCCTCAACTAAAATAGGGCTCTTACTAATTTTTTTTTTTCTTTTGGAGATGAAGTCTAATTCTGTTGCCTGGGCTGGAGTGCAGTGGCGCAATCTTGGCTCACTGCAACCTCCGCCTCCAGGGTTCAGGCAAATTATTCTGCCTCAGCCTCCTGAGTACCTGGGACTACAGGCGCATGCCACCATGCCTGGCTAATTTTTTTGTGTTTTTCACCATCTTGGCCAGGCTGGTCTTGAACTCCTGACCCCGTGATCCGCCTGTTTCGGCCTCCCAAAGTGCTGGGATTACAGGCATGAGCCACCACACCCGGCAGTTAATTTTTTTTTTGTATGTATGACATTCTGAACTTTAATATTCACATTAAGATTTTTTTTTTCTTTTTTTGAAATAGAGTTTCACTCTTGTTGCCCAGGCTGGAGTACAATGACATGATCTAGGCTCACCACCACCTTCGCCTCCTGGATTCAAGCGATTCTCCTGCCTCAGCCTCCTGAGTAGATGGGATTACAGGCATGTACCACCACACCTGGCTAATTTTGTATTTTTAGTAGAGATAGGGTTTCTCCATGTTGGTCAGGCTGGTCTGGAACTCCTGACTTCAAGTGATGCGCCCATCTTGGCCTCTAAAAGTGCTGGGATTACAGGCGTGAGCCACCGAGCCCCGCCCACATTATGATTTTCATCGCTATGTTTTGGTTTAGTGAAACACTTTCAAAGTCCTCAATGACATTTATTTATTTATTTAGTTATTTTTTGAGGCAAAGTCTCACTTTGTTGCCAGGCTGGAGTGCAGTGGCGCAATCACGGCTCACTGCAATCTCTGCCTCCCCTGCCTCAGCCTCCCAAGTAGCTGGGACTATAGGTGTGCACCACCACGCCTGGCTAATTTTTTGTATTGTAGTGGAAATGGGGTTTCCCCACGTTGGCCAGGATAGTCTCAATCTCCTGACCTTGTGATCCGCCTGCCTCGGCCTCCCAAAGTGTTGGAATTACAGGTGTGAGCCACTGCACCTGGCCGATAACATTTTTTTAAACATAGGAAATATAAGTCCACACTGGTAACCACATGAAAAATCAAAGTGAATTTTTATTTTTATTTTTTTAAAGATGGGGTTTCACCATGTTGGTCAGGCTGGTCTTGAACTCCCGACCTCAGGTGATCTGCCCACCTTGGCCTCCAAAGTGCTTGGATTACAGGCATGAGCCACCACGCCCAGCCTGTAAAAATATTTTAAACCAAGATGAGTTTTACCTGGTAAATTAACGTTAATGGAGATATATTGCCAAACTCAATTTTTCAAGTACTTATGTCTTCAAAATACAAATATACTTCAAAGCTATTGTACTTTGAAATATGTTATCTTCAAAATGACATTATCATTAAGAATGTAGAAGGCCTTAAGATTTGAATGTGGTAGCTCAACATTAGTATTTTTCATTTTTGTAGGGGAAATCACTCAAAAGTAACAAGCAGAATTGTAACCACCTTACTGGTTTTTGCCTGCTGCACAGATAAAACCAAAACACTGAGCCAGCAGGAGTTGCAGCAGAGAAAGAGTTTAATTATTGCAAGGCAATAGAGTGAGGAGGACGGGATGTATTTCCCAAATCCACCTTGCCAAGAATTCAGAGGCTAGATGTTTTTTTTGTTTATTTGTTTGTTTGGTTGGTTTTTTGTTTTTTTTGAGATGGAGTCTCACACTGTCGCCCAAGCTGTAGTGCAGTGGCGCGATCTCAGCTCACTGCAATCTCAGCCTCCTGGGTTCAAGCAATTCTCCTGCCTCAGCCTCCCGAGTAGCTGGGACTACAGGCGTGCGCTACCACGCCCAGCTAATTTTTTTGTATTTTTAGTAGAGATGGGGTTTCACAGGCGTAAGCCACCGCACCCAGCCAAGGCTAGAGTTTTTAATGATGATTTGGCAGGCAGGGCATTAGGAAATGGATATTGCGGATTGGCTAGGGATGAAATCATAGGAGTGTTGAAACCATCTTCATGTGCTGAGTCATTTCCTGCAGGGGAGTGGTCAGAGGACCAGTTGAGTGAGTTTCTTTGTTGCTGTCACAGGTGTTCAAGCTGGTGTCAGTTGATTCACCTGAAGGCAAAGTCTGAAAAATATCTCAGAGATCAGTCTCAGGTTTCACAATAGTGCTTGCGACTGCCTGTTACATAACTCCTAAACAATAAGCAATTGTAGAAAAGCAAACAAGGGAACAATGATGGGCTATCATTTACCCTAGAGTTTATCATTATGCCTAGAGCTTAACAGAAAAGTATGTGCGAGGTGAGCTCCCCAGTGATTGAAACTGCTTGCACTCCTCAGCTGATCCAACTTCTGGAGGGTACCAAGGAGGTCTGCATTACTTAAGGATCATTGTATCTTTAAAAAACACGTTCATCAATCTGTGAGCATCTCACCTGGGGGCTAGGATAGGCAGATAATCAATTATTAGTGACGATTACCTATTGAAAAGACTATGTGTCCACGCTTGGTGACTCATGGCTATAATCCTAGCACTTTGGGAAGCTGGACAGATGGATTGCTTGAGTTCAGGAAGTCGAGATCAGCCTGAACAACATGGTGAAACCCTATCTCTACCAAAAATACCAAAATTATCTGGGTGTGGTGGCATGTGCCTGTAGTCCCAGCTACTTGGGAAACTGAGGTGTAAGGATGATTTGAGACCAGGAGGCAGAGGTTGCAGTGAGCCGAGATTACGCCACTGCACTCCAGCCTGGGCGACAGAGCCATTCCAGTCTTAAAAAAAAAAAAAAAAAAAGGACAATGTGCAAGTAATCATGCCTGGTAGGTGAAAATGTCAAAGGGAAAGAAACTAACAAACATCTTGTGATTTAGCTGTGTCTCTATTTTAACAAAATTTAAGCCTCTCTAAATTATAAAGTAAGTGGAATGATTAGGTGTAGGAGGGCATTAGGGGTGCAGATTTTAGAAATATTTTATTAGATTTAAGGTTTGGGATTAGATTAGATGAGGGGGCAATAGATGATTACTAGGGAGAATTACTGGATCAGGGAACAGATAATTAAGTTGTAGGTAGTTCTCTTTGGAATTAAATGATCCTTGGAGAGAGTCAGTCATTATCTTGAAAAAGGGCCTGTTGAGGTGTCATTACTTTTTTTATCTTAGAGGTGTTATCAAAACACCCAGGATTCAGTCTAGGTCCTGTTGCTCCCCTCACAGAAAGCCAGTCATTAAGACAATTAGTATTGGCCAGGCACGGTGGCTCATGCCTGTAATCCCAGCAATTTGGGAGGCTGAGGTGGGCGGATCATGAGGTTAGGAGTTCGAGACCTGCCTGGCCAACATGGCGAAATCCCTATCTCTACTAAAGATACAAAAAATTAGCTGAGCCTGGTGGCGCATGCCTGTAATCCCAGCTACTCGAGAGGCTGAAGCTAAAGAATTGCTTGAACCCGGGAGGTGGAGGTTGCAGTGACCCAAGATCATGCCATTGCACTCCAGCCTAGGTGACAGGGAGAGATTCTGTGTCAGGAAAAAAAAAAAAAAAAAAAAAAGGCGGATGAGTATTGTCAGGGAAGAAGGCTTTAATCCAGTCCTACAGCAGAGGAGATGGGAGATCAGTCCCAAATCCATCTCCCTGACTGACTACTGACTGACTACAATTTGGGATTTGAGATTTCCTTAGCAGGGAAGAAATGTAACCATGTGTGGAAAAACAGGAATTTTAGGGAGGGGTAAGGAAGAGAAGGTGGTCAATGGGAAGCAGGCAATCATGATTGGTGAGGGGTCTGGCTGTCACTGTCCAGATTTGACAATCTGGTAAGTTTCAGTTCCTTGATACTGTCTGGGAGGACTGATAGTTCCTTTTCTGAGAAAGCAACTCAGATAAGACAAATGTAACTTTCTCAAATTTTAAGAGTAGGAGGATAAATTTCTGTGTTTATTCAAAGGAACCATAAATATCAATTCTACAGGACAATTGGCCAGGTTTCCCAGGGAGGGGAAGAAAACTATTTTCCTTGGTGGGACTGGATCTTAGGCAGGTAAAGGAACTTCAGCTTCTTTGGGAGAGCTGCTGAGGTGTGAGTAGATCAGAGAGACCTTGAGACTTCTTAGTTCAGCATGTAAAAATGCCATATTTTGGAGTATTTATTGGTTTCTGAGCCTCAATATTATAGACAGGAATGAAAACCAACCTTGTCTGGAGGAAACTTTCCAAGTTTGGTACAGAGGACTCCCACAGATTATAATCAAGCCAAGAACTCACAAACAGGATTACCAAACACACAAGAAGGCAATCACCATTAGAGTAAGCAGAAACAGCCGAGTGTGGTGGCTCACTCCTGTAATCCCAGCACTTTGGGAGGCCGAGGCGGGCGGATCACCTGAGGTCAGGAGTTCAAAACTAGCCTGGTCAACAAGGTGAGGCCGGGCGCGGTGGCTCAAGCCTGTAATCCCAGCACTTTGGGAGGCCGAGGCGGGTGGATCACAAGGTCAAGAGATCAAGACCATCCTGGTCAACATGGTGAAACCCCGTCTCTACTAAAACTACAAAAAATTAGCTGGGCACGGTGGCGCGTGCCTGTAGTCCCAGCTACTCAGGAGGCTGAGGCAGGAGAATTGCCTGAACCCAGGAGGTGGAGGTTGCGGTGAGCCGAGATCGCGCCATTGCACTCCAGCCTGGGTAACAAGAGCGAAACTCCGTCTCAAAAATAAATAAATAAATAAATAAATAAATAGAAATAATAATAATAATAAAAAAGAGAGTCAGCAGAAACAACAGATTTAGATTTCTCAAATATTTCAAGTATTAGAATTATAATTACATATATAAGACATCAAACAGCTGTGTATGAAGTATTTAAAGAAATAAAGCATATAATTTAAAAAGTGAAACTTCAACTAGAAATAGGAATGAAGAGAAACTTTTGGAAACAATCCAAAAAGAACCTGGAATTAAAAATATAATGGGGTGGCTCACACTTGTAATCCCAGCACATTGGGAGGCCGAGGCATGTGAATTCTTTGAGATCAGGAGTTTAAGACCAGCCCAGTCAACATGGCAAAACCCCATCTTTACTGAAAATACAAAAATTAGCCAAACATGGTGGCACATGCCTGTAATTCTGAAGGGGGAAATTAAATAATATCAATAATAGTAAAAACATCTAATAATTTGTGGTTGCTATATAGTAAAGTTTACTGTGTTGTGTTCAATATCAAACCTAACCCCTAGCTCTACTTGAAATTAACTAACTCCCTGTAAAACCTACCTTATCTATTCTCCCCACTTTCTCAGCAAAGTTCCCAGGCATCTCAAGATTCCTGTTTTTCTTGCAGACCAGCTGCAAGGTCACAGGGCAAGATAACACCAAAAGAATGTGCAATATATTTATCAAAATGCTATTTTACAAATTAATTAACTGCTCTTTGTTCTGGCTTCTGTAAACCTGTTAGCTACTACCTCATCCTGGATGTATAAAAAGTCAAGCCCTTTCTTTGTTAGGTGCTCAGCCTTGGGATGCAAGTCCGCTGACCCAGTGACCACCTTAATAAAATCCTCCTGTTTCACTTATTGGTCTCTCCTGTCTCCTGAATATTCTGTAACATTTTCACCACTTTGGGAGGCTGAAGGGTAGATCATTTGAGGTCCAGAGTTTGAGACCAGCCTGGCCAACATGGTGAAATCTCATCTCTACTAAAAAGACAAAAACTAGTCAGGTGTAGCAGTGTGTGCCTATAATCTTAGCTGCTTGGGAGGCTGAGGCAGGAGAATCACTTGAATCTGAAAGGTGGAGGTTGCAGTGAGTCGAGATCAAGCCATTGCACCCCAGCCTGGGCCGCAGAGTGAGATTCATCTCAAAAAAAAAAAAAATTGGGGGTCAGGGTAATGGGGAGGTGGTGGTAAGAGCTCAGTGGAAGAATGAACTATCAGATGAGATAACTGAAGTGAGAATCTGTGAACCAGAAAATAAATCTAGATGACTGATCCACAATGAGCAGGGAGAAACAAGAAAATGGAAAATATGAAAAAAAGATTAAAAGATGTGTAAGATAAGATGAGAATGAGCCAGGATTGTTCCCTTGACCTTGACCCACTTCATGGGCAAGAACTGGAGTGACTCATTTCACTCAGCCTGCAGTCCATGGATGGCTAAGTGTTAATAGCTCAGGGTGACAGCCTTCTGCACCTGCCTTTCTTGTTACTCAAGTTCTTATTCAGTGTTCGGGAAAAATCAGGTCACTAGAACTTTTTGAAGAGTAGTATATATGGGGAATTTTATTGGGTGATAAAAGTGGCTCTCAGCAGGATGGGGAATTGGAAAGGGGTTAGGGTGGGAAGAAAGTGGTCCTTCCCTGAAGCCATACCACCTGAAGTTAGCTGCGTCTATCTATAGTATCTCATGCTCAGCTGCGTGTATTCCTGATACTCAGCAGCTTGTATCCTGACCACTTGCATTAGCTGCTGGAGTTGCTGTTTTTCTTCCTTTTTTTCTGCCAGCTGGTCTGGTATTTATGGGCACAGGATGGGGAGGGGTGGGTGGGACAAAAAAGCAATCATTCGGGTCAGTTGCTTTCACTTAGGACTGAGGTGCCAGGCTTGAGAGTGGAGTTTAGCCGGGAGCCCAGGAATGAAATATTGATACATGCTACAACACAGATAAGCCTTGAAAACATCATACTTACCCCATCGCTACTAAAAGTACAAAAAATTAGACTGTCATGGTGGCAGGTGCCTGTAATCCCAGCTACTTAGGAGGCTGAGGCAGGAGAATCGCTTGAATCCAGGAGGCAGAGGTTGTGGTGAGCTGAGATTGCACGATTGCCCTCCAGCCTGGGCAATGAGTGAGACTCCATCTCAAAACAAAAACAAGTATGGACAACCTTCTCTAGTACCAAGGCAATACAACTAGAAGTCAATAATATAAGGAGGAAACCAAAGCCCCTACATATTTAGAAATAAAATATCTTGAGTTAAATAGCTCTTGGGCCCAAGAGGAAAATCCAAATAAAATTGCAGACTATCTAAAAATTAATGATAATAAAAATATTGTATATTAGACTCTATATGATACGGCTGAAGCAATTGCTCAGAGAAAATATTGTATTTTAAATATCTTTATTACAAGTTATGAACAATGAAATAAATTTCTGAAATTCTTTTCTACACTTATCTTAAAGAATATTATATCAAATTACTGTAATCACCTGTTGGGCTCTTCCTGCCCATTGCACAGACAAAAATCAATTTACTGAGACCTCAGCATTGCAGTAGATAAAAAGCTTGACATGAGGCCAGGCACACAGAAGATGGTGTTACTCCTCAAGTCAGTTTTCTTGAAGGCTCAGAGGTTTGAATTTTTAATGGACAATTTGGTGGGCAGGGAGCTAGGGAATGGGTGCTGCTGATTGGCTGGGGATGAATCACAGGGGTGTGGAAAACAATCCTTGCATGCTGAGTCCACTTCTGAGTGGAGCCACAGGACCAGCTAAGTCATGAGTCGTGAGTCCTGATGGAGTCAGTCTAAAAAAATCTGAAATTTCAAAAAGAAAATGAGGGGTTGTAGCAATAAGGGATTGAAGAAAGTTTGCCTACATTTTAGCAGAACTCAGGCCCCTCCAATAATCCTAAACTTATGGCCTTTCATTATTTTTACAAAGGCAGTTTCAGCCCCTAAATGGGGAGGGAATTCATTTTAGGGAAGGGTTATTATCATCTTTGCTTCGAAGTTAAACTTTTTCTTTTTAGACACAGTCTGGTTCTGTCACTCCTGAGCTGGAGTACACTGGTGCAGTCTTGGCTCACTGCAACCCCTGCCTCTAGAGTTCAAGCAATTCTCCTGCCACAGCCTCCCAAGTAGCTGGGATTACAGGCACATGCCACTGCACCTGGCTAATTTTTTGTGTTTTTAGTAGAGATGGGGTTTCACCATATTGGCCAGACTGGTCTTGAATTCCTGACCTCAGGTGATCTGCCTGCTTCAGCCTCCCAAAATGCTGGGATTACAGCATGAGCCACAGTGCCTGGCCCAAAGTTAAACTATTAACAACTACATTCCTTCTAAAGTTAGCTTGGTCTATGCCCAGGAATGACCAAGAACATCTTGGAGGGGAGAAGCAAGATGGAGTCTACTACATCAAATTTCTCTTACTGTCATAATTTTGCAAGGACAGCTTCATTACAAATGCAGAACTTAGTAATAAAGTCATATTAAGAAACAAAGCAAACAATTTGGTTGGGTGTGGTGGCTCATGCCTGTAATTCCAGTACTTTGGGAAGCTGAGGCACGTGAGTCACTTGAGCCTAGGAGTTTGAGAGCAACCTGGGTGACATGGCAAAATACTGCCTCTACAAAAAAAAATACAAAAAATTGGTGTGGTGGCGAGCACAAGTAGAACCAGGTACTGGGAAGGCTAAGGTGGGAGAATCACTTGAGTATGGGAAGTTGAGGCAGCAGTGAGCCATGATTACATCACTGCACTCCAGCTTAGGTGACAGAGCAAGACCCTGTCTCAAAAAAAAAAAAAAAAAAAAAGCCAGGCACAGTGGCTCACACCTGTAATCCTAGCACTTTGGGAGGCCAAGGTGGGTGGATCACCTGAGGTCAGGAGTTCAAGAGCAACCTGGCCAACATGGTGAAACTCCATCTTTAAAAAAAAAAAATTAAAAAAAAATTAAGGAAGATACAAAGCAAAAAATAAATACTTTATATGCCACAATGACAGGTATATTGACCTGGATTTGTTTAAAGTAGCTAGGGATTGTACTGTGAGATTCCAAAAACCTGTTGTATATATAAAATATTTACACTATTTAATAAGCAAAACTCACTAGCAGCAAAATTATCTAAAAATCAATGGAGTTCTAGGAATCAAAGTATATCTTGTGGTGTCAAAGCAAAAATGCAAGTCTAGACCTTAGCAAGGCAAGACTTCATCAAAGGTGGCTATGACAACAGGAAGACACTCAAAGCCTAAGCTAGAAACATCTCAGGGAAGGGGTGTGTGAGCAGAAACTGTGGAAATGGCAGCTGTGGAAAGAGAAAGAGGAGAATTCAATTTGCTAGGGGAAGTCTTGACCTTAATGAACTGTGTCAAAAAAAAAGGAAGAACAAGGCAGCAAATTTTAGTTGGTGGATAGGTATATGGAGTGGGGTTTGGGTCTTGCAAACAAGTTACGATGCAGAAAGTTTGCATAAAGTTCAGGGCCTAGCTGTCCTTGTCAAAGCAGACTGAAGTTACATGAAGCACTAAGTTTAAGTGCACTGGCTATCAGTCCACACTTAAATGATTTTGTTTTTTAAGCAGATATAAATTGCATATATTCCAAGTCATGTTGACACAAACATATCCTAGAATCTGGCTCTACAAATATTCAAACGAGGTCACATCCACAGGTGAACAAATCAAAAACCAGCTGGAAAACTTCACTGTATTACTTAAGAGAATAGGCCCAGTGCAGTGGCTCACGGCTATAATCCCAGCACTTTAGGAGGCCAAGGTGGGTGAATCACTTGAGATTAGGAGTTTGAAATCAGCCTGGCCAACATAGTGAAATCTTGTTTCTACTAAATAAAACAAAAATTAGCTGGGCATGGTGGCGGGCACCTGTAATCCTAGTTACTCACGAGGCTGAGGCAGGAGAATTGCTTGAAACTGGGAGATGGAGATTGTAGTGACCCAAAATCATGCCACTGCACTCCAGAGTAAGCCTCTGCCTCAAAAAAGGGAAGGGAGAAGGGAAAGGAAAAGGGAAGGGACAAGGGAAGGGGAGGGGAAGGGAAGGGGAAGGGGAAAAGGAAGAAGGGAAGGGAGAGAGAGAAAACAAATGTAGGCATCCAAATGAACGAAGTTAAAGAGCAGCAAAACAAAGCTAAGAAAGCAAAGAGATTGAAAAGATGAAAATAGAAACTACTTAATTAGAAAAAAGTAGAATTAAATATGTAATCCAAGACAAAAACATTTTAATTATGACAAAAACCACATAATTAATAGATGCAGAAAAGGCCTTCAACAAAATTCAGCAGAACTTCATGCTAAAAACTCTCAATAGGGCCGGGCGCGGTGGCTCACGCCTGTAATCCCAGCACTTTGGGAAGCCGAGGCGGGTGGATCACAAGGTCAAGAGATCGAGACCATCCTGGTCAACATGGTGAAACCCCGTCTCTACTAAAAATACAAAAAATCAGCTGGGCATGGTGGCAAGTGCCTGTAATCCCAGCTACTCAGGAGGCTGAGGCAGGAGAATTGCCTGAACCCAGGAGGCGGAGGCTGCGGTAAGCCGAGATCGTGCCATTGCACTCCAGCCTGGGTAACGAGAGCAAAACTCCGTCTCAAAAAAAAAAAAAAAAACTCTCAATAAACTAGGTATTGATTGAACATATCTCAAAATAATAAGAGCTATTTATGACAAACCCACAGCCAATATTATATGGAATGGACAAAAACTGGAAGCATTGCCTTTGAAAACTGGCATGAGACAAGGGTGCCTTCTCTCACCACTCCTATTTAACATAGTATTGGAAGTTCTGGCCAGGGCAATCAGGCAAGAGAAAGAAATAAAGGGTATTAAATTAGGAAAAGAGAAATTTGGATCATCTCTGTTTGCAGATAACATGATTGTATATTTAGAAAGCCCCATCATCTCAGCCCAAAATCTGCTTAAGCTGATAAGCAACTTCAGCAAAGTCTCAGGGTACAAAATCAATCTGCAAAAATCACAAGCATTCCTATACACCAATAACAGACAAACAGCAAAACATGAGTGAACTCCCATTCACAATTGCTACAAAGAGAATAAAATACTTAGGAATACAATTTACAAGGGATGTGAAAGACCTCTTCAAGGAGAACTACAAACCACTGCTCAAGAAAATAAGAGAGGATGCAAACAAATGGAAAAACATTCCATCCTCATGGATAGGAAGAATCAATATCGTGAAAATGGCCATACTGCCCAAAGTAATTTATAGATTCAATGCTATCCCCATCAAGCTACCACTGACTTTCTTTACAGAGATTGGAAAAAAAAACTAGCTTAAATCTCATATGGAACCAAAAAAGAGCGCATATAGCCAAAACAATCCTAAGCAAAAAGAATAAAGCTAAAGGCATCACACTACCTAACTTCAAACTATACAAGGCTACATTAACAAAAACAGAATGGTACTAGTACCAAAACAGATATATAGACCAATGGAACAGAACAGAGGCCTCAGAAATAACACTACAGATCTACAACCATCTGATCTTTGACAAACCTGACAAAAGCAAGCAATGGGGAAAGGATTCCCTATTTAATAAACGGTGTTGGGAAAACTGGCTAGCCATATGGAGAAAGCTGAAACTGGATCTCTTCCTTACACCTTATACAAAAATTAACTCAAGATGGATTAAAGACTTAAACATAAGACTTAAAACCATAAAAACTCTAGAAGAAAACCTAGGCAATACCATTCAGGACATAGGCATGGGCATAGACATGGGATGCAAACAAATGGAAAAACATTCCATGCTCGTGGATAGGAAGAATCAATATCGTGAAAATGGCCATACTGCCCAAAGTAATTTATAGATTCAATGACTAAAATACCTTCATGACTAAAATACCAAAAGCAAAGCCTCCAAAAGCCAAAATTGACAAATGGGATCTAATTAAACTAGAGCGTCTGCACAGCAAAAGAAACTATCATCAGAGTGAATGGGCAACCTATAGAATGGGAGAAAATTTTTGCAATCCATCCATCTGACAAAGGACTAACATCCAGAATCTACAATCTACAAAGAACTTAAACAAATTTACAAGAGAAAAACAACCCCATCAAAAAGTGGTGAAGGATGTGAACAGACAATTCTCTAAAGAAGACATTTATGCAGCCAACAAACATGAAAAAAAGCTCATCATCACTAGTCATTAGAGAAATGCAAATCAAAACTACATTGAGATACCATCTCACACCAGTCAGAATGGAGATCACTAAAAATTTAGGATACAAACAGATGCTGAAGAGGATGTGGATAAATAGAAATGCTTTTACACTGTTGGTGGGAGTGTAAATTAGTTCAACCATTGTGGAAGACAGTGTGCAATTCCTCAAGGATCTAGAACTAGAAATACCATTTGACCCAGCAATCCCATTACTGGGTATATTCCCAAAGGATTATAAATCACTCTACTATAAAAACACATGCACATGTATGTTTACTGTGGCACTGTTCACAATAGCAAAGACTTGGAACCAACCCAAATGCCCATCAATGATAGAATAGATAAAGAAAATGTGGTACATATACACCATGGACCACTATGCAGTCATAAAAAAGGATGAGTTCATGTCCTTTGTAAGGACATGGATGAAGCTGGAAACCATCATTCTCAGCAAACTAACACAAGAACAGAAAACCAGACACCGCATGTTCTCACTCATAAGTGGGAGTTGAACAATGAGAACACATGGACACAGGGAGGGAAACATCACACACTGGGTCTTGTCGGAGTGTGGGGGGCTAGGGGAGGAATAGCATTAGGAGAAATACCTGATGTAGATGATGGGTTGATGGGTGCGGCAAACCACCATGGCACGTTTATACCTATGTAACAAACCTGCAGGTTTTGCACATGTATCCCAGAACTTAAAGTATAATTTAAAAAATAAAAAAAGAGGATCTGGAACAAAAATGAGCAATCAATAAATGTAGCCTTTCCTTAAAAAAAATTTGCAAGTTATAAATCTGGTAAAGAGCTTGTATCTAGAATATATACAGAACTCTAACCACTCAACAGTAAAAGAAAACCCAACTAAAAAATTGACAAAGGATTTTTTTTTCTTTTTTGAGATGGAGTCTCACTCCGTCACCCAGGCTGGAGTGCAGTGGCTCACTGCAGCCTCTGCCTCCTGGGTTCAAGTGATTCTCCTGCCTCAGCCTCCCAAGTAGCTAGGAGTACAGGCTCCTGCCACCACCCCCAGCTAATTTATCATGTTTTATTTTTAGTAGAGATGGGTTTCCCCCACATTGGCCAGGCTGGTCTCAAACTCCTGACCTCAAGTGATATGCCTGCCTCAGCCTCCCAAAGTACTAGGATTACAGACGTGAACCATCTGCAGACCAAGACAAAGAATTTGAATAGGCATTTCTTCAAAGAAGACATATAAATGACCAATAGGCATATGAAAAGATGCTCAATCAAATCATTAGGGAAATACAAATCAAAACTATAAGATACTACCTCATACCTGCTATGATGGCTACAATATTTTTTTTTAACTTTTAATTTTTTTTTTTTTTTGAGATGGAGTCTCACTCTGTGCCCAGGCTGGAGTGTGGTGGTGTGACCCAGTCTCCGCTCACTGCAACCTCCACCTCGCAGATTCAAGCAATTCTCGTGCATCAGGGTCCTGAAGAGCTGGGACTACAGGCATGTGCCACCACACCCAGCTATTTCTTGTATTTTTAATAAAGACAGGGTTTCACCATGTTGGCCGGTCTGCTCTCAAACTCCCAACCTCAAGTGATCTACCCGCCTTAGCTTCCCAGTGTGCTGGGATTACAGGCATGAGTCACTGGGCCCAACCATATAATAATTTGTTTAAAACAATTACAGGTGTTGATGAGGTTGTGGAGAAATAGCAACCCACAGAGACTGTTGGTAGAAATATGAAATAGTAGTAAAATACAGTTTGGGAGTTCCTTTAAAAGTTAAACTTAGAGTTGCTAATATGATGAGCAATTTCACTCCATAGTATATACCTTAGAGAATTGAAAACATATACTCATATAAGATAGCAAAAACGTGGAAACAACCGAAATGTTCATCAACTGATGAATGGATAAACAAAATTTGGTATATCCATACAATATTATTTAGTCATAAAAAGGAATGAAGTACTGAAAAATGCTACAACATGGATGAATCTCAAAAACATTGTGTTGGCCTGTCTCACGCCTGTAATCCCAGCACTTTGGGAGGCTGAGGAGGGTGGATCACAAGGTCAGGAGTTCAAGACCAGTCTAGCCAATATGGTGAAACCCCACCTCTACTAAAAACTACAAAAATTAGCTGGGTATGGTGGGTCATGCCTGTAATCCCAGCACTTTAGGAGGCCAAGGAGGGTGGATCACAAGGTCAGGAGTTTGAGACCAGTCTAGCCAATATGGTGAGATCCTGTCCTACTAAAAACTACAAAAATTAGCCAAGAGTGGTGGTATGTACCTGTAATCCCAGCTACTTGGGAAGCTGAGGCAGGAGAATCGCTGGAACCGGGAGGCAGATATTGCAGTGAGCCGAGATCATGCCACTGCACTCCAGCCTGGGTGACAGGGTGAGACTCAGTCTCAAAGAAAACAAAAAACATTGTGCTAACTGAAAGAAGCTATATACAAAAAGCCTCCCTGGGCGGGCATGGTGTCTCACACCTGTAATCCCAGCACTTTGGGAGGCCGAAGTGGGTGGATCACGAGGTCAAGAGATCGAGACCATCCTGGCCAACATCGTGAAACCCCATCTCTACTAAAAATACAAAAACTAGCCGGGCATGATGGCACGTGCCTGTGGTCCCAGCTACTCGGAAGGCTGAGGCGGAAGAATGGCTTGAACCCAGGAGGCGGAGGTTGCAGTGAGCCGAGATTGCGCCACTCCAGCCTGGTGACAGAGCAAGACTCCATCTCACAAATAATTTTTTTTAAAAAGCTTCCCTTTTATAGGAAATGTCCAAAATAGGCAAATCCACAGAGACAAATAACAGACTAGTGGCTGGCTGCCAGTGCTTGGGGGAAGGAAGGATGGGAGTGGTGGCAAATAATGGCTATGGAGTTTCACTTTGGGATGATAAAAATGTTCTGAAATTAGTGGCGATGGTTGTACAATCTTGTGAATACACTAAAAATCACTGACTTACACACTTTAAAATGGTGAATTTTATTGTGTTTGAATTACATCTCAAAAATATGGTTAAGTTTTAAGTGTATTATAATAGAATTACACTCCCAAAAAAGAGAAAAAATGAATTTTATAGGGAAGGGATGTGGTAATTTTATAAATTACTTCTAGATTATATGATTATATACATGGAAAAACCTGAGAGAAAAACACAAAATTTTACAGATCATAAGAGAATTCAGGTGGACTAGCATGAAAATAACAGCCAGAATCAATCATTTTCATATATACAAACAATAAGCAGTTCAAAAACATCTATTTACAATAACAACAAAAAAAGAATTTCTGGGAATAATCTAATAAGAAATGTGAAAATCTAAGCAAAGAAAACTTTAAACTCACTACTAAAGGAAAAAAAGTAGCCAGGCATGGTGGCTCACACCTGTAATCTCAACACTTTGGGAGGGCAACGTGGTCAGCTCAGGAGTTCAGGACCAGCCTGAGTAACATGGTAAAACTCTGTCTCTACAAAAAATTTAAAAATTAGCTGGGCATTAGTGGCTTGAGCCTTTAGTCTCAGCTACTCGGAGGCTGAGGTGGAAGGATGGCTTAGGCCTGAAAGCAGATGTTGCAGTAAGCCAAGACTTTGCCACTGCTCTCCTGTCTGGGCAACACATCCAGAATGTCTCAAAAAAAGAGGTTGAGCCAGGCACGGTGGCTCAAGCCTGTAATCCCAGCACTTTGGGAGGCCGAGGCGGGTGGATCATGAGGTCAAGAGATCGAGACCATCCTGGTCAACACGGTGAAACCCCATCTCTACTAAAAATACAAAAAATTATCTGGGCATGGTGGCACGTGCCTGTAATCCCAGCTACTCAGGAGGCTGAGGCAGGAGAATTGCCTGAACCCAGGAGGTGGAGGTTGCGGTGAGCCGAGATCGCGCCATTGCACTCCAGCCTGGGTAACAAGAGCGAAACTCCGTCCCAAAAAAAAATAAAAATAAAAAAAAAAAAAAAAAGTCCACATTTTTTTTAAAAAAAAAAAAAAAAAAAAGAGGTTGAACAACGAAAAGATATAACTTGACCTAAGATAAGATGCCTCAACATGATAAAACTTTAATTCTTTCTAAATTAATTTAGAAAACTTCCCTCCCAAATCCTAAGGATTAAAAAGAGAGAGATAGGCTGATTTTAAAGTTCATACAGAAAAAAATAAAAAGTCAAAATACATTTGATGAAGAAGGGAAATGACAGAAAACTAGTCAAAACAAAGAGGAAAGCCTAAATTGACATTTGTACAGTTATTTATTAAGACCTTCTTTGTAATAAAGAAAACAATCTTTGTATCCATTCAAGAATTCTCAGGCAAGGCACCGTGGCTCACTCCTGTAATCCCAGCACTTTGGGAAGCCGGGGCGGGTGGATCACAAGGTCAAGAGATCAAGACCATCCTGGCCAACAATGGTGAAACCCTGTCTCTACTAAAAATACAAAAATTAGCCAGGTTGGGAGGCTGAGGCAGGGGAATCACTTGGACCGGGGAGGTGGAGATTGCAGTGAGCCAAGATCATGCCACTGCACTCCAGCCTGGCAACAGAGCAAGACTCCATTTCAGGGAAAAAACAAAAAAAAGAATTCTCTGCAATGGAGTGATCTTGGCTCCCTGCAGCCTCCACCTTCCCATTCAAGCGATTCTCCTGCCTCTGTCTCCCAAGCAGCTGGGATTACAGGTGCATGCCACACACCTGGCGAGAAGGGTTAATAGCAATGACATCTGTTGGATGGGATTGCTAGGAAGGAGACAAGGGGAAGACTTTTACTTTTTTAAATATTTCAAATATAAAGATGGTGGGATCATGAAGGATTTTATTCATTTTATCATTTTTGTTTTTCAAATAAAAACGGGAAAAATCAAGAGTTTCAAAACAATATATAAAGTTATTTCTTCACATAATTAAAAAAATTATCATATATCACTTTTCTACCTCCCTTCATGGAATAGTACAAAACTTGGTACTCTGATTTTATCTGCTAGATAGTCTGTATTTGCCTTGACCCTTGTTAAATGAAGTCTGTCTTTGTTTAAGAAAAATGTACAGTATATCAAAGGATGAGACTGCCACCCCAAAGCTAGACTGATCAGTCTTGTTGAACAAAGAAAATACAGGGCTTATGGGAAGGGTTTGTTTTGGGAAGTATTGGTTACTGAGGCAGGAGTAGTTTGGAAAATCAGTCATAAAAGCACAGGTTACAGAAGTTCATTTTCTGTTACCTAGATGTGGTTGCCGAAGCAGCTATCACTGATCAATTATAACAGGTTTAAAACCAGCATTAGTGTTTAGTTGTTAGCATGCTATAAGAATTTCAGTCTTGGCCAGGTACAGCGGCTCACACATGTAATCCCAGCACTTTGGGAGGCCGAGGCAGGGGGATCACTGAGGTCAGGAGTTGGAGACCATCATGGCCAACATGGTGAAACCCCATGTCTACAAAAATACAAAAAATAGTGTGTGGTGCATGCCTGTAGTCCCAGCTACTCGGGAGGCTGAAGCAGGAGAATTGCTTGAACCCAAGAGGAGGAGGTTGCAGTGAGCCCAGATTGTGCCACTGTGCTCCAGCCTGGGTGACAGAGAGAGACTGTGTTTAAAAAAAGACAAAAGGCTGGGCGCTGTGGCTCACACCTGTAATCCCAGCACTTCAGGAAGCTGAGGCAGGTGGATCATGAAGTCAAGAGATTGAGATCATCATGGCCAACATGGTGAAACCTGTCTCTACTGAAAATTCAAAACTTAGCTGGGCATGATGGCGTGTACCTGTAGTCTCAGCTACTTGGGAGGCTGAGGCAGGAGAATCGCTTGAATCCAGAAGGCAGTGGTTGCGGTGAGCCGAGATTGTGCCATTGCACTCCAGCCTAGGTAAGAAGAGCGAAACTCCATCTCAAAAAAAAAAAAAAATATATATATATATATATATATCTCCATTAGGATTACATTTGACTGCTTAAATAAGTAAGTGATCTCTTTGTCTTCTATAGCAGGAAATCTGGGAACAGGAAGCCCAAGGCTGATTTCGAGGGCCTCAACAATGCCATCAAGGAAACTGGCCCTTATGTCCTGCTCACTACCATGCTTAGCAATGACTGCTGAGCCTCAGGCATCCTCACGGGTTCTAGGCAGGAAGAAAGAAACGGAAGGGGCAGTACTAGCAAAATTCAGCTTACATTTTGTTAGCCAGAATTGAGTCATGGGACCACCCCTAGCTACAAGGAAATCTGAAAAGGGAAGTTTTTGGCTTTCTTCCTTCTGTAAAGAAGGAAGGAAAATTGAAATTAAAGTTGGAATGACCGCTAGGTGAGCTAACCTACAGAATTGACTACAAGTAAGTGATTGAGCAAACAACTTGAATAATCCAATTATTGAAGAGCAGGACTCAAGTATAGGAATTTAGTGGACTAATTGCCTTCTGCATTACTCAATATCTGTTGGTCCTAAGATCAAAATTTTTAAAAAAAGGCTCACAAGTCACAGTATGTTCCCCATACCCATTTACTTAGCTTTAAAAGGTACACAGTAAGTCAAGGCACAGTGCCTCACACCTGTAATTCCAGCACTTTGGGAGGCCAACGTGGGTGGATCACCTGAGGTCAGGAGTTCAAGACCAGCCTGACCAACATGGAGAAACCCCATCTCTACTAAAAATACAACATAATAAATTAGCTAAGCATGGTGGCAGGAGCCTGTAATCAGAGCTACTCAGGAGGCTGAAGCAGAAGAATTGCTTGAACCCAGGAGGCAGAGGTTGCGGTGAGCCAAGATCACACCATTGTACTCCACTGCCTGGGCAACAAGAGCAAATCTCCGTCTCAGAAAAAAAAAAAAAAAAAAGGGCACACAGTAAACAATGCAAAGGCTAAACTGCAGAAGCCTTCTGGTGTCTGGCAATGCTTGGTGCAGCTTCCATGCCCCTCCACCACACAGTATGCTCAGTTGCAAGAGGTGAGATTGAAGCAGGTGCACAAGACTTGACCTCTGGGCAGCCAACCTTTCCATCCTCTATCTATGTGTAGTCTATGCTTATTGCATAGTCTCTGGGAGTAAATGCTAAGTCACATGGCTTCGAGGACAGCTGCAACTCATCAATCAGGGGTTTCACAATGAATGCTTCTGTAAGCCAGGGGCAATCTGACCTGCCAACATTCCAAGTTTATCTTGTATCAATACATTCTGGGGAGCAGAGTGGCAAAAAGGTGAATCTAAAGTCATATCCCCAGGGTCCCTGGGTCTGAGGCAAGAGTTTAGAAAAGCCAAAACTTCTTTCCTTGATGGGCTAATAAATAGTATCTTTCTTCCTCTTGAATTCAGAATCGATTGAAAGAAATACAGGAATCAGATAGATGAGTTTCAACATATCACCTTGGGCCAAGTGTGGTGGCTCATGCCTGTAATCCCAGCATTTTGAGAGGCCAAGGTGGGTGGATCATCTGAGGTCGGGAGTTTGAGACCAGCCTGGCCAATATGGTGAAACCCCATCTCTACTAAAAATACAAAAATTAGCTGGGTGTGGTGGTGGGCGCCTGTAGTCCCAGTTCAGGAGGCTGAGGCAGGAGAATCGCTTGGACCTCAGAGGTGGAGGTTGCAGTGAGCCAAGATCACGCCACTGCACTCCAGTCTGGGCGACAGAGTGAGACTCCGTCCCAAAACAAACAAACAAACAAAACAAAATATCACCTTAATAAAGTCAACTGGAAGATGTAGCCAAGTGGGTATGCTCACACTCTTCACAGACATCCCCACCTGGTCACTGGCACAGCTGAACAACACAGGCTTCCCAGCAAAGGCAGGTCATAGGAAAGAGATCCACTCTGTAACACACAGGTCTAGAAAGGTGGGGGAAGAGCTGAGTTCAGTCTGTCCTTCCCAACTCAAATGTCTGACTGCTCACTCCTATTTCCATAGGGAGGGGTGAATGAAGAGCAGGGAGATACTCAGTGATTCTCAGCCAATCTCACGGT
Organism: Sapajus apella; assembly: GCF_009761245.1. Taxonomy (NCBI): domain Eukaryota; kingdom Metazoa; phylum Chordata; class Mammalia; order Primates; family Cebidae; genus Sapajus; species Sapajus apella. The sequence goes on from NW_022437006.1 coordinate 511,496, forward strand.
TCCCGTCTTCCTTTCTTCCTTCCTTCTTTCCTTCCTTCCTTCCTTCCTTCCTTCCTTCCTTCCTTCCTTCCTTCCTTC